>NC_090391.1:24204093-24540408 GCF_036365525.1 Heterodontus francisci
TTGGAAACCTGGGGTTTCCTGAATTGTACAAACAGAACTGAGAAAGTCTGTTTGCTCCTGAACTGAGAATATCTCTCCTGTTTGCTCCCATCTCTTTCTCTATAGCCTCTGAATCCACTGGAGACGCATATACCCAAGAGAGAAAAGTTTCCTACAGCCAACGAGGTTTAATAAGAATACTGGGCCCCTACCAAAAACACAATCAAGGACTCGACAGTGATCTCGAACAAGCATAAAAACAACTCTTCTTTTATTGCCTCCAACCTTTACATTATATTTTCCTTCTGGTCTTTTCTGTCTCTATTTGCATGCGCATATCACTTATGCCTGACAGCGCTGGCTCGTCGTGCTACTGTAGTCATTAACGGAATAAGAGTCTAAAATCAAGTTTAATAAATTCCAACGTTTTCTTCTTTACACCTAAGAAAGCCTGGTTGTGCTGTTCTATTTGCCTTATAATTGAAAAATGGTGAACAAGGACTCACTAAAGGGGAGCTAAAACAACTGTCTGTTTAAAAATAAAACTCTGTTGCATTAAGACCAGGTGAAGTCTGAAAGGGAACTCCGAGATCTCTTTCTCACTCGCTCGTAACAGAAATGTAGGTGCTAAGTCCGGAATTGACCCACAGAGAAAGGAGGGAAATTGGAAGTGGGAAGCCAAATTGTTCCCAAGGGGGAAAAAAGCAAGATTTCAATACAAGTTTTTTTGTTGTTGTTGTTTTTCTGTCTACTTGAATGTTAACATGTCTGCTACTGAAGCTAGCACCTCCCCAAGCCAGGTATAAGCAACTTGGGATAAGTTAAAAGCAATGTCTATGGAAGAGTTAAGGAAAATGGCTGATCAGTGTGGGATCTCTGTACATGGCAAGGCTAGGCAGTCTGAACTCCGAAGGTTAGTGAATAATCATTTTTCCCTTGAATCAGATGAAGGAGGGAGTGCAAGGTAGGTTTACAAGAATGATACCTAGACTGCAGGGGTTAAGTTGTGAGGAGAGATTACACAAATTAGGCTTATTTTCGCGAGAATTTAGAAGGTTAAGGGGTGATCTGATCGAAGTCTTCAAGATATTAAGAGCAGAAAACAGACAAGGTAAATATAAACTATTTCCACTGGTTGGAGATTCTAAAACTAAGGGGAATAGTCCAAAAATTAGGGCCAGAGCGCTCAGGAGGTATGTTAGGAAACAATTCTTCACGCAAAGGGTGGTCTAGGCTTGGAACTCTCCCCCACAAACAGCAGTTGAAGCTAGAGCAGTTGTTAATTTTAAATCTGAGATAGCTAACTTTCTGTTAAGCAAAGATATGAAGGGATATGGTCCAAAGGCAGGTATATGGATCAGGCATGATCTCATTGAATGGCGGGGCAGGCTCGGAGGGCTGAATGGCCTACTCCTGCTCCTATCATCCGATGTTCCTATAAGGAGAAGCAGGGTTAGAAGCAGATGCAGGCAGGGTACTGCCAGCGAAGATACCATTCGAACAAAGGAAATTTGAATTGGAACACAAGAAAATAGAAAAAGTGAGACAAGAGAGGGAGAAAGAGAATGCCGTCCAGAAGGAACGTGAAGGAAAGGAAAGAGAGGAGAGATAGAGAGAGAAATAAAGACAGGAACAGGAAGGAAAGAGAGATCAGAGAGGGAGAAAGAATATGCCAGAAAGAAGGCGAACATATAAACATATGAATTAGGAGCAGGAGTAGGCCACTCGGCCCTTCAAGCCTGCTCCACCATTCAATATGTTCATGGCTGAAATGATTGCTTCACCTGTCCACCTACCCCGATAACCTTTTATTGACTTTCTTATCACGAATCTATCTACCTCTGCCTTAAAAATATTCAAATACTCTGTTTCCACTGCTTTTGAAGAAGAGAATTCCAAAGACTCATGACCCTCTGAAAGAAATGAAATCCTATTCACCTCTGTCTAAAATTGGCAACCTAATATTATTAAACAGTGAACCTTAGTTATAGATTCTCCCACAATGGAAAACTTCCATTCCACATCCACCCTGTCAAGATCCCTCAGGCTCTTATATGTTTCAGTAAGGTCGCCTCTTACGTTTGTAAATTCCCGTAGATACAAGCCCAGCCTGTCAAATCCTAACTCTTAACACAATCCGCCCATTCCAGGTGCTAGTCTAGTAAACCTTCTCTGTACTGCCTCCAACGCATTGACATCCTTCCTTAACTAAGGAGATCAGCACTGTACACAGTACTGTAGATGTGGTCTCACCAATGCCCTGTATAGCTGAAGCATAACCTCCCTACTTTTGTATTCAGTTCCCCTTGCGATAAACTATAACATTCTATTAGCTTTCCTAATTACAATCTATACCTGCATACAAACTTTTTGTGATTCATGCGCTAGGGCACCCAGATCCCTCTGCATCTTGGAGCTCTGAAATCTGTCACCATTCAAACAATATGCTTCTTTTTTATTTTCCCTTCTCACCTTCTCCTCCATTTTCCAGGGCTTTGCCCACTCACATAACCTATCTATATCCCTTTGCAGCCTCATTATGTCATCTTCACAAGTTAATTTCCTACCTATCTTTGTGTCATCATCAAATTTAGCCACCATGCGTTCGTTCCCTTCATCTAAGTCATTTATATAAATTGTAAAAAGTTGAGGCCCCAGCACAGATCCCTGTGGTGCACCAATCGTTACATCTTGCCAACCACAAAATGACCCATTTATGCCTTTTCTCTGTTTCCTATTAGCTAGGCAATCTTCTATCCCTGCCAATATGTTACCGCCTACAACATGAGCTTTTATTTTCTGCAATAAGCTTTGATGTGGCACCTTATCAAATGCCTTGTGGACATCTAAGTAGAATACATCCACCGGTTCCCCTTTATCCACAGCACTTGCAACTCCCTCAAATAATTCCAATAAATTGGTTAAACGTGATTCCTCTTTCACAAAACCTTGTTGAATACTGCCAGATTACCTTGATTTTTTCAAAATCTAAATCCCCTGATATAACATAATTAATAATAGCTTTCAACATTTTCCCTACGGCAGATGTTAGGCTAACTGGCCTGTAATTTCCTGCATTCTGTCTCCCTCCATTTTTGAATAAAGCAGTTGCATTCTCTATGTTCCAATCTAACGAAAAAGGAGAGCTTAAGTGCCTTGAATTATCATGGGTGGGGGTCGGGGGGGTGGGGGGGAGTGCGTGGAGCGGATGGCGGGGGTGCGACAGAGTAACCCCAGTGAAAGCATGGCCAAATAGGAGGAGCATAAGTCACGGCTGGGTGCAGAATTGTTAAAACTAGCTCAACTAATTCCAAAATTAAATTGGGAAGATATAGAATTTTTTTAGTGTCCTTTGAGATACTGGAAAGGCAGCTAAAATGGCCAGCTGACACCTGGCCTATTTTACTAGATAGCATGCTAACTTGAAAAACCCGTGAGATGTATTCCCTGGTGCAAGAGGAGAGTTCATCAAATTATGAACGGCAAAAAATACTACCCTCGGGTCATATGAATTAGTACCCGAAACCTATCGCCAAAAAGTCTCGAACCCTCAAATAGCAAGTTAATCAAACTTAATTGGAGTTTGAAAGAAGTAAGCAGCTGGCTTTTGACCAGTGGCTGAGGTCTCTCAAGTGCAGCTCAGCTGTGCGAATTTCAGAGAAGTAATTCTGTTGCAGGAATTTAAAAACTCTCACCCACTCTCCATTAAAAAAAAACATGTACAGAAACAGCGGCTTCAGGGAGCCCAAAAAGCTGCAGTTCCAGCTGACGAGTTTGCTTTAATTTATCAGTCGGTTTCCCAGGGGAGAACCTTTCCAATCCGAGTCACCACCACAAATCCGAAAGGGACAATGTGTCTAAATCTACTGAAGATGCATGAACCTCATGAGAGCAAAGTCTTCTACCGCGACCAAGGTAGAAGAATAATACTGATCCTCAGTGAAAAGCAAGATTTAACTACGATCAAGGACTCTGCAGTGAACACCAAGAACCGTAATTAAACTCTTCAGATATTGCCTCAAAATGTTCTACTTTATTATTCTTCTGCTCTTTTCCATCTCTATTTGCCTACATGTATCACGTATGCATGCCAGTGTGGGCACCCCATATATTCATAGGCATTAACCAGATTAGAGTTTAAGTTCAAATTTAATACATTTTCAACTTTTCTTCTTAAACATGAGCAAGCCTGTTTGTGCTGGCTTCTTTGCCTCATAATTGGAAGGCAGTGAACAAGGATTCACCAGGGGAGAGCTAAAAATTAAACGCTGTTCCGGTTAGATCAGGTGACGGCTGAAAAGGTACCCTTGTACCTCTGTCTCATCTGGTTTTAAGACCCTCTAGTATCTGACATACCTCCTTTTTCAAAATTGCTTGGCTTGCATCTTCTTCCTTGGTATGACAGCTGCAAAGTATTCATTTAAAATGTCAGCTATGCCCTCTGCCTCCATGTGTAAATCCCCTTTCTATTCTCTGATTGGCTCCATTTATCACCTTTTACTATTTATATGCCCATGGAAAACTTTGGGATTTCCTTTAAGGCTCGCTGCCAGTATCTTCTCATGCTCTCTCTTTCATTGGCTTCTTTGCTTTTTCACCTCCCCTCTCAACCTTCTATATTCAGCCTGGTTGTCAAAAGTATTTTCTACCTGGCATCTGTCATAAGCACACTTTTTCTTTTTTAACTTCATCCCTGCCTCTTTTGTCATCCAGGGAGCTCTAGATTTGTTTGCTCTACTTTTCCCCTTCGAGGGAAAATACCTCGACAGTGCCAGAACCATCTCCTCGTTGAAGGTAGCCCATTGTTCATCTCCCGGTTTTCCTGCCAACTTTTGACTCCAATTTATTCGCCCCAGCTCCATTCTTACCCCATTGAAGTTGGCTTTTCCCCCAGTTAATTATTCTTATCCTGGATTGTTCATTATACTTTTCTATAGTCAGTGTAAACCTGATAATACACTGATCACAATCCCCTAAATGCTCTCTGATTGATATTTGATCCACTTGACCCACTTGATTCCTAAAATCCAGGTCCAGCTGTGCCTCCTTCTTCCTTGGAGAAGCAACATACTGTTGTGGGACATTTTCCTGAACACACTCTCAGAACCCTTACCCTTCACTGCCCTTGACACTATTATCCCAGTCTATATTTGGATAATCAAAGTCCCCCATTAGCACTACGCTATAAATTATGCACCTGTCTGTAATGGCCTTGCAAATTGGTTCCTCCACGTCCTTTCCACTAGCTGGTGGCCTATAGACAACACCGAGCAATGTAAATGCACCTTTTTTGTTCCTTCACTCTCGCCAAATTGATGCTGTCCTCGACCCCTCTGGGACATCCTTTTTCTCCAGCACTGCAATGCTCTCCTTTCTCAATACCTCGACCGTTCCCCGTTTTTTCCTTTGCTATCTTTCCTGAACACCTTGTATCCAGGAATATTGAATACCCAGTCCTGCCCTTCTTTGAGCGAGGTCTCTGTTAGAGCCAACATCATTTTCCACTTGGCAATCTGCGCCTGTACCCCACCAGTCTTTTTAACCACACTCCGTGCATTCACATACATGCACCTTAATCCTAATTCATTCATTATTACTTTATCCCTTACCCTGACTCCACCTAATAACGTACTATTCCGTACTCTCGTGCTATCTATCTGCCCAGTAGTCTGTGAAACCTGGAATTCCTCTCTAATACTTGTTCCTGCTTCTTGCACTCATAACTAGTTATCATTTTTGCTTCGCTCCAATCTCAGGTACTCACTCCCATGACAATTTAGTTTGAACCCTCCCTGACAGCGCTAACAAATATCCCTAAGAGCATATTCATCCCAGTCCTACTAAGATGCAAATCGTCCATCTTGGTCGGGTCCCAACAGCCACAGAACCGTCCCCAATGCCTCACAAATCTGATGTCCTCCCTCTTACACCAGTTCTCCGGCCACATGTTCAATCGCTCAATTCTCCTATTTCGATGATCACTCACACATGGGACTGGATGTAATCCTGCGATTACTGTTTTTTGACGTCCTGCTTTTTAACCCCCTTGCTAGATCGCAGTAATCTGCTTTCAGAAACCTCATCCACTTCTTACTCATGTTATCGATGCCAATGTGGACCACGGCTTCTGACTGTTTACCCTCCCCCAAAATAATGTCCTGCAGCAACTTCATGACATGCTTGATCCTAGCACCAGGGAGGCAACACACCATCCTGGAGTCATGTTTCTTGCGGCAGAAATGCATGTCTGTTTCCTTAACTAATGAATCCCCTATAACTACTGTTCATCCACTCCTCTTCCTCCCCTTCTCTGCAGCTGAAGTACCTGTATTGTCACTAACTTGGCTGTGACGGTACCCCTCTGAGGAACCATCACCCTCAGCAGTATCCAAAATGAAATCAAACGATTAGAAAGTGAGATCGTAACAGGGGACTCCTGCACTACCTGTCTGGTTCTCTTAGACTGCCTGCTCGTCACCCATTTCCTATCTGGCTGCATGCTCTCGAATCTGGGGCGTGACCAGCTCTGCAAACGGGCTATCCATGTAGTCCTTGGCCTCGCGCATGCATAAGAGTGGCTCCAGCCGCCGCTCGAGTTCCAAAACCCGGAGCTCAAGCTTCTGCAGCCGGAGATACTTCCTGCAGATGCGCTTGTTTTGGACATATGGTGCATCCATGACTGCCTACATCTCACGGGCTGTGCGTCCCACTCGAGCGAGCAGACCTGGCACACTTTAATTTGACAGACTATTTATTATAAGTGGAATAGCTTACGAGGTACTCACCAAACAGCTCCTTCTGCTGCACTGAAGCAAGAAATAAAAACTGATCTCGGGGTCTGCGTGTGTGCTTGTGTGTGTGTTTGAGTGTGTGTGTGTGTGCTTGTGTGTGTGTTTGAGTGAGTGTGTGTGTGTCTCAGGACCTGGTGTGTGATCTGCGTTTGTGTATCTGTGTGTCAGTGTCTGTGATGGTGTTTATATGGCTCAAGCCTGTTGTGTGATCTGCGTGTGTGTGCTTGTCTGTGTGATTGTTTGGCAGAGTCATCGAGGCACAGAGTTTTGCAGCACAGAAACAGGCCATTCCATCCATCGTGTCTGTGCTGGCCATCAAGCACCTATGTATTCTAATCACATTTTCCAGCACTTGGCCCGTAGCCTTTTATTCTATGGCGTTTTAAGTGTTCATCTAACTTCTCAAATGTTGTGAGGGTTTCTGCCTCTACCACCCCATCAGGCAGTGTGTTCCAGATTCCAACCACCCTCTAAGTGAAAATGTTTATTTCTGAAATCTCATCCAAACTCCTGCCCCTTACTTTAAATCGATGCCTCCTGGTTATTGACCCCTCCGCTAAGTGCAAATATTTCTTCCTATCTATCCTATCAATGCATCTCATAATTTTGCATACCTCAATCAGGTCCCCCCCCCAACACACCCCACCCCCGCGCTCAGCCTTCTCTACTCTAAGAGAAACAGCCCGAGCCTATCCAGTCTCTCTTCCTGGCTGAAATACTCCAACCCAGCAACATCCTGGTGAAGCTCCGCTGCACCCCCTCCAGTGCAATGTCATCCTTACTATACTGTGGTGCTCAGAACTGTACACAGTACTCCAGCTGTGGCCTAATTCGCGTTTTACACAGCTCCAGCATAACCTCCCTGCTCTTATATTCAATGCCTCGGCTAATAAAGGCAAATATCCCATATGCGTTCCTAACCACCTTACCTACCTGTGCTGCTGCCTTCAGTAATCGATGGACATGTACACCAAGGGCCCTCTGAGACTCTATACGTCCTAGGGCCTTACCATCCAATTTATACTCCCTTGCCTTGTTAGTCCTCTCAAAATGTATCACCTCACACTTCTCAGGATTAAATTCCATTTGCCACTGCTCTGCCCATTTTGCCAGCCCATCTATATAGTCCTGTAATCTAAGACTTTCCTCCCCAATATTTATGACACTACCAATTTTCGTGTCATCTGCTAAATTATTTATCATACCTCCTATATTCATGTCCAAATAATTTATGCACACTACAAACAGTAAGGGTCCCTGCACTAATCCCTGTGATACACCACTGATCATATGCTTCTAATCGCAAAAGAAACTCTCGATTATAACCCTCTGCCACCTGCCACTAAGCCAATTTTGGTTTCAATTTGCCATGGGCTGTTACCTTCTTGACCAATCTCCCATGCGGGACCTTCTCAAAAGCCTTACTGAAGTCCATATAGACTGCATCAACTGCTTTACCATCATCTATATACTCAGTCACCTCCTTGAACAATTCAATTACTTTGTTAGACATGTTCTCCCCCTGACAAAGCCTTGCTGACGATCCCTGATTAATCCCTACCTCTCCAAGTGGATAGTAATCCTGTCCCTCAGAATGTTTTCGAATAATTTCCCGACGACTGACGTTAGACCCACAGGCCTGTAATTACATGATTAATCCCTACTACCCTTCTTGAATAATGGCACCACGTTGGCACCTCTCCCGTGCCCAGAGAGGATTTGAAAATTTGTGTCAGATCCCCTGCAATCTCCTCCCTTGCCTCACGTAGCAGCCTGGGATACATTGCATCTGGGCCTGGGGATGTATCCACTTTCAAGCCGCTAAAACCGCTAATACCTCCGCCCATTCAATGATATTTTTTCAGGTATATCACAATCCCCGTCCCTGATATCGCCATCGTCCTTCCCCATAGTGAACATAGATGAAACGTAGTCATTCAAAATATCACCTACTCCTCCGGTTCCACACACAGATTGCCCCTTTGGTCTCAAATAGGCCCTACTCTTCCCCTGTATATCATCTTTCCCTTTAGAAAAACTTATAAAACGCCTTGCGATTTTCCTTTATCTTGCCCACCTCTGTGTTTCCATGCCCCCTTTGCTCTCCTAACTATTTTTAAGGTACTCCCTACACTTTCTACACTTCTCTGGGGCCTCCGCTGTTTTCAGCCCACTGAATCTGCCATAAGCGTCTTTTTTCCCTTAGCTAATCCTCCATATCCCCTGATATCCAGGGTTTCTTGGACTTATGGTGATACCCTTCACCTTTACGGGAACATGTTGGCCCTGAACTCTCACTATTCCCTTTTTGAATATATCCCACTAGTCTTCTGCAGACTTTCCTTCAAGTAGTTGCTCCCAGTCCCGTTTGGCGAGATCCTGTTTTATCATAGAACATAGAACATAGAAAATACAGCACAGAACAGGCCCTTCGGCCCACGATGTTGTGCCGATCCTTTGTCCTCTGTCAAGGACAATTTAATCTATACCCCATCATTCTCCTTTATCCATATACCTATCTAAAAGCCGTTTGAAAGTCCCTAAAGTTTCTGACTCAACAACTTCCCCAGGCAAGGCATTCCATGCCCCGACCACTCTCTGGGTAAAGAACCTTCCCCTGTCATATTAAAATAGGCCTTCCCCCAATTCACTACCTTTACTTCTTGTCCATCTTTGTCCTTGTCCATAAGTATTGTAAATCATACAGAGTTATGGTCACTTTCCTGGACATGCGGCCCCACTGACTCTTCTAACACTTGTCCGGATTAATTCCCTAAGATTAAGTCCAGTACCACTCCTTCTTTTGTAGGACTTTCTATGTGCTGGCTCAAAAAGCTCTCCTGAATGCACTTCATGAATTCCACGCCCATTAAGCTTTTTGTACTAAGATTATCCCAGTTAATATTGGAGAAGTAGAAATTCTCTACTATTATTGTCCCATTGTTTGTACACGTGTGTGTGTGTGTGTGTGTGTGTGTGTGTGTGTGTGTGTGTACGTCTTGCTTATTGCCTGGGTGTATCATTGATCTGTGTGTGTGTGTGTAGCACAGGACCTGGTGTACTATCTCAGGTTTTGTGTGCGCGTGCATGTTGCTGTGGATTAAATGTTTTATTACCTGCACCCCTTCCCCCCGCTTCCCCTTCCCAGCCCCCCCTTCCAGCTCACACCCCGCACCCTCTTCCCCCACCCCTCCCCCCTCGCAACCCTTTCCCAGCTCCCCCCTCGCTCCATCTTCCCCTTGCACCCCCTTTTCTGCAACACCCCCACCCCTCTACAGCCCCATTCCCAGCTCCCTCTCGCACCCCCTTCCCTCCACCCCTCCCCCAGCACTCCCTCCTCCCACCGGCATCCACCTATCCCTGAGCAGTGACCCTAACAACCCCACTGCCTTGTGGGCGTCTCGGGAGAGTCCAAGGCTAAGGGAGTAAGCCCTAACAGAAAATCCGGAATGGAAACACAGAGGCGGACATGTGTCAGTCACCTTTGACATGCTTCTGGCAGTTTCTGCAGCCCTACCGGTGCCAAACGTCGTGCTCTGCACTCCTGTGGACCCCACCAGAAAGGTCGAGATGGGGATTTTGACGCTTGGGCAACTCACAACCTCCATACATTCGCCTAGGCATGCGCCATGGAGAAGTCACTGCATAGTCGCCTCACAGCGACCAAAACAACACGGAAGGCAGCAGTTACGGGTTATAAGTCCAGCTCAATTGGCGTTGAGATTGGGCGCCACGGGTTGCCTTTGCTGGTGGGAGAGGTCATCGCATCTCACTGGACAGCGAAAGTCCGCCTCAAACCAGGCAGCCCCCGGTCAATAAAGTTCTGTCCCGTCACAGTCCACCTGCTTCAATGGGCGCTTGGAGCTCAGGGTTATTGCCCGAAAAGCGGACTGCAACACCGCACCAAACAGCATGATAAAAGGAAAGAAGTTACCAGCCCTTCGTTTTGCAAGCTGGAACGTCAGCACTATGTGTCCTGGCCTGTCGGAAGACCTTACACAAATCAACGATTCTCCGAAGACCGCCATCATTAACAACGAGCACAGTGGACTAAATGTGGACATTTCAGCACTTCAGGAGACACGCCTTCCTGCGAGTGTATCTCCAGCAGAGCAAGACTACACCTTCTTCTGGAAGGGTAGAGATCCTGAAGAACCAAGACAGCATGCAGTGGGCTTCGCCATCAGAAACTCTTTGCTCAGCACTATCGAGTCACCTTCAAATGTCTCAGAACGCATACTGTTCATCCGACCGCTCACCGCCTCAGGTCCAGTACAACTACTCAGCATCTATGATCCAACACTCTGCTCCGCACCTGAAGATAACGACCGGTTCTATGAGGAACTCCATAATATTATTAATAGCATCCCCAGCACCGAACACCTATTCCTGCTGGGGGACTTTAATGCCAGGGTTGGGACTGACCATGACTCATGGCCCTCCTGCTTTGGGCGCTATGGCATTGGAAGGATGAATGAGAATGGAGCGAGACTGCTGAGTTGTGTACCTATCATAACCTCTGCATCACCAACTCGTTATTTCACACGAAACCTTGTCACCAGGATTCATGGAGGCACCCTAGATCACGTCATTGGCACCAGCTGGACCTCATCGTCACAAGGCAAGCATTCTTAAACATTGTTCAAATTACACTCAGCTTCCACAGTGCGGTCTGAGACACCAACCACTCCCTGGTGTGCAGCAAGGTTAGAGTCAATCCAAAGAAGCTGCATCACTCCAAGCAGAAGGGCCACCCGCGCAACAACATGAGCAGAATTTCTTATCCACAGCTGTTAGAAAAATTTTTAAATTCACTTGAAAGAGCCCTTCAAAGCACCCCCACAGAGGATGCAGAGACCAAGTGGGCCCACATCAGAGACGCCATCTATGAGTCAGCAATGACCACCTTTGGCAAACTTGTGAAGTGGAATGCAGACTGGTTACAATCTCATTTTAAAGAGCTGGAACCTGTCATTGCCGCTAAGCGCATTGTACTGCTGAACTACACCAAAGCCCCCAGCGAGTTAACATCCATAGCACTTTAAACAGCCAGCAGCGCTGCGCAAAGAACAGCCAAGCGCTGCGCAAATGATGGCTGGCAACACCTATGCAGTCATATTCAACATGCATCAGACACCGGAAACATCAGAGGAATGTATGATGGCATTAAGAGAGATTTTGGGCCAACCATCAAGACGATCGCCCCCCCTCAAATCTAAATCAGGGGACACAATCACTGACCAACGCAAGCAAATGGACCGTTGGGTTGAGCACTACCTAGAACTGTACTCCAGGGAAAATGTTGTCACTGAGACCACCCTCAATGCAGCCCAGTCTCTGCCAGTCATGGATGAGCTGGACGTACAGCCAACCAAAGCGAAACTCAGTGATGCCATTGATTCACTAGCCAACGGAAAAGCCCCTGGCAAGGATGGCATTACCCCTGAAATAATCAAGAGTGCTAAGCCTGCCATACTCTCAGCCCTCTACGAACTGCTTTGCCTGTGCTGGGACGAGGGAGCAGTACCGCAGGACATGTGCGATGCCAATATCATCACCCTCTATAAAAATGAAGGTGACCGCGATGAATGCAACAACCACCGTGGAATCTCCCTGATCAGCATAGTGGGGAAAGTCTTCGTTCCAGTCACCGTAAACAGGCTCCAGAAGCTGGACGAGCGTGTCTACCCTGAGGCACAGTGTGGCTTTCGAGCAGAGAGATCGACCATTGACATGCTGTTCTCTCTACGGCAGCTACAGGATAAATTCCGCGAACAACAGATGCCCCTCGACGTTGCTTTTGTTGATCTCACCAAAGCTTTTGACCTCGTCAGCAGACGTGGTCTCTTCAGCCTACTAGAAAAGATCGGATGTCCACGAAAACTACTAAGTATTATCTCCTCATTCCATGACAATATGAAATGCACAATTCAGCATCGCGTCGCCTCATCAGACCTGTTTCCAATCCTGAGTGGCGTGAAATAGGGCAGTGTTCTCGCACCTACACTGTTTGGAATTGTCTTCTCCCTGCTGCTCTCCACACGTTCAAGTCTTCAGAAGAAGGAATGTTCCAATACACAAGATCAGGTGGCAGGTTGTTCAACCTTGCCCGCCTGAGAGCGAAGACCAAAGTACGGAACGTTCTCATCAGGGAACTCCTCTGCTGACGATGCTGCATTAACATCTCACACTGAAGAGTGGCTGCAGAATCTCAGCGACAGGTTTGCGGCTGCCTGCAACGAATTTGGCCTAACCATCAGCCTCAAGAAAACGAACATCATGGGACAAGACGTCAGAAATGCTCCATCCATCAATATCGGCGACCACGCTCTGGAAGAGGTTCAAGAGTTCACCTACCTAGGCTCAACTATCACCAGTAAACCTGTCTCTCGATGCAGAAATGAACAAGCGCTTGGGAAAGGCTTCCACTGCTATGACCAGACTGGGCAAGAGAGTGTGGGAAAATGGCGCACTGACATGGAACACTAAAGTCCGAGTGCATCAAGCCTGTGTCCTCAATACCTTGCTCTACGGCAGCGAGGCCTGGACAACGTATGTCATGCAAGAGAGACGTCTCAATTCATTCCATCTTCGCTGCCTCCAGAGAATACTTGGTATCAGATGGCAGGACCGTATCTCCAACACAGAAGTACTTGAGACGGCCAACATCCCCAGCTTATACACACTACTGAGTCAGCGGTGCTTGAGATGGCTTGGCCATGTGAGCCATATGGAAGATGGCAGCATCCCCAAGGGCACATTGTACAGCGAGCTCGCCACTGGTATCAGACCTACCGGCCGTCCATGTCTCCGCTTTAAAGACGTCCTCAAACGCGACATGAAGTCCTGTGACATTGATCACAAGTCGTAGGATTCAGTTGCCAGTGATCATCAGAGCTGCCGGGCAGCCATAAAGGTGGTGCTAAAGTTTGGCGTGTCGAAGAGACTTACCAATTGGCAGGAAAAAAGACAGAAGCGCAAGGGGAGAGCCAACTGTGTAACAGCCTCGACAACCAATTTTTTCTGCAGCACCTGTGAAAGAGTCTGTCACTCTAGTATTAGCCTTTATTGCCAGTCCAGGCGCTGCTCCACGCGGCACTGACACCTCCAGGCGCTTACACATTGCATCCCCAGACAAGGAGGCCAAAGAAGAAGTATTTGTATGTGTGTATACGTGGTATGTCTGCATCTTGTCTGGGGTGTAATCTGTGTGTTTGAATTTGTGTGTCTCATTCTTAACCTGGGTTGTTAAGTGTGTGTGTGTGTTTGCGTATCTGTCCGGCTCAGTGCTTGGGGTCTGATTGTTGTTGTGTGTGTGTGGGGGTGGGGGTGGGGGGCGGGTGGGCGGGGGTTGTTGGCTTGCTCAGGGCCTGGCTTATCATCTCTATGTGTGTTTATGTGTGTCTGTGTGTGGGTGCGTGTATGTCTGGCTAATTGCCTGGGTGGTGATCTGTCTTTGTCTGTGTCTGGCTCAGGACTGTGTTGTGATCTTTGTGTTTGTGAGTGTGTGTTTGTGTGTACGCGTGTGTTTGAGTCTGTGTGTGTGTGTCTGACACAGTGCCTGGGTTGTGATCTGTTTTTGTGTGTGTGTGTGTGTGTGTGTGTGTGTGTGTGTGTGTGTGTGTGTGTGTGTGTGTGTGTGTGTGTGTGTGTGTGTGTGTGTGTGTGTGTGTGTCTGGCTCAAGACCTGGGATGTAATCAGTTTGTGTGCATGTGTGCGTGCACAGCGTGCATTGCTAAAAATGTATATGTCGGTGCATGATTTTCTGTGGGTTTTTCTCTGGCACTCAGCCTGGGTTTCGAACTACAGATGTGTGTGTGTGTCCGCGCATGCGTGTCTGTGTGTATGTGTGTGTTTATATTCTGCTTATATCTGTCTGGCTCAGTGCCTGGGGTCTGATCGCTGCGTGTGTGTGTGTGTGTCTGTGTGTTTGTGTCTGTGTGTTTGTGTCTGTGTGTTTGTGTGTGTGTCTGTCTGTGGCTGTGTGTGTGCTTTTATGTCTGTCTGGCTCAATGCCTGGAATGTGATGTGTGTGTGTGTGTGTGTGTATGTGTGTGTGTGTGTGTTTATATCGGTCTGGCTCAGTGCCTGGGGGTCTGTATCCGGTCACTGGGGCCAATGTGGAAGGCCCCAGTGAGGAGTATTGGATGGGTGGTCATCATGCCCAGCGGGAGGTGTTTCCTGAGAGGTCCATTGCTTCCGAGCCGTGGCCCTTTATCGGCCACAGATTTCCCATGGAGGAGGGAGATTCCCCAAGCCCGCAGGGAGCGAAATGCGTTTTACATGTTTTCCTCTCCACGTGGCAGAGTTACCCTCGCCATTGGTTAGATCACAGTGGTAGTGGGAGGAGGCCCTTAAGTGGCCACTTACTGGCCTTAACTGACCTCTGGGCGGAAAGGTCATTGTCAGCCTATTCCCGCCCCGGACAATATCACTTGGCGATGGGGAGATGACAGGACCTCTGGCCCGCTACCCATCGTCATACTATGGGTCCACCCCTCAGACCTCAACTCATGGGGGTCCATAACCTTCAGCCCAGGGCTTGGTGAGACCATGAAGGAATTTGAAAACGAGAATGATGATTTTATTCACAAAGCATTTCTTAATCGACAGCCAATGTAGGTCAGCGTACACAGGAGTGATGGGTGTATGGGAGTTACTGTGAGTTAACGCATCAGCAGAAGAGTTTTGGAATGCTTGAAGTTTACAGACAGTAGAGTGTGGGAGATCAGCAGGAGAGCATTGGAATGGTCAAGTCTAGAGGGAATGAATCAAGGTTTTGAGCAGAGCAGCTGAGACAGGGGTGACGTCAGGCGATGTTCTGGAAAGCTTTTTTTGGCCCGTATTGGGGAGAATTTTTTGGC
The DNA here is from genome assembly GCF_036365525.1 of Heterodontus francisci. NCBI lineage: Eukaryota > Metazoa > Chordata > Chondrichthyes > Heterodontiformes > Heterodontidae > Heterodontus > Heterodontus francisci. The sequence continues at coordinate 24,219,729 of NC_090391.1, forward strand.
CAGTATGTGGCAAGTCCAACAAGTGATGTGCAGTTTTAGACTTCGTTTTAGGAAATGAAGGTGGGCAAGTGACAGGAGTGGCAGTGGGAGAGCATTTCGGTGGTAATGGTCATAATCCATTCAGTTTTCACATAATTATAGAAAAGGACAGAGGTAGAACAGGAGTTAGAGTTCTCAATTGGGGCAGGGCCAATTTTACTAAACTGAGGAGTGATATAGCGAAAGTCGACTGTAAACAACTACTTAAAGCTGAATCAATCTCAGAGCAGTGGGAGCCATTCAAAGGGTAGATTCCTCGGGTTCCGAGAAAGCATGTTCCGGCAAAGAAAAAAATGGATGTGTTAGCCAAATCTGGAGCCCCCTGAAGTGCAAGGAGCTTACAAAATAAGATAAGGTATAAAAGGAAAGCTTAGGTCCGCCTACGAGAACTCAATATAACAGAAAACCGAGAGAAGTATAGAAGTGGAGGGGCGAAATCAACAAGGAATCTAGAAAAGCAAAGAGAGGGCATGAAAGAATATTGGCAAGCAAAATCACGGTGAACACAAGGATGTTTTATTAATACATGAAGAGTAAGAGGATAAGAAAGGAGAGAGGATGGCCCCGAATAGACCAAAAAGGTAACTTATGTGTAGGGGCGGAAGATAGTGTTATGGTTCTGAATGAATACTTTGCATCTGTCTTCACAAAAGAGAGGGACAATGCAGATATTGCAGTGAAGGAAGCGGGATGTGAACTACTGGGTGTTATAAAGATAGGGAGAGAGGAAGTGTTAATGGGATTAGCATCCGTGGAAGTTGATAAATCTGCAGGCCAGATGAAATCTGGGGCGGCACAGTGGCGCAGTGGTTAGCACTGCAGCCTCACAGATCCAGGGACCCGGGTTCGATTCCGCATGTACTGCATGTGTGGAGTTTGCAAGTTCCCCCTGTGTCGGCGTGGGTTTTCTTCGGGTGCTCCCGTTTCCTCCCACAAGGATTGGAGAACTGCGAACGTTGTACCTCTGTTTAAAAAGGGAGATAGGGATAGACCGAAAAATTACAGGCCAGTCTGTCTAACCTCAGTAGTGGACAATGTATTGGTATCTATTCTAAGAGACAAGATATCCTGTGACTCAGAAAGGCACAGGTTAATCAAGGATAGTGCAGCTGACGTGGTCGACGTGGATTTTAGCAAGGCTTTTTGCAAGTTCCCACATGGAAGACTGGTTAGCAAAATAAAATCCCATGGGATCCAGGGGAATGCAGCAAGGTGAATACAAAATTGGCTAAGGGGCAGGAAAAAAAGGGTAATTGTCGACTGTTGTTTTTGCTACTGGAGGGCTTATAGTGGCGGTCCGCAGGGCTCAGTACTGGGTCCCGTGCTTTATGTGGTGTATATTAACGATTTGGCCATAAATGTAGGGGGCATGATAAAGAAATTTGCAGACGATACTAAGATTGGTCGTGGGGTAGATAGCCAGGAGCACACCTGTAGACTGCAGGAAAATATAGATGGACTGGTCAGATAGGCAGAAATGTGACAAATGGAATTCATCTTGGAGAAGTGTGAGGTCTTGCATTTCGGGAGGTGAAAGAAGTCAAAGAACTGCACAATTAATGGCAGAATACTGAGAGGTGTAGAGGAATTGAGGGACCTTGGAGTAAATGTCCACAGATCCCTGAAGGTAGCAGAACAGGTCGAAAATGTGGTTAAGAAGGCAAATCGAACCCTTGCCTTGATTAGCCGAGGTATAGAATAAAAGAGCAGAGAGGTTATGCTGGAACTGTATAACTCATTAGTTAGGTCATAACTTGAGTACTGAGTGCAGTTCTGGTCGCCTCATTACAGAAAGGATGCAATTATACCAGAGAAGGTACAGAGGAGAATTATGTGGATATTGCCGGGACTGGAAAAATGCAGCTACGAGGAAAGATTGGATAGGCTGTTTTTCTCCCCTTTGGAACAGAGAAGGCTGAGAGGAGATATGATTGAAATGTACAAACTTTTGTGAGGCCTGGATAGAATGGAGGTGAAGAGTCTATTCACCTTAATAGAGAGGTCAGTAACGAGGGGGTATATATTTAAAGTGATTGGTAGAAAATTTAGAGGGGAGAGAGGTTGGAGAAGGTCTGGAACGCACTGCATGAAAGTGTAGTTGAGGCAGAAACTCTCAACTAATTTTAAAGGTGTCGTGATGCACCTGAAGAGCTGTAAACTGCAGAGCTGCAGAACAAATGCTGGAAGGTGGGATTCGGCTGCGGGGCTCATTTTTTGGCCAGCAGAGATATATTGGGACAAGTGGCCTCTTTCTGTGCAGTAAACATTGTATGATTTTCTATGATATTTCTATGATTTTCTAGGTGCAAATAGGCTGTTTCAGTGACGGTGCCTATATGCGGTTAAAAGGCCATCTCGGGGTCAAATATGATATCAAGGTGTTAACAGTCTTGTTTCATGAGAGAGAGAGAGAGAGAGGTTAGGAAGGGTCAAGAACCAGGGGGGCATAGATTTATGTTAAGGGGCAGGAGGTTTAGGGAGGATTTGAGGAAAATTATTTTCAGCCAGAGGATGGTTGGATTCTGGAACGCACTGCCTGAAGAGATGGCAGTGGCAGGAACCCTCACAACGTTTAAAAAGTATTTAGATGAGCTCTTGAAAGGTCATGGCATATAAGGCAACTGGCCAAGTGCTGGAAAATGGGATTAGAATAGTTCGGTGCTGGATGGTCGGCACGGGCACAACGGGCCGAAAAGCCTGTTTCCGTGCTGTGTACCTCGATGACTCTCTATGACTGTATGACTTTACTAGGTTTTGTAGAAATACTACTAGTTAACAACAATACAAAAGACCCATTTACAAATCACCTGTGAGCAATATATCCATTAGTCGCAAACACGTTACAAGCAGTCACACAGACGTGATCACCCAGTGAGCGAACACTCTGTGCTGATCATTCTCTTAAGCAGCTGACCAAGTTACCCAACCTAAACATTGAATCACTATTTGCAATGCTTTTTATGCCTTTCTTTCCAAGGTGGGCAGGATGTCTCATTGACAAGATCACACTGTCCTCTCAAAATCCACCCAGAGCTACAATTGTCCAATGAGATGTCTAATTCCATGTTCAGACTATGATATGAGAGACTGCCTTGATGGTTAGCATGTGTTTACATTTCCTTCAGTAATATCATCACCCCGTGTGGATGTTACAGATGCCTGAGGATTATTCTCAGCACAGACAATGGCAGCTATCCTTCCTGGACACATATACATTTTAAACCACAGGATAAGTAAACAATCCAAATCCCTTAAATTCCTGACGTTTTACAAACTGCTGCTTAGTAAATTGCTGGTTTAGTTGCATTGCAAAGAAAGACAAACTCTGACGTCAGCAATCAACGTCGTATCACTCTCTCACAGCTTTTCAGAGATATTGGACCAATCAGGGCAGCTGAATTAACATTTTAAAATATGTTCAGCCATGCCAATCTCTTGTCTTAATTTTTTCCAAACACCATGACTGCATGCGTTTTTTTTGCGAATGTGAATCTTTTCTGAATTTCTTACTTCGCATCAGAGTGAAACTTAACTTTTAAGGAAGTCTCTATTGGTTTCGACTCGATTTTTACAATCCAGTCAGAGATCAGGTCTGCAGCTCCTGTGCTGGAGAAAGAGTGCCTCAATGCTTTGTTTTAATTGTTACTGCCTGTGAAGCAATAGGTGCATTAGTGAGGCTAACAGTAACAGAGATTCCCGCGATTCTCCAGGCTGGGCCATTGTGCCTGTGAATGCTGCAATAGGGACATTGGTGAATCTGAGAGTAACAGTGATTCCCGCTATCATCTGAGACTGATGGACCCCGACGCTGCCGACCAACGGCTGGAGAGGTTTGAGGCAGCAGTAGAGGTCATGAAGGTGAGTAACGGAGCTTGGTTAGTTCCCGCAGTGCATTAGGTTGCCCGGGCAAATGGCTCAAGATCATCAGTGATAAAGACACATTTAATACTAACTCTCCGATTTGGCCGGTTAGAAAACCATACGGCAGCTGGTGACTGACTATTGACAACCAGAAACTCAACTCAGTCAACCCTGTGTGAACCCAGTTGTCTGAGAGACACCCACCCTACTCTCCCGGATTCCCAGCGGCAGGGCTGTCTTCACCACCCTGGATCTCTCGAATGGTTATTGGAGTATCCCAGTAAAAATAGAGAAACAATTTAAATTCACATTCACTTCTGAGGACCAGCGATACCCCTGGACATGTCTGTCACAAGGAGTTCCAGAATAACCCCACTATTTTCCACAACCGTTTGACCGGGGCCCTTCTGAGCTTTTCACAATCGTTTTGCTTGCTGCAATATGTCGATGATCTCCTCATCACCACAGACCATGTCCACACATTTAACCCTTTTACAGGAACTACTGCAGTTACTTTGGGAGCTGGACTAAAAGACCATCCACGTAAAGCCGAGCTGGTGCATGTCACATTTCTAGGTGTCCAGATTGGATCATCCAGCATCAGAACAGATCCAAATCAGGTCGATACCATCCAGTGCCTACCCCTGTCCACCTCAAAGACTGCACTGCATCCTATCCTCTGGCTGGTCGGGTATCACTGGACGCTCATCCAGTGTCTACCCCTGTCCACCTCAAAGTCTGACCTGTGTCCTATCCTCAGGCTGGTCGGGTATCACTGGACCCTCACCCAGTGTCTACCCCTGTCCACCTCAAAGACTGTCTTGTTTCCTATCCTCAGGCTGGTCGGGTATCACTGGACCCTCATCCAGTGTCTACCCCTGTCCACCACAAAGACTGTCCTGTGTCCTATCCTCAGGCTGGTGGGGTAACAGCGCACCCTCATCCACTATCTACTCATGTCCACCTCAAATATTGTCCTGTGTCCTATCCTCAGCCACGTGGGGAATCATCATACCATAGAATATTTAAGGCACAGAAAGAAGCCACTGGATGATCGTGTCTGTGCCTGATGAAAAACTATCCTGCTATTCTATTCCCACCTTCCAGCATTATGTCCATAGCCCTGCAGTTTACAGCACTTCAGGTGCAATTCCATACTTCTTTTGAATGAGTTAAGGGTCTCTGCCTCATCTAGCATTTCAGGCGGCAAGTTCCAGACTATCAACACCCTACAGGTGAAAAGGTTCTTCCTCATCTCCCCTCTAATATTTCTACCAATTGCTTTAAATATATGCCGCTCATCACTGATCTATCTGCAAAGGTGAATAGACCCTTTACCTCCACTCTATCCAGGCACCTCGCAACTTTGTTCCTTTCCAACAGATCTCCCCTCAGCCTTCTCCATTCCAAGACTAGCAACGCCAGCCTTTCCAATCTTCCTCATAGCTGTATTATTGCATCCCTGCCAACATCCTCTTAAATCCTCTCTGCACCCTCTTTAGTGCAATTACATCCTGTCTGTAATGAATTGACCAGAGCTGCACACAGTACTCAAGCTGTGGTCTAACCAATGAGTTATATGGTTCTAGCATAACCTCCCTGCTCTTGTATTCTATACCTTGAGCAAGTGCAAGAGGGGAAGGGGAAAGAAGAACAAGAAGGAACGACTGTGATGGGACGGAGAGGGGAGAGATTAAATGACAGACTATTACATTTCTAACGTTTACCATTCCAGTAAATTACCTCTGTTTCTTCGCTCAGTCCTTGATATCCTTACCAAAGTATGGTGATACGAATTGGACACAATCCTCCAGCTCGATTAAGTGTCACAGATCTGAAACGTTAACGCTGTTTCTCTCTACACAGTTACTGCCGGACCTGCTGACTATTTCCGGCACATTCTGTTCTCATTTCAGAGTTCCAGCATCTGCAGTATTTTGCATTTATTTTAGTGTTTAATTCACTGTCACTTCTCTTCAAGGAATGCCTACCTTGAAGACGTTCTGCTCTTCTATTCCAGAGCTTAGGGCATCGGCAGCTGAAGGCACGGCCGCAAATGGTCGAGTAGAAACATAAGAATATAGAAACATAGGATCAGGTGTAGGCCATTCAGCCTATCGAGCCTGCCCCACCAGCAATAGGATCATGGTTGATAATTCACATTATTGCATTTTCCCCAAACTATCCTCATATCGTCTTATGCCACTGGTATTTAGAAAGCTGTCAATCTCTGCTTTAAACATACAATTTAATGTGGGTGGAGGAATGGGCAGACCTCGAGCTGCACTAATTTCTGAGGGAACAGGACGCTGAGAAGGCTGTTAACAAAAAAACAAAATATCGCGTCCTTGGCTTTAACGAGAGAGGCACAGAGTAATAAAAATAAGGAGGAAATGGTGCTTATTATACATCATTGGTTAGGTCCCAGCTGGAGAATTGTGTCCATTTCTGATCACCACACTTTGTTAAGAATGTTAAGGCCGTAGTGGAGATACAGAGGTGATTTACTAGAATGGTGCCAGGGATCTGGGAATTCAGTTACGTGGAGAGATTGGAAAATCGGGGATTGTCCTCTTTAGAGCAGTGAAGGGTAAGGGGAGATTTAACATAGAATTCAATATCATGAAAGGTTTTGATAGGGTAATTAGTGTGAAACTGTTCCAGTGTCAGAAAGTTCAGTATTAAGAAGACACAGATTGAAGGTAATTGACAAAGAACCAGAGGTGAAATGAGGAGAATTTTCTTACACAGCGAGTTGTTGGGATTTGGAATTCGCTGCCTGAAAACATGGTGGAAGCAAATTCTATAATATGTTTCAAAAGAAAATTTAACAAATACATGAAAAGAAAAAAACGTAGGAGTCTGGGGAATGAGGAGGGGAGAGGAAATAATTAGATAGCTCTTTCAAAGACACAGCATTGGCACAATGAGCCGAATAACCTCCTTCTGTGCTGTATGTTTCTCTGATTCTTTAAACAAGAGACAGAGAGTGAAGAGAGACAGTTGGCGTGAGAATGGGTAAAAGAGGGAAAGGGAAATAGAAAGAGAGAGAAAATCGGTTTTGCATCGCTTTTTGGGCAGAGCGGTCATGAGCTGCCCGTGCCCGTTCATGTTGAGGCAGGTGATACACAAACTTCCTGCCGCCTTCGCATTTTTATGAATTCTACGTTGCTCTCTGGATGACGTGTTTCAGCCAGGATTCAGCTGTTAAAGACAGTCTGTCCCTCTTAAAGGGAAGCTTCACCGAACCACATTGGCTGCTGCTGCTGACTATGAATGCTGCAATTAGGGAAAAGGTAAATTGAATACGAGGACCAACAGCGGTCTCTGGGGTTCACGCATGTGGCTCTGGACGCCTTAGTCATGGAGGGTGACAGGACGACAGAGGACATGTGGCTGTGGGGTAGGTCCGAGCTCCTCAAGGAACTCCCTTCGAAGGGAATGGGAGCAGGTGGCCAGGGAGGTGAATGCAAGAGGTCTGCCCCGAGAATCTGGTAGCAGTGCGAGACGAAATTTCATGAGAACACACGGGTGGTCAATGTCAGTGAATTCATCTCCACAAGGCATCTCCTACCCCCAACACAACCAAACGCCCACACTGCTCAATGTACCAGACCCCCATCACTCACCCATCATCAGTCCCTAGCACTCAGGACTCACACCGAACATTCACATACTCCACCTCACCCTCACACACCTTCCATTGATACAAGACTCATACCCACCTCTCGCAGCCGCCACACACCTCCAGCTATTCAGTTGTGCCAGGCACATCACCCACACACGTGCAAGACTATCACTGATATTCTACCCTCTTTCTTCCAGGACAAGGTAGCCCATAATTACAGGGAGCAGCAGTGCGCCGGCCTGGACCAGGCATACCTTCATCCCGTGAGCATTCAGAAGGAGATGGTTCTCCACGTCATTGCACAGGCTGTGACAGAGCCCGTTGCATCAGGCATCACCGAGAGCGTTCAGGATTATGCCATTTTCCTGCCTTAATTTTCTTCCTAAATACCACCACCACCACTCCCCACCCACCCCTCCCCCACCCTCATACTGCTGTCCGGGATGATGTATAAGCTGCAGATGGTGGGACCCTGGATCTCCCGCTTTCCATTCCACCCGCAATCCCCCACCTAAACCCTCCGTTTCTTATCTTATATTTTCTAATGATAACCGAAAACTGCCAGCTTCCCAGTCACAGTAGCTCCAGTAGACAGAGAGAGAGAGCAGCAGCACAGCACTGATGGTGAAGCCCCATCACTTGCTCTGATACTCACAGTCACCAGATCAAATACTGACACTGTGTGTACCATAGAGACGGCTTTAGAGTCGGATTCTGTACGGGGTGTGTCACCCATCACGAGTGAGCTGCAACCAGGCCAGGGGGAAAGGATAGTTGATGTTTAAGCTCACCGGAGGACGAGGTCACAAACGAGTTATATTGCACAGGACTCAGATGTGAACATTGCTGGAACAGCATACAGGAGAATGCTGATGGACATGTACATTGAGATACTTTGTCCATTGACAGGTGTGTCAGACAGTCTGTAGTCACTGTCAAGAAACATGGTGGAGTCCGGCTCCAACATGACACAGGACATTGCACAGAGCTTGATGACAATTCCTTCCCCTGTGGAAGTGGTCACAAACTCCATGAGAGCTCTAGCGGACCCAGCCATGATACAGTGTCTGGTGACCTTTGTTTCAGCTTCCACTGCAGCACAGATGGCAAACACCGAACGTCTCAGTGCTGTAGTGGAAGCTCAGATTGAGGTCATGAAAACCATGCTTGCTGCCATGGAGGATCAGACTGCTGTGATCATGACTGTGTATCTCAGTGTTTAAAGGGGTTTGCAGGCTCTCACAGCAGTCCAGCAATCTGCGATCCAGTAGATTACTAGGATTGCTGAGGTGTCGCCCCGTGGGAGTGGCATTGTCTCCGTGGAGCATGAACCTTCTGTCCTCTCTCAGGATGACAGTATTTGTTCTCCCATCACTGCCCCTCCACCAGTGCCTTGCTGTTACCCATCAACAGCCCAGGCTGCTGCTGCCTATGTCGAGGTTGTGCAGACCGAAACCGCGGCCTCAAGACGCAGAGCTGCTCGAGGACGTCCTGTAAAGCCATCTGCAATCTCCCCCAGTGAAGTCAGCAGCTTTCCACCAGCCATTCTGCAGCCACTGGGAAAAAGCTGTGTTGGAGGACAAGGCAAGTCGAGAGAACCCACAAGACAGTCACGAAGGGAATACCCAGGGGTAAATAGTTCAGTTCTGTTTGTATAATTTAATGTGTTGTTTGATAAAGTTGTTAATGAAAAGGTTTTTGTTGGTGATTTTTATTGCAGGATGGTGACCAAGTAGACGTCGTGATGGGGTGTATCAGATGGGTGTAATGGTGGAGAATGGCGGATGCATGGTGGGAAAGGCAAGTTGTCCTCTGGGAACTGGAATCGTAGCAGACATTCTCTGACATTCTGCACGGGTCGAAGGCGTCCAGGAAATATCCTCCCTGCCTCCTGCTCCTCCTGAGCTGGCCTCCGGATTCCTGGTGCCAATGCCTGTGCCCTAACTCAATTTCAGTAAGTTGCAAGTTAATCCCTTTTTTGTTTCGGAGGACCGGGGACTGCTGGGTAGGGGAAAACTATTTATTTGGGCAGTTTTAAAATCTTTGTCTTTTGCGAGGAGCAGCCTTGACAGAACGAGGTGCGGAGCGGACTTTCAGCTGAGCAGTCAATTTCAGTAAGTTGCAAGTTAATCCCTTTTTTGTTTCGGAGGACCGGGGACTGCTGGGTAGGGGAAAACTATTTATTTGGGCAGTTTTAAAATCTTTGTCTTTTGCGAGGAGCAGCCTTGACAGAACGAGGTGCGGAGCGGACTTTCAGCTGAGCGGTCAATTTCAGTAAGTTGCAAGTTAATCCCTTTTTTGTTTCGGAGGACCGGGGACTGCTGGGTAGGGGAAAACTATTTATTTGGGCAGTGGCAGTACCCGAGACACTACAGGTGTAGTGTCTCCCACCCACCCTCCTACTCTAACCAAAAAAAAAGGACTCTAGTGTGTTGATAAGGTAAGCTTTTTATTTAAAAAGTTCAGTCCGTCGGATTGCTAAGCGAACAAGTTTTGACTTTTTTTTTCGTTTGGTTTTTCAGTAGATTTATTGGGAATCTAGAATAGTGAGAATGGAGGTAAAGGCAGTTGTATGTTCCTCCTGCAGAATGTGGGAGGTAGGGGTCGCCAAGAGTGTCCCTGCTGACTGCATCTGCGGGAAGTGCACCCAACTCCAGCTCCTCGCAGACCGCGTTAGGGAACTGGAGCTGGAGCTGGATGAACTTCGGATCATTCGGGAGGCGGAGGGGATTATTGACAGGAGTTATAGGGAGGCAGTCACACCTCAGGTAAAAGAAGTAGGTAGATGGGTTACCGTCAGGGGAAGGAAAGGGAACCAGCAGGCAGTGCAGGGATCCCCTGTGGCCGTTTCCCTCAACAACAGGTATACCGTTTTGGATACTGTTGGGGGGGACGACTTACCAGGGGTAAGCAATGGGGTGCAGGTCTCTGGCACAGAGTCTGTCCCTGTTGCTCAGAAGGGAAAAGGGAAGAGGAGCAGAGCATTAGTCATTGGGGACTCCATAGTTAGGGGAACAGATAGGAGGTTCTGTGGGAACGAGAGAGACTCACGGTTGGTGTGTTGCCTCCCAGGTGCCAGGGTACGTGATGTCTCCGATCGTGTTTTTGGGATCCTTAAGGGGGAGGGGGAGCACCCCCAAGTCGTGGTCCACATAGGCACCAACGACATAGGTGGGAAGGGAGATGGGGATTTAAGGCAGAAATTCAGGGAGCTAGGGTGGAAGCTTAGAGCGAGAACAACCAGAGTTGTTATCTCTGGGTTGTTGCCTGTGCCACGTGCTAGCGAAGAGATGAATAGGGAGAGAGAGGAGTTGAACACGTGGCTGCAGGGATGGTGTAGGAGGGAGGGTTTTGGTTTCCTGGATAATTGGGGCTCTTTCTGGGGTAGGTGGGACCTCTACAAACAGGATGGTCTTCACCTGAACCAGAGGGGTACCAATATCCTGGGGGGTGATTTGTTAGTGCTCTTCGGGGGGGTTTAAACTAAATCAGCAGGGGAATGGGAACCTAAATTGTAGTTCCAGTGTACAGGCTGTTGAGAGTAGTGAGGTAGGGGATAAGGTTACAGGGACGCAAGAGGGCACTGGCAAGCAAGAACTTGGTTTAAAGTGTGTCTACTTCAACGCCAGGAGCATCCGGAATAAGGTGGGTGAGCTTGCAGCATGGGTTGGTACCTGGGATCCTGATGTTGTGGCCATTTCAGAGACATGGGTAGAGCAGGGGCAGGAATGGATGTTGCAGGTTCCGGGATTGAGATGTTTCAGAAAGAACAGAGAAGAGGGTAAAAGAGGGGGGGGGTGTGGCATTGTTAATCAAGGAAAGTATTACAGCGGCAGAAAGGACGTTTGAGGACTCGTCTACTGAGGTAGTATGGGCCGAGGTTAGAAACAGGAGAGGAGAGGTCACCCTGTTGGGAGTTTTCTATAGACCTCCGAATAGTTCCAGAGATGTAGAGGAAAGGATAGCGAAGATGATTCTCGACAGGAGCGAGAGTAACAGGGTAGTGGTTATGGGGGACTTTAACTTTCCAAATATTGACTGGAAATACTATAGTTAGAGTACTTTAGATGGGTCTGTTTTTGTTCAGTGTGTGCAGGAGGGTTTTCTGACACAGTATGTGGACAGGCCAACCAGGGGCGATGCCACATTGGATTTGGTACTGGGTAATGAACCCGGCCAGCTGTTCGATTTAGATGTAGGTGAGCACTTTGGCGATAGTGATCACAATTCGGTTAGGTTTACCTTAGCGATGGGCAGGGACAGGTATATACGGCAGGGCAAGAATTATAGCTGGGGGAAAGGAAATTATGACGCGATTAGGCAAGATTTAGGATGTGTAGGATGGGGAAGGAAACTGCAGGGGATGGGCACAAACGAAATGTGGAGCTTATTCAAGGAGCAGCTAATGCGTGTCCTTGATAAGTATGTACCTGTCAGGCAGGGAGGAAGTTGTCGAGCGAGGGAGCCGTGGTTTACTCAAGAAGTTGAAGCGCTTGTCAAGAGGAAGAGGGCGGCTTATGTTAGGATGAGACGTGAAGGCTCAGTTAGGGCGCTTGAGAGTTACAAGCTAGCCAGGAAGGATCTAAAGGGAGGGCTAAGAAGAGCAAGGAGAGGACACGAGAAGTCATTGGCGGATAGGATCAAAGAAAACCCTAAGGCTTTCTATAGGTATATCAGGAATAAACGAATGATAAGAGTTAGAACAGGGCCAATCAAGGATAGTAGTGGGAAGTTGTGTGCGGAATCAGAGGAGATAGGGGAAGCGTTAAATGAATATTTTTCGTCAGTATTTACAGTAGAAAAAGAAAATGTTGCCGAGGAGATTACTGAGATACAGCCTACTAGGCTAGATGGGATTGCGATTCACAAGGAGGAGGTGTTAGCAATTTTGGAAAGAGTGAAAATAGATAAGTCCCCTGGGCCAGATGGGATTTATCCTAGGATTCTCTGGGAAGCCAGGGAGGAGATTGCAGAGCCGTTGTTGTTGATCTTTAAGTCGTCATTGTCGACAGGAGTAGTGCCGGAGGACTGGAGGATAGCAAATGTTGTCCCCTTGTTCAAGAAGGGGAGTAGAGACAGCCCTGGTAATTATAGACCTGTGAGCCTTACTTCGGTTGTGGGTAAAATGTTGGAAAAGGTTATAAGAGACAGGATTTATAATCATCTTGAAAAGAATAAGTTCATTTGCGATAGTCAGCACGGTTTTGTGAATGGTAGGTCGTGCCTCACAAACCTTATTGAGTTTTTCGAGAAGGTGACCAAACAGGTGGATGAGGGTAAAGCCGTGGATGTGGTGTATATGGATTTCAGTAAGGCGTTTGATAAGGTTCCCCACGGTAGGCTATTGCAGAAAATACGGAAGTATGGGGTTGAAGGTGATTTAGAGCTTTGGATCAGAAATTGGCTAGCTGAAAGAAGACAGAGGGTGGTGGTTGATGGCAAATGTTCATACTGGAGTTTAGTTACTAGTGGTGTACCGCAAGGTTCTGTTTTGGGGCCACTGCTGTTTGTCATTTTTATAAACGACCTGGATGAGGGTGTAGAAGGGTGGGTTAGTAAATTTGCGGATGACACGAAGGTCGGTGGAGTTGTGGATAGTGTCGAAGGGTGTTGTAGGGTACACAGGGACATAGATAGGCTGCAGAGCTGGGCTGAGAGATGGCAAATGGAGTTTAATGCGGAGAAGTGTGAGGTGATTCACTTTGGAAGGAGTAACAGCAATGCAGAGTACTGGGCTAATGGGAAGATTCTTGGTAGTGTAGATGAGCAGAGAGATCTTGGTATCCAGGTACATAAATCCCTGAAAGTTGCTACCCAGGTTAATAGGGCTGTTAAGAAGGCATATGGTGTGTTAGCCTTTATTAGTAGGGGGATCGAGTTTCGGAGCCACGGGGTCATGATGCAGCTGTACAAAACTCTGGTGAGGCCGCACCTGGAGTATTGCGTGCAGTTCTGGTCACCGCATTATAGGAAGGATGTCGAAGCTTTGGAAAGGGTGCAGAGGAGATTTACTAGGATGTTGCCTGGTATGGAAGGAAGGTCTTACGAGGAAAGGCTGAGGGACTTGAGGTTGTTTTCGTTAGAGAGAAGGAGGAGGAGAGGTGACTTAATAGAGACATACAAGATAATCAGAGGGTTAGATAGGGTGGATAGTGAGAGTCTTTTTCCTCGGATGAGGATGGCAAACACGAGGGGACATAGCTTTAAGTTGAGGGGTGAAAGATATAGGACAGATGTCAGAGGTAGTTTCTTTACGCAGAGAGTAGTAGGGGCGTGGAACGCCCTGCCTGCAACAGTAGTAGACTCGCCAACTTTAAGGGCATTTAAGTGGTCATTGGATAGACATATGGATGTAAATGGAATAGTGTAGGTCAGATGATCGGCGCAACATCGAGGGCCGAAGGGCCTGTACTGCGCTGTAATATTCTAATTCTAATTCTAAATTCTAATTCTAATGATGGTGATGATATGAAGGTTGCAGCAGAACATTATGAACTTGGACACTTGCTCCAGTGTGTACTGGAGTGCTCTCCCGAGTGGTTCAGACATCGGAAGCATTGCTTCATCACACCGATGGTCTGTTTCACCATGTTCCTGGTGACTCCACTGCTCAAGTTAAACAAGGGTTATTTTCATGTGGTTAATAGGTCGTTATGGTGCGTGGGTAGGTGAATGCATGGTGTTTAGAAATCATGATGCATTTATAGAGGAGGTGGCCTCCTCCTCCGAGGAGTCACATTCTGGTTCTGCATGGAGGGCAGAAAGACGTTGGGAGCGAATGACTGCTTCAGAATGAAGGCATGGTGAATGCTGCCAGGATAGTGAGCATTCAACAACATGATATAATTAGAATTAGAATTAGAACATTTCAGCGCAGTACAGGCCCTTCGGCCCTCGATGTTGCGCCGACCTGTGAAACCATCTGACCTACACTATTCCATTTTCAACCATATGTCTATCCAATGATCACTTAAATTCCCTTAAAGTTGGCTAGTCTACTACTGTTGCAGGCAGGGCGTTCCACGCCCCTACTACTCTCTGTGTAAAGAAACTACCTCTGACATCTGTCCTATATCTTTCACCCCTCAACTTAAAGCTTTGTCCCCTCGTGTTTGCCATCATCATCCGAGGAAAAAGACTCTCACTATCCAACCTATCTAACCCTCTGATTATCTTGTATGTCTCTATTAAGTCACCTCTCATCCTCCTTCTCTCGAACGAAAACAACCCCAAGTCCCTCAGCCTTTCCTCGTAAGTCCTTCCCTCCAAACCAGGCAACATCGCAGTAAATCTCCTCTGCACGCTTTCCAAAGCTTCCACATCCTTCCCATAATGCGGTGACCAGAACTGCACGCAATACTCCAGGTGCGGCCTCACCAGAGTCTTGTACAGCTGCATCATGAACTCGTGGCTCCGAAACTCGATCCCCCTACTAATAAAGGCTAACACACCATATGCCTTCTTAACAGCCCTATTAACCTGTGTAGCAACTTTCAGGGATTTATGTACCTGGACACCAAGATCTCTCTGCTCATCTACACTACCAAGAATCTTCCCATTAGCCCAGTACTCTGCATTGCTGTTACTCCTTCCAAAGTGAATCACCTCACACTTTTCCGCATTAAACTCCATTTGCCATCTCTCAGCCCAGCTCTGCAGCCCATCTATGTACCTCTGTACCCTACAACACCCTTCGACACTATCCACAACTCCACCGACCTTCGTGTCATCCGCAAATTTACTAACCCACCCTTCTACACCCTCATCCAGGTCATTTATAAAAATGACAAACAGCAGTGGCCCCAAAACAGAACTTTGCGGTACACCAAAAGTAACTAAATTCCAGGATGAACATTTGCCATCAACCACCACCCTCTGTCTTCTTTCAGCTCGCCAATTTCTGATCCAAAGCTCTAAATCACCTTCAACCCCATACTTCCGTATCTTCTGCAATAGCCTACCGTGGGGAACCTTATCAAACGCCTTACTGAAATCCATATACACCACATCCACGGCTTTACCCTCATCCACCTGTTTGGTCACCTTCTCGAAAAACTCAATAAGATTTGTGAGGCACGACCTACCCTTCACAAAACCGTGCTGACTATCGCACATGAACTTATTCTTTTCAAGATGATTATAAATCCTATCTCTTATAACCTTTTCCAACATTTTACCCACAAACGAAGTAAGGCTCACAGGTCTATAATTACCAGGGCTGTCTCGACTCCCCTTCTTGAACAAGGGGACAACATTTGCTATCCTCCAGTCTTCCGGCACTACTCCTGTCGACAATGACGACATAAAGATCAACAACAAAGGCTCTGCAATCTCCTCCCTGGCTTCCCAGAGAATCCTAGGATAAATCCCATCTGGCCCAGGGGACTTATCTATTTTCACACTTTCCAAAATTATTAACACCTCCTCCTTGTGAATTTCAATCCCATCTAGCCTAGTAGGCTGTATCTCAGTAATCTGCTCGACAACATTTTCTTTCTCTACTGTAAATACTGACGAAAAATATTCATTTAACGCTTCCCCTATCTCCTCTGATTCCACACACAACTTCCCAATCCTCTCCTTGATTGGCACTGTTCTAACTCTAGTCATTCTTTTATTCCTGATATACCTATAGAAAGCCTAGGGTTTTCTTTGATCCTATCCGCCAATGAC
This sequence comes from Heterodontus francisci, assembly GCF_036365525.1. NCBI lineage: Eukaryota > Metazoa > Chordata > Chondrichthyes > Heterodontiformes > Heterodontidae > Heterodontus > Heterodontus francisci. The sequence goes on from NC_090391.1 coordinate 24,235,930, forward strand.
TTCTCGTGTCCTCTCCTTGCTCTTCTTAGCTCTCCCTTTAGATCCTTCCTGGCTAGCTTGTAACTCTCAAGCGCCCTAACGGAGCCTTCACGTATCATCCTAACATAAGCCGCCTTCTTCCTCTTGACAAGCGCTTCAACTTCTTTAGTAAACCAATAATGGGCATGCTCACACACCAACTGTACATTAATAAGAACATAAACATGAGAAATATGAACAGGAGAAGGCCATTCGGCTCCTCGAGGCTGCTCCACTATTTAATAACATCATGTCTTTTCCGATTGCGGCCTTAACTCCATTTTCCTGTTCCCTAACCCTGAACTGTGTCGGCAATTAATGGAGTGACGCTTCTTTCATTTCCTGTACCTCTCTCCCGTGACATGGGGCCCCCGCATAGCCACCTGCACCTTCAATAATCCCACTATCCTGACAAATTGCTTCTTTCTGCTGAGGGAGCAGACGGTATAATTCACCTCACCGGGCAGTGGTGGCCTCTGTCATGCAACAGATACATCAATGGACAGCAGAGATAAAGAGATAATGGATACATCACGCACTCCTTCCCATAAAGTTCCAGAGATATAGCCGTTCAATAAAACTGTGACTATAACAGCCACTGGCAGCTCCGTCCTTACCCTGGTGTGAGGCTGAAGGTCGTGCTTCAGGAGGTGACACAGCTCTGTAGCCACCTCCTTATTGAATCAGAGTCACCTCACACACTGCTCCTGGGTTAGCTGTAAGTAGGAAATTTGCTCTTGGAAAACCAGGGGTGCGTAGGGCACAGCTCCCTCCTCCTCCCCTGTCTGCAGCCTCTGCTCCATTTGTTGGACACGTTACCAACCCTGAGATACTGTAGCTACAGTCCCCATACCTTGTCCACAGTTGGGTCACAAAATCCTCTGTCCTCCCTGATTGTCTGCAGCAGCTGACAGCACAACCTCCAGAAAACCATCCACAGCACCTCCAATAACTTTACAATAGCAGACGTTAGTCAAAAGCTCCTCACCTGTAAATTGGATGACTGGTCTTTTCAAATAACAATATAGGTGGTGCTTCGTGCTGCTGAATATATGTTCAGCTCAGACTGATAACATAGGCGGTCAGTTGACATGCAGAGACCAAGTTCCAAAGCTGCTGGATCAATTGTTGATGCCACATTCAGACCCTGCTCAGTCTACTGGTCCATGCAGAGTATTCTCGGACTCATACCCTGTCCAGCATGGGCACCCCTTAGGCTGCACCAGAAATGGACAGCTTTGTGGATTCCACAGCACCTGTTTCAAAGGCTTACATTAAAGCTATTGCAATGGTTCATTGACGTCACTTCAAACTCCTCCTCATACGAGCAGCACATACATGGTGCAATGGGCCAGAGCCCTGCTTAGCAAGGGGCACTGCTTTGGCCACACTAGCAATGGTCGGCTGTGCAGATCACATCATTTTATGGACCCAGGTTTCTGTAACGTTGGCACCAGTGTGAAAATCACAGCCGAAAGAGATAGAGAAGGAAAGCATCTCGCTCTAAAAAGGGAATTGGAAGAAGAGTTGACGGCATAAGATTTGCAAAAATATGGGAAAAGGCCAGAGGAATGGGACTAATTGGCGGGGTGAGGCCATGGATGAAATTAAACTTAAGTATGAGATTATTAAAACTAAAGTGTTGCCAGACCAGGAAGCAATGCAGATCAGTGATCAGGATCTGGTGTGAGTTAGGATACAGGCAGCAAAGTTCTGGACGTCCTGTGGTTTATAGAGGTTTAGAACTGTTAAAATGCCCATGATAGAATTGGAATAGTCAAATGTGTATTTAACAAATGCACAGATAAGGGTTTATGCAGAAGATGGGCTAAGACAGAGCTGGAAGCGGGTGATATTACACAGGTGGTAGTAGGCAGCATTGGTAATGGAGAGAATATGGAGATGAACTCAGATCAGGTTTCATTGGAACACAGAGGTTGCAAACAGTCTGGTTCAGCCTCAGACGTTGGCCAGTGAGATGGATGCAGACAGTGGATAGGGAATGGAGGTTTTGAGACACTGAAGACAATGGCTTCATCATTCTCAAGATTTACATGACAAGAACACTAAATCAGTAATATGGTCTATAAATCTAATTTTGGGATACAGAGTTACCAGGGACACCAGTAATAGCGAGGAGGGGATAATAAATCGTTTGAATCATCTTCAATGTATAATAGGTCTGATTCGCTAATGTTCTCCAATCATAATCTGCAGTAACGTCGATAAACCATTAGGATAAACTCCTGCCCTTTGTTGTAACATTCCAATCTATTGTTCTCAGCTTCTGATTTATCCTTTCCCATTCTGTGCAGCCACTGATCCCTGTTAATGCTGGGCGTGATGTTCCCGGCTATGGGAAAACACATTGAAAGAAACCCATTATTAAACGAAGGGGGGACCTCTCCAGTGACTCAATTAGGGTCCATGGAGACTGACATTAATTGAAAACAAACAGGTTCAGTTAACCGATTTCAATACAACACTTTTTGTACCACAATTAGGTGGAATATTTACCCAGTCTAGATGGGAAGTATGAGGGTGCCTGAGGGAAGGAATGGTGGAAATAGCAATGGCACTGGCCAGAAGCTTTCAATCCTCCTTGGAGGGATGACAGAGGAGTGGAGGGTTGTACCCTGTTTACAAAAGAAGGGATTGGATAAATCCTGTATTTGCTGACCAGTCAGGCTAATGTTGGTGGTTGGAAATTTCTGGAGGCCATAACCCAGCACAAAAATACATCTTTTTTGGAAAAACACGTGATAATAAATGGCAAACAGCACGGAGAGGTTAATGGAAAATTACGTCTAATAATCTTGATCAAGTTTTTTTGATGACATAACTGAGTATTGATGAGAATAGTGTGTTCCCTGTTATGTATACGCACTTTCAAAAGGCCTGTGATCAAATGCAATTTCACAGACTTGTTAGGTAAAATGGAACTCACGGATTAATGTGACAGTGATAGTGTGGATATGACACTGACTCAGGGACAGAGAGCAGAGAGAAGTGGCGAAAAGACATTGTTCAGACCAGTGGTGCAGGCAGTGCATCCAGTGCTGTTTGTCAGGAGTCGGTATTAGAACCAGTGCTGCCCCTAACATATAGATAAATAGATACATGATAGAAGCTTATATTTAAAAAAAATCAACTCTTGCAGATGACATGTAACTCACAAATAAGGGTGGTAAAGGCGCATTCCACAGACTTATCCAACCACACAGACATTTTTGTTTTATTTATCCGAGATGCGTGTGATTATCGTGTGAGTGTGTGCGTGAATGTGTAGCGTATATTTTTTATGCGTTTATTTCGATCCCGTTTAGATTTTAAAGTATAATCAACTCACCTCTTGTTTCAACTCAAGAAAACCTGTCCGATCGGTTCTTTCACGATCACAACAAAGGTAAAATGTAAAATACTCACCGAGGTGGTAAGCACGACTACTGCTAAAAAGGAATAAACCCTGTTGTGGTCAAATAAAAGATGGGACAAGAGGGCAGCCTATGACCCCTCCTCTCCTGGCTGTAACAGAAATTTGGAGGTTCTAGTTTTCATAATCCAACGACAAGCGAGAAACTGGTCGTGGTCAAAACAAGTAAACCTGAGGGAAAACAAAAATCAATGCAGGTTTTATAGTGGTTTTCACTGCGAGAGCACTAAAATGTTCACATCTGAATTCATTACCTCCCTATGTCAGTGCATGCGAACATATGAATTAAGAGCAGAAGTAAGCTGCTTGGCCATTCGAACCTGCTCTGCCATTCAATATGAGAATGGCTGATCTGATTGGAACCTCAACTCCACATTCCCGCCTACCCCCGATAACCTTTCACCCCCTTGTTTATCAAAAATCTATCTACCTCTGCCTTAAATATATTTAAAGACTCTGCTTCCACTGCCTTTGGAGGAAGACAATTTTTAAAAAAACTCACGACTCTGAGCAAAAAGAAAATCTCCTCATCTCTGTCTTAACTCGGTGACCCCTTATTTTTAAACAGAGACCCCTAAATCTAGATTCTACCATAAGGGGAAACATTCTTTCCACATCCAACCTGTAAAGACACCTCAGGATCTTATATGTTTCAATTAGGTCGCATCCGACTCTTCTAAACTCCATCTGACACGAGCCTAGCCTGTACAATCTTTCCTCATAAGGCAACACACCCATTCCAGGCATTAGTCTAGTAAAACATTTTTCTTAACGGCCTCCAATGCATTTACATATTTCCTTAAATAAGGAGACCAATATTACACACTGCACTCCAGATGTGATCTCAATAATACCCTGTATAGCTGAAGCATAATCTCCCTACTTTTGTATTCAATTCCTTTTTCAATCAACAGTCACATTCTGTTAGCTTTCCTAATTACGTGCAGTACCTGCATACTAATCTTTTCTGATTCATGCAGTAGAACACCCAGATCCCTCTGCATTTCAGAGCTCTGCAATATCTCACCATTTAGATAATATGTTTCCTTTTTTATTCTTCCTGCCAAAGTGGACAATTTCACACATTCCCACATTATACTCCATTTGACAGGTTTTTGACCACTCACGTAACATATCGATAATCCTTTTCAACCCCCTATGTCCTCGTCACAACTTACTTTCCGACCTTTCTTTGTGTCATCAGCAAATTAGCAACCATACCTTCGATCCCTTCATTCAACTCATTTATCTAAACTGTAGAAAGTTGAGGACCCAGCACAGATCCCCTTGGCACACTACTCGTTCTATCTTGCCAACCAGAAAATTACCCACTCTGTTTCCTGTTAGCTAGCCAATCTTCTATCCAGTGCCAATATTTTACCTCTTATACCATGAGCTTTTATTTTCTGCAATCACTTTTAATGTGGCACCTTATATAATACCTTCAGGAAATCTGAGTGAAACACATCCACCCCTTTATCAAGAGCACATGCAACTCGCTCAAAGAACACAAATAAATTGGGTAAACATGCTTTACCTTTCATAAAGGCATGTTGATTCTGCCTGATTACCTTGAATATTTCTAAATGTCTATAATTCTATAACGTCTTTAAGAACAGCTTCTAACATTTTCCCTATGGCAGATGTGAAGCGAACTGGCCTGTAGATTCCTGCGTTTTGTCTCCCTCCTTTTCTTGAATAAAGGAGTTGCATTCGCAATAAAGGAGTTACATGCAGAGTGATGCGACTTGGGACAGGTGAAAGTCCTCTCTGCTGAAAAGTTGAGTAGGGACAGTCGGGATTTCTCTCCATCTGAAACCTAGGAAACCCAAAATCCCAAGACCTGTGGCCAACCATTTTTCACTTGAAACTGAAGACTCAAACAGGTTTAGAATCATTAACAGATAGAGTAATGTTAGCTAATGTAAACCTAGATCAGAAGAAACTAGAATTAGAATTCCAGAGAGAGCGAGAAAGAGCAGAGTGAGGGTCAAGAAAGGGAAAAATTAAGAGTGTTCCAGAAGGAGAAGGAGGAAAGGGAGTTAAGGGAGCTCAAACAAGTCGAGGAAGACCCAGTACACCCAGTGAAGGCACAGTAAGGGAGGGAGCTTCCTCTAGCTCAGAGGAAGACCGTATGCTGAGCTCTTAATGTTCTCCCAGTTCATTCCAAGGTTCACTGAGGAGGATGTGCCAGCATTTTTCAATACTTTTAATAAAGGTTGCAAAGCAGCTGAAATGGCCGGCAGAAAGCTGGACACTGCTTTTACAAAGCAACGTAACATGGAAAGCCCACGAGGTTAATTCACTGTTGCCAGATGAAAGTTCATCAGATTATGAGATGACAAGAAATGCAGAAGGTTTAGAGGGGATTTGAGGGGGAAAAAGTCACCCAGAGGGTGGTTAGAATCTGGAACACACTGCCTGAAGGGGTGTTAGAGGCAGGAACCCACACAAGATTTAAGCAGTATTTAGAGGAATACTTGAAATGCCATTGCATACAAAGCTAATGGCCAAGTACTGGAAAATGGAATTAGAATAGTTAGGTGCTTCATGGACGGCACAGGCACGATGGGCCAAAGGGCCTGTTCCTGTGCCATATAACTCTATGACTCTATGACTTAGGAACATAAGGGCAGGAGTAGGCTATTCAGTCAATCGCGCCTACCCCACCTTTCAATATGATCATGGCTGATCATCCACTTCAATGCCTTTTTTCCCCCACACTATCCCCATTTTCCTTTATGTCACTGGTATTTAGAAATCTGTCAGTCTCTGCTTTAAACATATTCAACGACTGTGCTCCACAGCCTTCTCGGGTACAGAAGTCCAAAGATTCACAACCCTCAGAGTAAAGAAATTTCTCCTCATCTCTGTCCTAAGTGGCTTCTCTCTTATTTTGAAATTGTGTCTCCTGGTTCTAGACTCCTCACCCAGAGGAAACATCTTAGCTGCATGTACCCTATCCACCCCTTAAAGTATTTTATAGGTTTCAGTGAGATAACCTCACATTCTTTGAAGCTATAGAGAATGCAGGCCGAGTTTCCCTAATCTCTCCATAGGACAGTCCCGCCAGTCCGGGAACAAGTCTGTTGAACCTTCTTTGCACTCCCTCTATGGCAATAATATCCAACCTAAGGTATGGGGCCAAAACTGCACACAGTACTCCAGGTGTGGATAATCAAGGTTCTGTACAATTGAAACAATACTTTGCTACTCCTGGACTCAAATCCACTTGTGAGAAAGGCTAACATAGTATTCGCCTTCCTAATTGATTATTGCACCTGCATGTTCGCTTTCAGTGACTTATTGACAAGGACACCCAGGTCCCTTTGTACATTTACACTTTCTAATCTCTTACCATTTAGGAAATTCCTCCTACCAAAGTGGATGACAACATTTTTGTCCACATTATATTCCATCTGTAATGTTAATGCCCACTCACTTAGTCTGTCCAAATCCCCTTGAGGCTGCTTTCCATCTTCGTCACAACACACAATTCCACCTAGTTTTGAGTCATCCGCGAACTTGGAAGCATCACTTTGGTCCCCATATCTAAATAATTGATATATATTGTCAACAGCTGGGGCCCAAGCACTGACCCCTGCAGTACCCCATTGCCACAGCTTGCCAATGCGAGAATGACCTTATTGTCTGCTTTCTACTTGTTAAACAATTCTTAATCCATGTCAGTAAAGTACCTCCTGTCCCATGTGCTTTAACTTTGCTAATCAACCTCCTGTGGGGGACTTTATCAAAAGCCTTCTGAAAATACAAGTATACGACTTCCATCGACTCCCCTTTATCAGTTCTGTTCGTAACATCCACAAATAAATTGCAACAGGTTCGGCAAGCATGATTTCCCATTCATCAATCCATGTTGACTATGGCCAAGTCGATCATTATTATTCAATGGCTATTTATCGCATCCTTTAGAGATGACTCTATCAATTTCCCTACTACTGATGCGAGGCGAACAGGTAATTCCCTCCTTTCTCTCTCCTTCCATTATTACGTAGTGGGATGACATTTGCGACCTTCCAATCTGCAGGAACCGCTCCAGAATATAGAGAATTTTGGAAAATGATCACCAATGCATCCACTATCTCCATACCTACCTCTTTCAATACTCTGAGATGTGAAATATCAGGCCCTGGGGACTTATCAACCTTTAGCCCCATTAACGTCTACAATACAGCCTTCTTACTAATATTAATTTCCTTCGCTTCCTCAATCTCCCTCGTCCCTTGGATGTCTTATTCTGGGTGATTTCTGGTATCGTCCTCAGTGAAGACAGACACAAAGTAATCATTTAGCTTTTCTGACATTTCTCCATTCAGCATTATACATTATCCAAACTTTGCCTGTAACGGACGCACATTTGTCTTAGCCAAATGTTTCCATTTTACACACCGATAGACGTTTTGCATCCCATCTTTATAGAGTCATAGAGTCATAAAGCACAGCAACAGACACTTTGGCCCATCCTTCCTGTGCCGGCCATCAAGCACCTAACTATTCTAATCCCATTTTCCAGCACTTGGCCCGTAGCCTTGCATGCTATGACATTTCAAGTGCTCATCTAAATACTTCTTAACTGTTGTGAGAGTGCCTGCCTCTACCACCTTTTCAGGCATTGCCTTCCAGATTCCAACCACTTTCTGAGTGAACATTTTTCCCCAAATTCCCTCCAAACCTTCTGCCCCTTGCCATAAATCTATGCTCCCGGGTTACTGACCCCTACGCTAAAGGAAACAGATTCTTCCTATCTAACCTATCTATGCCCTTTATAATTTGTATACATCAATCATCTCCCCCTTCAGCCTTCTCTGCTCGAATGAAAACAACCCTAGACTTTTCAGTCACCCTTCATAGCTGAAATGCTCCAGCCCAGGCAAGATCCTGATGAATCTCCTCTGCATCCTTTCCAGGGCAATCACATCCTTCCGATAGTGTGGTGCCCAGAACTGTGCACAGTACTGTACTCCAGTACGAGCGTTTTATACAGCTCCATGAGAACCTCGCTGCTCTTATATTCCATGCCTCGGCTAATAAAGGCAAGTATCCCATTTGCCTTCTAACTGCCTAATCTACCTGTGGTGCTGCCTTCAGTGATCTATGGACAAGTACACCAAGGTCCCTCTGACCCTCTGTATTTCCTAGGGCCCTACCATCCATTGTATATTACCTTGCCTTGTTATTCCTCCAAAAAGTCATCACGTTACACTTCTCAGGGTTAAATTCCATTTGCCACTGCTCCAACCATCTTACTTACCCATCTATATCGCGCTGTAATCCAAGGCTTTCCTCCTCACTATTTACGGCACCAACAATTTACGTGCCATCTGCGAACTTACTGCTCATACCTCCTATATTCACGTCTAAATCATTCATGTACACTGCAAACAGCAAGGGTCCCAGCACCGTTCCATGTGGTACACCACTTATCCAAGGCTTCCAATCGCAAAAGCAACCCTCGATCGTCACCCTCTGCCTCCTGCCACTAAGCCAATTTTGGATCCAATTTGCCAAATTGCCCTGCATCGACTGGGCTCTTACGTTCTTGACCAATCTCCTATGCGGGACGTTATCAAAAGCCTTACTGCAGTCCGTGTAGACTACATCAGCTGCTTTACCCACATATACACATCTAGTCACAGCCTCAAAAATTCAAGCAAGTTAGTTAGACACGATCTCCCCCTGACAAAACCACGCTGTCGATCCCTTATTATTCCCTGCCTCTCCATTTAGAGATTAGTCCTTTCCCTCAGAACTTCTTGCAATAGTTTCCCAACCTCTGATGTTAGACTCACTTGTTTGTAATTACCTGATTTATCCCTGCTATCCTTCTTGAATAATGGTACCACTTTTGCTCTCCTCCAATCCTCTTGTACCTTTCCTGTGGCGAGAGAGGATTTGAAAATTTGTGTCAGAGCCCCTGCTATCTCCTCTCTTACTTCACATAACAGCCTGGGATACATCCCATCTGGGCCCGGGAGTTTATCCACTTTGAAGCCCGCTGAACCCGCTAATACTTCCTCACTTTCAATGCTAATATGTTCAAGTATTTCACACTACCCCTCCCTGACCTCTACACCTACATCGTCCTTCTCCATAGTGAACAGCAGGAAAGTAATCATTTGAAACCTCACCTATATCCTCCGGCTCCACATACAGATTGTCACGTTGGTCCGTGATGGGCCCTACTGTTACACTGGTTATCCTCTTACCCTTAATATATTTATAACATGCCTTAGAAGTTTCCTTTACCTTGCCCGCCAGTGTTTTCTTATGTCCCCTCTTCGGGCTCCTAAGCACTTTTTTAAATACTTGCCCCAACACTTTCTATACTCCTGTAGTGCCTCCGCTGCTTTCAGCACTCTGAATCTGCTGTAAACCTCTTTTTTCACGATCCAATCCTCTATATCGTTTGACATCCAGGGTTCCCTTGACTTGTTGGTCCAGCCCTTCACCTTAACGGGGACCGGTTGGCTCTGAACTCTCACCAGTTCTTCCTTGAATGACATCCATTGGTCTGTTATAGATTTTCCTGCAAGTAACTGCTCACAGTCCACTTTGGCCAGATCCTGTTTTATCATATTGAAATCGGTGTTCCCCCAATTCAGTACCTTTATTTATTTGTCCTTTTCCATAGCTACCTTAAATCTTACAGAGTTATGGTCACCATCCCCGAGATGCTCCCCCACTGACACTTCTACCATTTGTCCAGCTTCATTCCGTAGGATTAGGTCCAGTACTGCTTCTTCTCTCGTAGGACTTTCTCCGTACTGGTTCAAAGAGTTCTCGTTTTTGCATTTTAAGAATTCCACCCTCTTTAAGCCTTTAGCAATAATATTTTCCAAGTTTACATTGCGGAAGTTGAAATCCCTTACGAGTATGACCCTATTATTTTTGGACCTCTCTGAGATTTGCCTACATATCTATTCCGCTATCTCTCCCTGACTGGAAGCCTGTCGTACACTCGCAGCCAAGTGAGCCCCCCACCGCTTTTTAACGTTTTACCCAAATTGCCTTATTTGAGGAACCTTCTAAGATATCATGACTCTTACTGCAGTAATTGACTCCTTGATCAACAGGGCAATGTGACCGATTTTACCCCATCCCCTGACTCGCCTGTAGATTCTATACCCTAAATATTTATCCTTGCCTTTGACCAGTGGATACAGACACGGAGGATACAGCCCACATATGAAACACTCAGAAAGGTGATCCTTCTCAAGGAGTTCAAAAGTTCGCTCCCAATTCCCAGGAAGATGCACATAGAGTAACAGAAGGCTCAAAGAGCCAGGCAGGTTGCAATTCTGGCTGTTGAATTTTCCCTTGTACACAAGGCCTTAACGCCTAAGTGGAAGCCCTTCCCTCGTCTCCCCAAAGATCCAAGAATAAAAGGTGGAACGGTGATAGGAGCCCGAATAGCCATGAGCAAGACAGAAAAGTTGGACAGACGGGGGCTATCCTCAGGCCAAATAGGATGGTACTGAGAGCAGGAGTAACGGATGAAGACTTGTGCGTTCCACTGTAATACTGCAGGTCAGCATCGTGCTGAATGCTGGAAGTGACGGGGAAAAACTTTAGGAGTAATCAGGGTCCACCAGATTAGTGCAAGAAAACTGGCCCTGATAGAAAGGACAGCAGGTCAGGCTGTGCCTTTACCTGCGGCAGTCAGACACAGTAAACCTACCACTGACAGTGTGGGAAAACCTGACAAAATCCTTGACAGTTGCCAGTATCTTGTATCCAAATGAAAATTGACCCCATACCCCTCGACTGAGGCTAGCAAGCCCATAGTCATAATCAGGGATACAGGGGACACCCAATCCCTGTTGCTGGGAAAATGCATGACCTTTACCGCCAGAGAGTGCAGTAAATGCAAGAGTGTTACAGACAGTATATGTTTATACCTTTATATCGGGTGCACTTGGACTGTGACCCAGTTTCAGGAGCGGTAATCATGGGGATTGTCCCTAGTTTGCCATTGAATGGGTCGACCTGCTCCTGGGTAATGATCTGCCAGGGGAAAAGGTGGCAGCTTCCCCAGTAGCTCTAGAGAGACCAAAGGAGGTCCGGGAGACAGAGCAGTCACAGGAGAATGTCCTTAACATTCTCCCTGATTGTGTGGTGACTCGGTCCATGGTCAAACAATCCCCATCAGAGGCGGCTGAACTGACACTACAGAGCGATGACCATACTGTCTGGTTGTCTGAAACCTTATTTGGGAAGTTAGAGGACCCAAAGGATGTGTTAAACAGATCTTCCTTATTTGAGGCTCAACAACCCGACCCAGTGTTAAAAATATAGTACAGACTGTCCAAACCAAAACTGAAGCCGAGGCAGTCCCAGAGTGCTACTATTTAAAGAATGAGGAGCTGATGAGGAAGTGGAAACCTCCTCAAAGACCTGTGGATGAAGAGTGGACAGTGGTTCACCAGAAAGTGGTGCCGTCGTATCTTAAAGAATAATTAAGAATGGTCCACGTGCTTCTAATAACTGGACATGTAGGTGAACGCAAAATTGAAGCCCACATAAGACAGCATTGTGACTGGCCACAACTCCACAAAGATGCAGCGGAATTCTCTAAAATAGTTCATATGTGCCAGATAGTGGGGAATCCCCAACCTGCAATAAAACATACACCCTAGTTCCCATACCAGCTTTTGGAGAATCCTTCAGCAGAATTCTGGTGGATTGTGTGGGATCGCTGCTGAAACCAAAAGGGGACTACGATTGTCTTGTCACCATTATGGATGTTGTGACCCGATTCCCAGAGGCCATTCCCCCAAAGATCTATCTCTGTCAAGGTAGTGGTGGAGGGGCTAATCCAATTCTTTAAACAATATGGGGGGCCTGCTGAGATTCAGATGTACCAGGATATGAGAAGGCATGGGTATTCTGGGCATAACCCAGCTAAAATCCTCCGCCTATCAGACACAGTCCAAAAGGGCTTTGGAGCGGTACCACCATACCCTAAAGACAATGATCAGGCCATACTGCCATGAGTAACCCCATGACTGGGTCAAAGGGCTGGGATCTGTCCTGTTGGCTACCAGGGAGTTATCCAATGATTCCACTGGCTTTACTCCCTTTGAATTAATTTATGGACACGAGGTGAGAGGTTCTCTTAAACTAATCAAGGAGAAGTTTTGGGGACACAGAGATGAGTTTTCCATGTTACACTACATTTCCATGCACTGGGAGTGGTTCACGAGAGCCTGTGCAATATCGCAGGAACACCTAAAGACGTCCCATGCAGCTATGAAAATGTAAGCAGACAGAAATGCCAAGGCCAGAACATTTCAGCCCAGAGACCATGTATTGTTACTACTCCTAATGCAGGGAGAACCACTGAAAGCCCGGCTCAGTGGTCCATGTGGAGTGGCAATAGGAAGAGCCGGGTAAATTATTTAATTGACACCCAGACCAAAGGGAAAATAAAAGTAAAGGCTGTGGAGGGGACATATCTGTCAGACAGTTAGGAGGGAAGGATTGAAAAGGACAGTGAGGACAGGTTAGTGGAAGGCCGGGAGGTTTCCCAACTGACACCCCCTACTCTTCAATGAGCCAACCCTGAAATGTTAGGATACGTTAGACAACACGCTCTCCTCCTTAAATGCAGGCCAAAGAAGCAGCCTAAAAAGACTGCTAACAGCTTTTACAGGAACGTGCAAAGTCAAAGAAAGTCCCCAAAAAGGCCAGCCAATGGTGAGGGGCATGCCTCACCTATTCGAAGTGCCTCATGAATGTGTAGTGAATGATGGACAGACGCCTGCGAGCAGTAATGTCTCAGAGGACATACGGCAGATTACAAAAAAAATCCTTCCCATAGTAAAGGGAAAAGGAAAGGGAAATGCTGAATAGTAAACAGCACTTGTGTACCTGACCAGAAAGCTAAACGTAAGGTCATTGTGGATCTACCCACTGCAGAACCCAATGATCAGGTCCCAAATCCAAAGCTAATCAAACCCAACAACTTCAAAGTAGAAATCAGCAAGAACAAAGGCCCGGAGAAAATGATTTTCCTGTTTAAATATCTATAAAAACTCGTAATATGTCTTTATATTTCTCACCAGCTTTCTCTCATACTCTACTTTTTTCCCTCCGTATAAACCTTTTAGTTGCTCTTTGCTGCTTTCTATATTCTGTCCAATGTCCTCACCTGCCACATATCCTTGCACTATTATATAGTTTTTCTTTCAGTTTGATATTATCTTTAACTGTTTTAGTTAACCACGGATGGTGGGTCCTGTCAGCCTTTATGTGTAAAAGTTTTCCCAGTACCTTTTCTCTGGTGATGGTGATTGTTTTAAGTTCCTCCCTCCCTTTTGCTTTTTGATTTAGGTATCTTTGGAAGGTTTTCTAAGTCTTCGACAGTGAAAGCAGACACACAATATCTGTTCAACACCTGTGCTATGTCCTTGTTTCTCGTTATTAATTCCCCAGACTCACTCTCGAGAGGACCAACACTAATTTTACTTACTCTTTTCTGATTTAAATACTTGTAGAAACGATTATTCTCTGTTTTATATTATTCTTTAGCTTTTTCTCACACTCTACTTTTTCCCTCTTATTTCTTTTGTCATTCTTTGTTAGTTCTTAAAATCTGCCAATCTTCTGACCTGCCGCTAATATTTGTAGATTTGTACAGTGTTTCTGTTTCTTTCAATTTAATATTATCCTTAACTTCCTTATTTATGCAACTTGTCCAAGAGTATTTCGTTCCCACCGAGATAAATTTTTGCTAACAGTTATTAAACATCTCCTTAAAAGTCAGCCATCATATCTCTACTGTTCTAACTTTCAACCTAATTCCGCAGTTAACCTTAGCTAGCTCTGCCTCTTATCTTATAAATGCCTTTATTTAGATTTTAAAAAATAGTCCCAGAACCATAGTTTTCCCTTCAATCTGAACATTGAAATGTTATCATGTTATGATCATTGACGCCCAGAAGCTCCTTCAACATGAGATTCTTGATTAATCCTGTCTCATTGCACATTACCAGTTCCAGAATAGCCTGCTAATGTTGTCCCCTTGTTTAAGAAGGGTAGCAGGGATAATCCAGATAATCATAGACCGGTCAGCCTGGCGCCAGTGGTAGGGAAGCTGCTGGAGAAGATACTGAGGGATAGGATCTATTCCCATTTGGAAGAAAATGGGCTGATCATGATAGACAACATGGTTTTGTGTAGGGAAAGTCATGTCTTACCAACTTAAAGAATTCTTTGAGGAAGTGACAAAGTTGCTGATGAGGGAAGGGCTGTAGATGTCATATACATGGACTTCAGTAAGGCGTTTGATAAGGTTCCCCATGGTAGGTTGATGGAGAAAGTGAAGTCGCATGGGGTCCAGGGTGTACTAGCTAGATGGATAAAGAACTGGCTGGGCAACAGCAGACGGAGAGTCGCAGTGGAAGGGAGTTTCTCAAAATGGAGACGTATTGTTCCACAGGGATCCGTGCTGGGACCACTGTTGTTTGTGATATACATAGATGATTTAGAGGAAAGTATAGGTGGTCTGATTAGCAAGTTCGCAGACGACACTAAGATTGGTGGAGTAGCAGATACTGAAGGGGACTGTCAGAGAATACAGCAGAATATGGATAGATTGGAGAGTTGGGCAGAGAAATAGCAGATGGAGTTCAATCAGGGCAAATGCGAGGTGATGCATTTTGGAAGATCCAATTCAAGAGTGAACTATACAGTAAATGAAAAAGTCCTGGGGAAAATTGATGTACAGAGAGATTTGAGTGTTCAGGTCCATTGTTCCCTGAAGGTGGCAACGCACGTCAATGGAGTGGTCAAGAAGGCATACGGCATGCTTTCCTTCATCAGACGGGGTATTGAGTACAAGGGTTGGCAGGTCATATTACAGTTGTATAAGACCTTGGATCGGCCACATTTGGAATAATGCGTGCAGTTCTGGTCGCCACATTACCAAAAGGATGTAGATGCTTTGGAGAGGGTGCAGAGGAGGTTCACCAGGATGTTGCCTGGTATGAAGGGCGCTAGCTATGAAGAGAGGTTGAGTAGATTAGGATTATTTTCATTAGAAAGACGGAGGTTGAGGGGGGACCTGATTGAGTTGTGCAAAATCATGAGAGGTATAGACAGGGTGGATAACAAGAAGCTTTTTCCCAGAGTGGGGGATTCAATTACTAGGGGTCACGAGTTCAAAGTGAGAGGGGAAAAGTTTTGGGGGGATCTGCGTGGAAAGTTCTTTACGCAGAGGGTGGTGGGTGCCTGGAACGTGTTGCCAGCGGAGGTGGTCGACGCGGGCACGATAGTGTCTTTTAAGATGTATCCAGACAGATACATGAATGGGCAGGAAGCAAAGAGACACAGACCCTTAGAAAATAGGCGAAATGTTTAGATGGATGATCTGGATCGGCGCAGGCTTGGAGGGCCAAAGGGCCTGTTCCTGTGCTGTAACTTTCTTTGTTCTTTGTTTGTTCTTTGCTCCTTGGTTGGCTCTAGAATTGCGCTGCTCTAAGGAACTATCCTGAATAAATTCCATCAACGAATTTTCCAGGCTACCTTTGCCACATTGATTTGTCCAAAATACATGGAAAATCAACTCACCCATGATTATCATGGTGACTTTCTTACACACCCCATTTAGTTCTTCCTGTACACTCTGTCCGACACAAAACAATATAGGTCACTGAGTAGAGGGATGTTGGGTGAACAGGATTTAGTGTGAGTTTGGTTATGGCCAGCAGGGTATTTTATCGACTGTGGTTTCTGGCGGTTTGTATTAGGGAGGGTGATCAGGACAGCACTGGAATAATCCTGTCTGGATTTATCAAAGGAACAGATCAGGGATTTATGCAGCAAATGGACTCACACAGAGGACGATATTACGGAGGTGGTAGTTGGTAAGAAAAGCCATGCAATTAATCATTTTTAATGGAATTAATAGATGAATAGAGAGACTTACCAGGGACACCAACAACAGCGAGGATCGGTTAATAAATGTGTTGAATCATCCTCAGTGCATAATAGATCCGATTCGCTGTTGTTATCCAATAATAATCCGCAGTAAGAAAGTCAAACCAATAGGATAAACTCCTGCGCATTGTTGTAACATTCCAATCCATTGTTCTCAGATTCTGATCTCTCCTCTCCCTCTCTCTGGATCTTCTGATCCCTGTTAGTGTCGGGGGTGATGTTCCCGCTGACACTATGGGATAACACATTGAAAGGAGCCCCTTATTAATAGAAGAGGCAAACTCTCCACTGACACAATTAGTGTCCATGGAGACTGACATTAATTACAGTCACTGAACAAATAGGTTCAGTTAACCCCTTTCAATCCAACACCTTTTGTTTTACAATTAAGTACAACATTTACCCAGTCTAGATGGGATGCATGAGGGATGCTGAGGGAAAGAATGGGGGAAATAGCAGAGGCAATCGCCAGAACATTTCATTCCTCTTTGGATACGTGAGTGATGATAGAGGACTGGAGGGTTGTAAATGTTAAACTCTGTTTAAAAAAGGAGAGATGGAATAACACTGTTATTGCAGACCCGTCAGACAAACATCGATGATGGAAACATTTCAACCATTAACCAGGACAAAGATACATGTTGTTTTGAAAAAAAAACCATGTGTTTATAAATGTCAACTACCGTGAACTACCATGGTAAAGGTAAATTCTAACTTACAAACTGGAACGATTTATTTGACGAAGTAATAGAGGGGATTGATGAGGGTGGCACTTCTGATGTTATGTATATAAACTTTCAAAAGGTATTTCATCAAGTGACACTTAATAGACTTCTTCGGAAAAGGATCCAATGGATCCAAGTGGCAGTGGTTTTGTGAACATTCAATTGAGGCACAGAAAATAGAGAGAGGCTGTGAGCCATTGGTTTTCAGGCTGGGGAGCAGTATGCTGTGCTGTTCCAAAGGCATCAATAATAACATCAACATATATTTATATAGCGCCTTGCTCTCTCTGTCACTGAACAATCTATATTTAGCAAAGAATTAAGTTTCATCTGCTTACGCTGCCACCTCAATAAATGTCACGCTCAGCATGACGTTGAAGTCTTTCCCATCGCAACTTCTTCCCACTTACCTCTTTGACCAGGAGTTCCCCCAACCAGCGGGCCGATTCACCCACCTCCAGTATTCTCTCTCCAACAGGACCCCTCCCTCTGGACTGTTATCCACTCCTGATCTTTTCATTGAGAACAGTTGACGTGATATCAGCCATCTCAATTTCTCCACTCCCCTCACTCACACTAACCTCTCTCCCTCTGAACTTTCTGCACTCCGATCTCTCTGGTCTAATCCCGACATTGTGATCAAACCTGCAGTCAAATGTTGAGCTGTTGATGTCTGACGTACCGACCTCTACCTTGCAGAGGCTCAGCAACAACTTTCAGGCACTTCTTCCTACCTCCCCTGGACCATGACCCCACCAACGAACATAAGGCTAATGTCCACAGGACTGTCCCTGACCTGATCCGCTCCAGAGATTTTCCATCTACAGCTTCCAACCTGATAGTTCCACAACCCTGGACAGCCCGCTTCTCCCTCCTTCCTAAAATACCCGAACGAGATGGTCCTGGGAGACTCATCGTTTCAGCCTGTTGTTGCCTCACTGAACATATTTATTCATATCTTGACTGTATCTTTTCTTCCCTTATTGTATCTTCTCTCCCCTTGTCCAGTCTCCTCCCACCTACATCTGTGACTCTTCTGATGCCCTATGCAATTTCCACAATTTCTAGTTTCCTGGACCTAACAGCATCATCTTCACTAAGGATGTCCAATCTCGGTACACCGCCATTCCCCACCAGGATGGTCTGACAGTTATTTGCTTATTCCTTGAACAGATCCCCAACCAGTCCCCGTCTACTCCGACCCTCCTCCGCCTGGCTGAACTTGTTCTCACATTGAATAACTTCTCCTTCAACTCCACTCACTTCCTCCCAATAGAAGGTGTTGCTATGGGTACCCGCATGGGTCCTAGTTATGACTGTCTTTTTGGGGGTAAGGCGAACATTCCTTGCTGCAGTCCTGCTTAGCCCCCTCCCCGAGCTGTTATACCAGTATATTGATGACGTACATGGTGCTTTTTCCTGCTCCCACCCCAAACTGGAAAACATCAGCTTTACGTCCAAGTACCACCCTTCTCTCTACCTTCACATGGTCCATCTTCGACACTTCGCTTCCCTTCCTCGACTGCTCTGTCTCCATATTTGTGGATAGGCTGTCCACTAATATTAATTATAAACCCACCGACTGCCACAGCTACCTCGACTACATTTATTCCCACCCTGTTTACTGTAAGGACTACAATCCATTCTCCTAGTATCCCTGTCTCTATCGCATCGGTTCTGGTGATGCAACCTTTGACAACAACACTCAAGATATGGCTTCCTTTTTCCTCACTGAGAATGCCCCCTCCCAGTAGCTGACAGGGCCCTCAACTGTGTCCAACCCATTTCCCGCACTTCTGCCGTCACCCCTTCCCCTCTGCCAGACCTGTGAAAGGGTTGATCTTGTCTTTACTTTCCACTCCACCAGCCTCCAAATCCTCTGCCATTTCTGCCACGTCCAGCGTGATTCCACCACCAAATGCGTCTTCCCCTCCCCTCCCCTGTCAACATTCCGAAGGGACCACTCCCTCCGTGACACCCTGGTTCACTCCTCCATCACCCTCGACACCTCTTCCCCTTCCCACGACACCTTCCCATGTAATCAGCAGAGGTGTAATACTTGTTTTTTTACCGCCTCTCTCCCCACTATCCAAGACCCCAAACACTGTTTTCAGGTGAAGCTACAATTTACTTGTACTTCTTTCAATTTAGTACTCTTTATTCACATTAAAAAAAACAACATTGGGCAGACCAAATGTAGATTGGATGATCACTTTGCAGAACCTGCCCACTCAGTTCACAAGCATGACACTGAACGTCCAGTCACTTGCCATTTTAATTCACTGCCCTGCTCTCACTCTGAAATTCCTAACATCGACGTGCTGCAGTGTTCCAGTGCAGCTCAACTCAAACTTGCGGTGCATCACCTCATATTATAACTAGGCACCTGAGATCCTCTGTAATCAACATTGAGTTCAACAGTTTTAGATCGTCACCTAGTCTTAACTTGCTTTTCATGTTTTTGCTTTCGGACAGAGCAGTTCATTATTCAGCCATTAATACTCTCTCTGGACAAATGCTTTGCCTCTTACAAGAAATGTTACCACTCGCTTTGCCTTGTTCTTTGGCATTTAATCTCTCCGCCCTCGGCCCTATCACAGACCTTCCCTTTTTATGGTCTTCCCCAACTTTCACTTGTTCAAAATCTATTACATTTCTAACCGTTGCCAGTTCTGATGAAAGGTCGTTGACATGAAACGTTAACTCTGCTTCTCTCTCCTCAGCTGTTGCCAGGCCAGATGAGCACTTCGAACATTTTCTGTTGCTATTTTACATATGAATAGAACCTAGCCAAACAGAGTTCAATGGGAATCAAGGGCAAAACAGTCCGCTGGTTCGAGTCATACTTGGCGCAAATGAAGATGGCTGTGGTTGTTGGAGGTCAATTATCTCAGCTCCAGGACATCAATGCAGGAGTTCATCAGGGAAGTGTCCTAGGCCCAATCATCTTCAGTTGCTTCATCAACGATGTTCTTTCAAACATAAGGTCAGAAGTGGGAATGTTCACTGATGATTGCACAATGTTCAGCACCATTCGTGACTCCTCAGATACCGAAGAAAGACATGTCCAGCAAGCCCTGGACAACATGCAGACTTGCGTTGGTAGGTGGCAAGTAACATTCGTGATACAAAATTGCTAGGCAATAACCATCGGTAATAAGAGGAACTCTAACGATCTCCCCTTGACATTCAATGGCATTACCATCGCTGCACCACTGACTTTAATCATCCTCGGGAGTTACTATTGAGCAGAAGCTGCATTGGAGAAGCCACATAAATACGATTGCTACAAGGGTAGGCCAGTGGCTGGGAATTCTGCGGCGAGTAACTCACCTTCTGACTCCCCAAAGCATGTCCAAGTCAAGTGTGAGTCAAGAGTGTAATGAAATGCCCTCTACTTGCCTAGATGGGTGTGGCTCGAACAACACTCAAAAAGCTCAACACCTTCCAGGACAAAGCAGCCCGCTTGAATGGTACCCCAGCCACAACCTTACACATTCATTTCCTCCACCACGGATGCAAAGTGGCAACAGAGTTTACCATCTGCAAGATACATTGCAGCAATTCACCAATGCTCCTGAGACAGCAGCTTCCAAACCCGCGACCGTCTACCACCTAGAATGACAAGGCCAGCAGATGTATGGGAACACCATAGCCTGCAAGTTCCCCTCCAATCCACACACCATCCTGACGTGGAACCTTAGTGCAGTTCCTTCACTGTTATTGGGTGAAAAGCCTGGAACTCATTCCCTAACAGCACTGTGGTTGTACCTACCTCACATGGAATGCAGCGGTTCAAGAAGGCAGCGCACCACCACCTTCTCAAGGGAAATTAGGGAGGGGTAGTAAACGCTGACCTAGCTAGCGACGCCCACATCCCATGAAATAATGAAAAGGTAACAGCTGTTCCTTCCAGCTGGACAACAGTGGAGAGTTGTGGGAAGAAGAGGGTGTCAGCAACATTGTCACAGGCTGCAGTAATTTTGTGAAGAACAAGGAGGGATAGTTTGCCTTTGCAACAGTCACACAGCATGCCACTGTTTACAATCTTACCAACATGTCCTGCCACCTTTATAGAATTATGCACATGCATCAACTCTGTTGTTGCACCCACCCCCCATTAAAAGTATACCCTTTATTATCCATTGCCTCACCTCTCTGCCCTGAGAGAATCCATCAATTTACCAATTTGTGCTTCTGTTAAAGTTCATCTGTCATGCGTCTGTCCATTCCACCAGCCTGTCGATATACATTTGAAGTCTGTCACTATCATCTGCAATGTGCAATACACTTTCAAGTTTTGCATCAACTGCAAATTTTGAAACTGTTCCGTTTACACTCAAGTCCAAGGCGCTAACATATATCACAAAAAGTAACAGTCCTAGTAAAAAAATATGGGAAAACTACCTCCAGTTCTAAAAACAACCTTTCACCACCTCCCTCTGCTTCCTGGCATGCAGACAGCATTGATGATTTTTTCCCATGGAATTCAACGTTGCTAACAAGCCTGTTAAGTGACACTTCATCAAATGTTGTTTGGACATCAACTATCACATCAACACATCAACTAAATGACCCTCATCAACCTGTCCTGTTACTTCACTGAAAATACTCAATCAAATTAGTTAAACACAATATGGCTTTGACAAATCCGTCCTCTATTTCCTTAATCCATCCACATTTGTCCCAAAGAGCTAATTTTGTCCGGGATTATAATTTTAAGAGCTTTGTCAGCACAGAGGTTCAAGCGGCTGGCCTCTATTTGCTGGCCTTGTCTTTCCACTCTTTTCAGACAATGGTGTAATATTTGCAATTCTCCAGTCCTTTGGCACCATCCCTGTAAGGAAGATTACAGCTGGTGCCTCCACAATTTCCACCCTTACTTCCATCAGCAAGTCAGATGCTTTTTGCCTTCACATATTTAAGTACAGCCAGCCTTCCTAATACCCCCGGCTGAGAGAACATGCTTTGCTGAATGGGGAATTTTAACTAATCGATTGGAAACCTACATTAAACTTTAAAAAAAAAAAACTGGCAGTCAAGATGGCCACTACAATTTGCATTGAAATGCCTAACATTACAGGACATCGAAGTCTTCAAAGCTCCCACCCAGGACAATAGATTTAACAGCTGAGTTAATAATCTGGGATCACCCTCAATAGCAGGAAATTCGAAGCCATCTTTGGGCATTCACTGGTGGAGGGTACCTGCAGGGCATAAACCATGGCACAATGTAATCTGAGAGAGATTTGTTATTCTGAGACATTGGACCTCATTAAAGGAAAAAAGGCACTGAGAAAAAGGCATGTGACAGCTCTCCCACCTCCCCACAACCCCCACCCCCAGTATATGCAAAGTTGCTTTATTGTTGTTGCTGTTTTACATAGCAGGCAAACTTTTGGAGTTAAGCTGTGCAAGGCCACGGTGGAGCTGTCTTTTTCGCTCTGTCTCTCTCCAGATAACATTGAAAGTTTCAGAATATGTCTGTGACAGCAGAACATCCATGTCCACTATTGCTACATAGAGAGACCTGGGCAGAAACCACCGACCATTACTGCCTGCAAGAAAACGCTGGACCAGGGAACCAGCTGCATGTGCACATTTACCAGCCAGAGACCTTGGAACCAGGAATTGAGTCAGAAGAAAACTGAATTACCAGATCCCACTGACTATATATTACTTTTACTTGTTCTGTACTCTAATCCAACCCAAACTATTCTTCATCACTGTGTAACCTACGTGTGTTTGTGTGTTTGTGTGTGTGAGATTATGAACATTTTAACATAGTTTATTATTTTACATCGATTGGGATTTAATTTTCAGTAGAATAAACTAACCTCGTTCTCTTTTAAACTCAAGAAAACCTATCCAATCTATTATTTTATGACCATAGCACATGAAGATTTAAAGACTAACTGAATTGGTAAACGCATTCACTGCCTAAAAAGGAATAAAGCATGTTGCATCAAACAAGGAGAGGGGCAAGAGTGAAGCCTTTAGACCCTTCCTCACCTGAGTGGAACATAAATTTGGGAGGCTCGCATCTGGGTTCAAAAGCCAAAAACAAACAAAATGTTGAAAGGAAACTGGATGGATTCCTCGCTCAACCTTTAAAACTTCAGTGTAGGTTTCCTTGGGTCGTTCACTGCTCAAGTACTAAAATATCCACATGAGAGGCCAGTACCTTCCTAAACCAGAGTCAAGTAACTCGGAACAGTTTAAATCTCCATCTGTCGAAAGGTGGAGGACGGTAGCAAAACTGGGAAACCGAAAATCCTAAAACATGTGCCATCCATTTTACATTTAAACCATAAAACACAGAAACAGGTATAGTGTTGGAAACAGACAAAGAAATATTAGCTGAGGTACAGCGAGAACATAGGAGATTAGGATTAGAATTCCAAAAGGAGAAAGAGCAGAGAGAGTTTCAGGAATTAGAAAAAAGATATAGCTTTTCCAAAGGGGAAAAATAGAGAGTTTCAGGAAAGAGAGAGATAATTTTCCATCAGAAGAGGGAAAGGGAGTTAAGACAGCTCGAACTAACTATAGGAAAGCTCAATGCAACTAGTGAAGGTCCCGCTAGTGAGGGAACCCGCCCTAGCTCAGGATAGAGTGCTGAGCTCTTAACGTTATTCCAACTGATACCAACGTTCAATGAGGGAGACATGGAGGCATTTTTCATCGCTTTTCGAAAGCATGCAAAACAGCTGAAATGGCCAGCAGAGAGCTGGACTCTTCGACAGCAAAACAAACTAAGAGGAAAAGTGCACGAGGTCTATTCACTGTTGCATGATGAGAGTTTGTCTGACTATGAAGTGACTGAAAATGGTATCCCACATGCATATGAGCTGGTACTGGAGGTGTACCATGAAAAGTTCTGAACTCTGCAAAAGCAGCGATTATCACCGCAGCCTCACAGCTCCAGCGACCCAGGTTCAATTCTGTGGTACTGCCTGTGTGGAGTTTGCAAGTTCCCCCTGTGTCTGCGTGGGTTTTCTCCGGGTGCTCTGGTTTCCTCCCACATGCCAAAGACTTGCAGGTTGATAGGTAAATTGGCCATTAGCAATTGCCCCTCGTTTTGGTAGGTGGTAGGGAAATATCGGGACAGATGGGGATGTGTTAGGAATATGGAATTAGTGTAGGATTAGTATAAATGGGTGGTTGATTGTCGGCAGAGACTCCATGGTTCGAATTGCCTGTTTCAGTGCTGGTTCAGTAAAATTAAAACTAAAACCAAAACTTACCTCGAGTTTGAAACGGTTAAGCAATTCGCTTCTGACCAATGGATATGGGCACTCAAGATACAGCCCATATCTTAAAACCTCAGAGAGGTGATCCTTCAGGAAAAGACAAAAAATGCCCTTCCCCTTTCCATTAAAACCCACGTAGAGGAACAAAAGGTTCCAAGCCCCAGGCAAGTAGCAAGCCAACCTGATGAATTCACACTTGTCCACATGCCCTTACTCCAAGGCAAAGCTTTCCATAGTCACCTCTAAAAACCTGAAAAGGGTGGAAGATGGGAGGGTGATAGGAGGATGAATAGCCATGAGCAGGAAGGGGGAGATGGAAAAACAGGGGGCCCTCCTCAGGCGCGATCAGAAGGTGCTGAGAACAGGAGTGACGCCAAAAAGCCTGTGTGTTTCCACTGCAAAAAGGCACATCACCTCCACGTTGACTGCTGGTAGTTACAGTGAAAAGCTGTAGGATTAAACAGGTTAAACCAGAGCAGTGCAGGAAAGGGGGTCCGAATGGGAAGCAGAGAATACCAGGCTTTGACTTTAACTGTGGCAGTAAGACTCAGTAAACCTACCATGGGAAAAGTTACAAAATCCCAGCGAGTTACTAGGATTTTGTGTTCCAAGGAAACGTGAGCCCATGCAGCTCGAATGAGGCAAATAAGCCCATAGTGATACTCAGGGATGCAGTGGACACCCAATTCCTACTGCTGGGAAATGGCTTGAACCTTCCTCAACAAAGTGCATCGAATGCTTAAGTATCAGTGAATAGTACCGGGAAGGTAAATTCCCATGCCTCTATATTGGATGCACATGGAGTGTACCTTTGTTTGAGGATTGGTAAACGTGGAGATTATTCCTGGTTTACCTGTGGACAGCATCGACCTGTTCCTGGAATAATCTGGTGGGGGAGAAAGTGGTAGCTTCTAGTGGTTTTAGGGAAACTGAAAGAGCTCAAGGAGACAGAGCAGTTAAGGACAAGGTCCCCAGCATTTTCATGACTGTGTGTTGACCCGGTCCATGTCCACATAGGCTCTATTAGAGGAGGCTGTGCTGGCATTGCAGACAGATGACCTTCCTATGCAGTTATCTGAAAACTTCTATGGTAAGTTAGAGGATGCTGTTCCCTTACAGCTACAGCACTGGCATCGACCCAGCGATGTGAAAAAATGCCCAGGTATGTCCTGTACACAAAAGGCGGGACAAGTCAAACCCAGTCAAATACAGCCCCATCAGTCGACTCTCAATCATCAGTAAAGTGATGGAAGGTATCATCGACAGTACGATCAAGTGGCAATTGCTTTGCAACAACCTGCTCACTGACACTCAGTCTGGATTCCGACAGAGCCACTAAGCTCCTGAGCTCATTACAAACTTAATTTAACCATGGGGGAAAAAAGAGCTGAACTCAACAGGTGAGGTGAGAATGACTGCCCTTAATATCAAGGCAGCATTTGACCGAGTGTGGCATCAAGGAGCCCTAGCAAAACTGAAGTCAATGGGATGCAGAAGATGCATTCTCTGCCAGCTGGAATCCTACCACGTGCAAAGGAAGACGGTTGTGGTTGTTGGAGGTCAATCATCACAGCTGCAGAATGTTAGCTGATGATTGCACAATGTTCAGCACCATTTCCGACTCCTCAGACACTGAAGCAGTCGTTGTCAAAATGCAACATAGGAACACAGGTACAGGAGTAGACCATTCAGCCTCTCAAGCCAGCTCCAACATCCAATATGATCATGGCTGATCAAACTTCAATGTATTTTCCCCACACTATCCTCATATCCCCTTTTTTCATTTGTCAATATATGCTTTAAACAGACTCAATGACTGAGCTCCCACAGCCTTCTGGGGTAAGAATTCCAAAGATTCACAACCCTCTGTATAAATACATTTCTCCTCATCTCAGTCCTAAGTGGCTTCCTCCCTATTTTTAATTGTTGTACCCTGGTTCCAGAATCCCCAACTCGCGGAAACATCTTACCTGCATTTAGCCTGACTATCCTTTTAAGTATTTCGTCGGTTTCAATGATATCACCTCTCATTCTTCGAAACTCTTGAGATACAGGCCCAGTTTCCCCAATGTCTCTTCACAGGACAGTCCCGTTATTCTATGAACAAGTTCAGTGAACCTTCCTTGCACTCCCTATATGGCAATAATATCCTTCCCAAGGTAAGCGGACCAAAACTGCACACGGTATTACAAGTGCGGTTTAAACAAGGTTCTATACAATTGAGTCAAGACTTCACTATTCCTGTACTCAACCCCTCTTGCGATAAAGATGAAAATACCATTAGCCTTCCTAATTGCTTGCTGCACCTGCATGGTAGCTTTCAGTGACTTATTAACAAGGACACCCGGGTATCTTTGCACAGCTACACTTTCTAATCTCTTATCATTAAAAAAAAATCTGCACAACAGTTCCTCCTGCCAATGTGGATAACCTCACATTTTCCACATTATATTCCATCTGCCACGTTCGTGCCCATTCATTAAGTCTGTCCAAATTCCCTTTAAGCCACTTTGCATCTTCCTCACAACACAATTCCCACGTAGTTTTGTGTCTACTATGAAATTAGAGATATTACATTCGGTACCTACATCCAAATCATTGATACATATTGTGAATATCTGTGGCCCAAGTACTGATCCCTGCGGTACCCCACTACTCATAGCCTGCCAATGCGAGAATGACCTGGACAATATGGAGGCTTGGGCTGATAAGTGGCAAGTAACATTTCTGCCAAATATTTGCCAGGCAAAGACTAACTCCAACAAGAAAAATCTAAACATCTTCCATTGACATTCAATGGCATTATAATCACTGAATATCCCACTGTCAACATCCTGGGGGTTACCATTGACCAGAACCTGAACTGGAGTAGCCCTATAAATACCGTGGCTACAAGTGTTGGTCAGAGGCTAGGAATCATGCAGCGAGTAACTCCCCTCATGGAGACTCTCCAAAGCCTGTCCACCATCTACAAGGTACAAAGTCAGGGGTGTAATGGAATACTCTTGACTTGCCTGGATGGGTGCAGCTCCAACAACACTCAAGAAGCTCAACACTATCTGGGGCAAAGCAGCCCGCTTGATTGGCACCCCATAGACCAACATTCACTCTCTCTGACACCGACGCACATTTGCAGCAGTCTGTTCCATCTACAGGATGCACTACAGCAATGTACCAAGGCTCATTAGACAGGACCTGCCAAAACTACTACCTCGACCACCTAGAAGGACAAGGTCAGCAGATGCATGGGACACGATCACCTGTAACTTCCCCTCCAAGCCACACACAATCCTGACTTGGGACTCTATCACCGTTCCCTCAACTTTGTTGTGTCAAAATACTGAAACTCCCTTCCTAACAGAACTGTGGGTGCACCTATCCGTGGACGGCAGCAGTTCAGGAAGGCAGATCACCAACACCTTCTCAAGGGCAATTAATGATGAGCATTAAATGCTGGCCTAGCCAGCGGCACCCGCATGCAATGAATGAATTTTTAAAAAAGGAATGTGTTAAACAGATCTTCCTTGGTTGAGGTTCAGCAAGCTGAACCAATGTTAAAAAAAAAGTTTGCACAGACTGTCGAAAGTGACACTGAATCAGAGGGAGTTCCAGAGTGATACCATGTAAAGAATGAGGTGCTGATGAGGAAGTTGAGACCTCCTCACAGACCCACAGATGAAGAGTGGACAGTGGTTCACCAGATAGTGGTGCTGCCGAGGTATCATAAGGAAATACTGAAAATAACGCAGGGATTCCATTGGCTGGACCCGTCGAAATCAGGAAAAAAAAAGACAAGACCGAATAAGACAGCATTTATTCTGGCCACAACACCACAAAGATGTGGTGGAGTTCTGTAAAACTGGTCACACGTGCCAGTTGTGGGCAAGCCCCAACCTGCAATGTATCCTGCACCCCGAATTCCCAAAGCAGCTTTTGGGGCACCCTTCAGCAGAGTGATTTTGGATTGCATGGGACCACTGCCGAAAATAAAAAGCGGCTACCAGAATCCTCTCACCATTCTGGATGTGGTGACCCGATTTTCAGAGGCCATCCCCGAAGAACTATCTGTCAAGGCAGTCATTGTGGGGCTAACCCAGTTCTTTACCCAATTTGGGCTGCCTGATGAGATCCATTCGGCTCAGGGCACGAATTTCATTGTATTGGCGATGATGTCAAGTTTAACAATTAACCACTATATTATACCCTATGCATTAAGGATACCGCCTAATTTAACAATTAACCAGAATATTATACACTTTGTTTTCGGGATGATAGCTCATATAACAATTAAACAAATTATTATCCCCTGGCAACAAGGGATGCCATCGAATTTAACAATTACCTGGAAAATTTTACACTATATATTAGTTATCATGTCTAATTTAACAACTAGACAGAATATTATACCTTATGTATTAGTGATGAAATCTAATGTAACAATTAACTCGCGTTATTGCCTGTGTATTAGTTCCAATGTTGAATTTAACAATAAACCAGGTCGTTATACTTTGTTTCCTGGATGGAATTTAACAATTAACAACATCGTAATTGCCCTGTGTATTCATTGTCAAGTTTATATCAACAATTAACAATAACTGCTTATAAAGCCCAAATTACAATATATTTTATAACATTATTCGAAAGTATTCTTCACACTGTCCATTTTAACACTTAGCTGGAAAGTTATTCCCCTATGTTTTGGTTAGGAAGCCCAAGTTAATCACGAAACCTCGTTGTGTACCTCTGTTTGCTTGTTATCATAACCAATATGAAAATAAACTCATTTGATTATCCAGTCTATTTGTGATCCAATGTTATAATTAAGTGTTAATATATTCCTTTGTCCATTAGCTGTAGCGTCCAATTTAACAAGTTATTGACAACCTATTCCAGTATTTCAATTATCATTGTCAATTGAACGACTAATTGTCGTTTTGTACAGAATGCACCCATTGTCAAGACAAATTTAACAATTAATAAATTGTATTGAACAATTAACTAGAACCTCATTCCCCTTCGCTTGTCTAATTATGTGCAATTTCAAAATTACCAATAGCTTTATTCCCTTTTATTGGTTGTTGATCATTCGTTAACAATTCACTGTAGATTTATCCACCTGTGTATTTGTTGTGGATCTCTATTTAACAATTACCTGTAGATTTAACTAGCTGTATATTGGTTGTGGATCTTTATTCAACAATTCACTGTTGCTTTATAACCCTGTGCACTGGTTTTGGACATCTATTTAACAATTAACCGTAGAATTATCCCTTGCATTGATTGTGGATCGCTATTTAACAATTAACTGTATATTTATACCCCTGTGTATTGGTTGTGGATCTCTATTTAAAAATCAACTGTCAATTTTTACCCCTGCGCATTGTTTCTGGATCTCTATTTAACAATTAACTGCAGATTTATTCCTTCCCTGGTCACACACACATTTGAAACCACAGGACAATTAAACGAACAAAGTTTCTTCAACTCCAGGCGTCTTACAAATGTTGCTTCGAGAACATCTAGTTTCTTTGCATTACAACCAAACGCAAACTGGTACATCAGCAATCAATGTCAGTGTCGCTCTCTCTCAGCTTTTCAAAACACCTTGGCTCACTTAGGACAGCTGAATTAACATTTTGAAATATGTTCAGACATGCCAGTCTCTTATCTTCGTGTTTCCAGACACCATGCTTGCATGTTTTTGTGAATGTGAAGCTTTAATTAATTTCTAACTTAGCATCATCGTCTAACATGACTTTGAAGTAAGTCACTTTTAGTTTTGACTTGGTTTCTACGATCCAATCAGAGATAATGTCAAGAAAGGGCGCCACAGAACACTGGTCAAATTGTTGCTCCCTGAGTAACTGTGCCTCTGACTGAAGCAGACGGTGCATTATTGATCCTGACAGTAATGGTGATTCCAGTGATCCATTGAGACTGACAAGTCCCAACCCTGTCGAGCAGCAGCTGCAGAGGATAAAGGCAGCAACAGAGGTCATGCAGATTAGTAACAGAGGTTGGACAGTTCCCGCAGTGGACCAGGTACCTGGGCTAATGGCTCAAGATCATCAGTGACAAAGGCAAATTCAGTACAAACTCCCCGATTTGGCTGGTTAGAAAACCAGATGGCAGCTGGTGACTGACTATTGACCACCACAAACTTGACTCAGTCACCCCTGTGTGAACCTGGTTGTCTGAGTGCCACCCACCCTACTCTCCAGGATTCCTAGCCACAAGGCAGTCTTTTCCAACCTGGATATATGTAATGGTTGTTGCAGTATCCTAGTAAAACTGATCAAACAATTTACATTCACATTCACTTCTGAAGATCAGAGATACCCCTGGACATGTGTTGAAAGGACAGAGGGTCACAGAGAGTAACTGACAAGGATGTCATGTCGCAAAGGCAAAGACAACGAGTGTGTTAATTGTAAGGTGAAATACAAAGCGTTAGTGCATAGAAGGTGTTAAACGACAGTATAATGAAAGCCCTAACCAAAAGCAAAATGTGAAAAAGTGGGCAGGAACATGGTAAAGAAAAGTGTAACGATGAAACTTGCTAAAATAAAATGAAATTAAAATAAAAATGTGCAAAGTAAAAGTAAAAGAAGAGGGTAAAAAAAAAATAATGGGGGACATTCATCCTCTGAAATTATTGAACTCTATTCGGTAAATGAGGCATGCTACAGCCTACCAGACTGAACATTGAATTCCATAATTTCAGAGCATGACGGGCCTATCATTTTTTGTTTATTTTTTTTTTAATTTGATGTCTTTTTTTTCATTTTTGCTTGGTTATTTTATTTTAGTTTTTTTAGTGCGTTTAGTTTGTTTCTACTGTGCCTATTCACTGTTTCTGCTTTTTAAAAATTGTACTTGGTGTACTTTGTGCTTTACAGTCTATTCACACCCTCTCTGTACTAACGCCTTGCCTTTCAGCACACCATTAACATACCTCTGCCTTTGTTCCATCACCTTCTGGTCAGTTATTCTCTGTAACATTGCCCTTTCAACACCTTTTCTTTTGTTATCTCTTTCCCACCCCCTCCCCCCACTTTACTTGCTTAAAATCTTTTACATTTCTGATATTTGTCAGTTCTGAAGAAGGGTCCTGAAGAAGGACCTGAAACGTTAACTCTGCCTGTCTCTCCACAGATGATGCCAGACCAGCTGAGTAAATAAGTCCAGCATTTCTTGCTTTCATTTCAGATTTCCAGCATCTGCAATATTTTGTTTGTATTATATAAAATTAAGGGCACCATTCAAAATGGGGTGCAGGAGCAGAGAAACCAAGGTGTATATGTTCTCAAGTCATTGAAGGTGCCAGAACAGGTTGAGAGAATACTTAATAAAGAATACAGTATCCTGAGCTTTATTAATTGGGCATAGAGTATAAGAGCATGGAAGTCATGTTGAACATGTACTTGACACTAGTTCAGCCTCAACTGTAGTATGATGTCCAATCCTGGTCGCCACACTTGAAGAAAGACATGAGAGCATTGGAGATAGTACAGAAAAGCTTCGTGAGAATGCTTCCAGGGATAAGGAATTTCAGTCATGAAGGTAGATTGGAGAAGTTAGGACTGTTTTCTTTGGCGAAGGGAAGGCTGAGAGGTAACTTGATACAGATATTCAAATTCATGAGGGTTATGGGCAGAATAGATAGAGATAAACTGTTCCCAGTCGTGAACGCATCGAGAATGAAAGGGCACAAAGTTAAAGTATTTGGTAAGAGAAGAAAAAGTGACATGAGCAAAAACTTTTTTCACACAGCGGGTTGATATGGTCTGGAATGCACTTCCCCAGAACGTGGGGGAGGCAGGTTCATTTGAAGTATTCAAAATGGAAGTAAACAGTTATCTGAAAAGGAAGAATTTGTAGGATAACGGGTAGAAGGCAGGTGAATGGAACTGAGGGAGTTGCTCTTTCAGACAGCTGGTGCGGACACAATGCGCCGAATGGTCTCATTCTGCACTGTAACATATCTGTGATTCTGTGATCCGAATGCAGCATGATCTCTCGGAGTGCTGTAACAATAGATTCCAGGATTTAATTCGAAAACAAAACCAACATACTAAGCTGCTGGAAGTCTGAAAGAAAAACAGATAATGCTGGAAACTCTCATGGTACAGGCTGCATCTATAGAGCAAAAGAATAGGAGAAGGAGATTCAGCTCCTCGAGCCCATCCCGCCATTCATTGAGATAATGGCTTAACTGTATCCAAACTCTGTTCACCCACCTACCTTGCCTCTGCATCCCATTAGCTAGCACGTATCCATTGGTAACTGCGTTTTATAGGAGGGAGTTCCACATCTATGCCACCCTTGATGTGAAGAACAGTTCTGTAATCTCTCCTGGGTCTGGCGTGGCTCTAGTTTCAAGGTTATGTCCCCTCGTCCTAGACAGCCCTGACACCGGAAGAACTTTCACTCCATCGACCTTCTTAACTCCTTCCAAAAGTATTAAAATAAACTCAGTGAAATCACTGTATAATCTTCTGAACTTCAGGAGAAAGCAGTCTAGTTTATGTATTCTCTCGTCTTAACTAAACCATTGGTGGACCAGTAACATTCTGACGCATTGGTACTGCACACCTTCTTCGACCAATACATGTTTTCCATGGTTTGACGGCCAGAAATGTACACAGTATGGTCTAAACAGCTCGCTGTAAAGCTGTAACACAACGTCGTCCTCCACTCCCACCCCCAACCACCCCCGCCCCACCTCAAACCCAACACGCCTCCATTGATATTCCGCCAGTCCAGATATAAAGGCTAACATTATTTTAATATTTATTGTGCCTGACCAATCCATTTTAGTGATTTATGTGCATGTACCTCTAAATCTCTTTGGAACCCCATTTTTCCTAACTTATAACAATTCAGACATTCGCAGGGGTCGATACCTTTTTTAGTCGAGGTTGTTTCTTGTCCTTGATGTTCATCATGTTCAATCAACGAAAGGCAGAAATCAGCAAACAAACGGAATGTTCAGCTATATAATCAAACAGTCGAGGACAATTCAGCATTGCAGGATTTCACCGAACACAGCTCTGTCCTGTCCCATCTTGTGTACTGTGTACAGGTTCGATCACCAGTACAGGGGAATGAATAAACCCTGGAAAAGGTGTGGAGGCAATCCTATAAATAGATCTCTACAAACAGATGTGCTGAATGATAGACCTTGTAGGGGAGTGTGAAAAGATTGAGAAGTGAGCCGCAGCAGTTAGTAATGTAGAGCATCTGTGAATCTGAGGTAACAATCTTGTATTAAATATATTTAATATAAGATGGTGCAAAATACTGAAGGGAGAGAAAGGCAACAATAGGGTCAGTGATGGGACATTCTCACAGACAGCGATGGAGATTTGGTTGTATACTGGGCGAGGAAAAGAGAATCGACTACAGAACCAGGTGTGAAAAGCATCTTTAGCATTATTTTGGGTTGATGAGCTGGACCGGCTCAGACCCCTTGAAGGAAATCATCCACATCGTTCTCCCCAAGAGAGTCGCTGAATCATCCATCTACCTCTTCAACCTGGAAGGCAGAGGAACACCACATGTAGCTAGAAGCCAGCCAATTTACCAAACTTCACAGACTGCATACCTTTTTTGTTCTGTTGCCTCTAACTCGAGATTCTTCCCTTCCTCACTCTCTAACGTGTGTGTGTGTGTGAGTGTGTTTGTGCGTGCGAGAGTGTGTGTGTGTGTGTATTTGTGAAAGTCACAGAGTACTTTATTAGTTTACCTAGATCGGTTTAAGTACAATAAAGCTAAACTTTTTCTTTCTTAAAATCAAGAGAGAGAAAAATCCGATTCATTCTTATGATTATAGCACGTAAATAAACAAACCTTCACTGGATTGACAAGGACATCCAAAAAAAAAACTGTTCCAGTCAAACAAATGTAGGGACAAGAGGGGAGACCTTCGACCCCTCCTTAACTGATCATTACTATATACGTTGCCCAGTTCTAACTGCTGATACAGTGCATACTTGTCAATCACAGTTACGGCGACTGGGTAAGTTACAGATAAATAAGGAATTATTTTAAACAGCCATACAGTCGCATGAGAAGCAGTAGTGATACAGGAAACCCAGCATCATCAGTTTTGAACAGAATGGAACCAATCTGTGAACGACTACTACCAGATCTGTGGTTATTCAGATGCTTATTGAAATATAAATATGTTTATTATTGTGATTATTAACGTGTTAAACTTATTATGATTTAATACGCTTATTCAGATCACAGATATCCTACACAAGCATCTGGAGTCTCCCCAGGCTCAGGCAGACCGGAGACCCAGTCCGGTGAAAACTGGGGAAAAGAGTGTGACCTTGACTGGGATTTGGAAGACGCCAATGTGGGCTTTAATCAGCTTAAGGGTGGAGTCGCTGTGTCTGTGCCAACATATGCTCATTTTGGAGAGGGCACTGGGCTCGTAAGGAATGATGTCTTTGACTGCACTGGAAAAGAGACGAGTTTATTGGACTGCCGACATTTTCAAGGAACTCAGAAGGAGTGCAGCCGCAAGAACGATGCCAGTGCGATCTGTTCCGTTGAGTGAAGTCTTACTGAAAAGCATACAACTTCCTGCTTAATATTTGGAAAACTGAGGAAGCTGACATTCCCGTGTTTCTGCCTAAAGTGTTCATATCTAAACTTTCTTTCTTTCTTTGGCCTCCTTGTCTCGAGAGACAATGGGTAAGCGGCTGGAGGTGATCAGTGGTGTGTGAAGCAGCGACTGGAGTGGCTATAAAGGCCAATTCTAGAGTGGCAGACTCTTCCACAGGTGCTGCAGAAAAATTTGTTTGTCGGGGCTGTTACACATTTGGCTCTCCCCTTGCGCTTCTGTCTTTTTTCCTGCCAACTGCAAAGTCTCTTCGACTCAGCACACTTTTGCCCCGCCTTTATGGCAGCCCGCCTGTTCTGGCGATCGCTGGCAACTGACTCCCACGACTTGTGTTCAACGTCTCAGGACTTCATGTCGGGTTTGCAGACGTCTTTAAAGCGGAGACATGGACGGCCTGTGGGTCTGATACCAGTGGCGAGCTCGCTGTACAATGTGTCCTTGGGGATCCTGCCATCTTCCTTGCGGCTCACATGGCCAAGCCATCTCAAGCGCCACTGACTCAGTAGTGTATATAAGCTGGGGATGTTGGCCGCCTCGAGAACTTCTGTGTTGGAGATACGGTCCTGCCGCATGATGCCAAGTATTCTCCGGAGGCATGGGAGATGGAATGAATTGAGATGTTGCTCTTGGCAGACATACGTTGTCCAGGCCTCGCTGCCATAGAGCAAGGTACTGAGGACACAGGCTTGATACACTTGGGCTTTTGTGTTCCGTGTCAGTGCGCCATTTTCCCACACTCTCTTGGCCAGTTGGACACAGCAGTGGAAGCCTTTCCCATGCGCCTGTTGATATCTGCATCGAGAGACAGGTTACTGGTGATAGTTGAGCCTTGGTAGGTGAACTCTTGAACCACTTCCAGAGCGTGGTCGCCGATATTGATGGATGGAGCATTTCTGACGTCCTGTCCCATGATGTTCGTTTTCTTGAGCCTGATTTATCTGCCAAATTCGTTGCAGGCAGTCGGGAACCTTTCGATGAGACTCTGCAGACACTCCTCAGTGTGAGATGTTAAAGCAGCAACGTCAGAAAAGCAGAGTTCACTAATGAGGGCTTTCCATACTTTGGTCTTCGCTCTTAGACGAGCAAGGTTGAACAACCTGCCCCCTGATCTTGTGCAGAGGAAAATTCCTTCTTCTGAAGACTTGAATGCGTGTGAGAGCAGCAGGCAGAAGAAAATCCCAGCAGTGTGAGTGCGAGAACACAGCCCTGTTTCACGCCACTGAGGATAGGAAAGGGGTCCGATGAGGCGCCGCTATGCTGAATTGTGCATTTCATATTGTTATGGAATGACGTGATGATACTTAGTAGCTTTGGTAGACATCCAATCTTTTCTAGTAGTCTGAAGAGACCACGTCTGCTGACGAGGTCAAAGGCTTTGGTGAGATCAATGAAAGCAATGTAGAGGGGCATCTTTTGTTCGTGGCATTTCTCCTGTCGATCACGAAGGGAGAACAGCATGTCAATGGTCGATCTCGCTGCACGAAAGCCACACTGTGCCTCAGTGTAGACGCTCTCGGTCAGCTTCTGGAGCCTGTTTAGAGCGACTCGAGCAAAAACTTTCCCCACTATGCTGAGCAGGGAGATTTCACGGTAGTTCTGGCAGTTACCGCGGTCACCTTTGTCTTTATAGAGGGTGATGAATTTGGCATCGAGCATGTCCTGTGGAACTGCTCCCTCGTCCCAACACAGGCAAAGCAGTTCATGTAGTGCTGAGATTATAGCAGGCTTGGCACTCTTGATTATTTCATGGGTAATGCTGTCCTTCCCATGGGGCTTTTCCACTGACTAGAGAATCAATGGCATCATTGAGTTCCGATTTTCTTGGCTGTATGTCCAGCTCATCCATGACTGGTAGAGACCGCATTGAGGGCGGTCTCAGTGAAAACATTCTCTCTGGAGTACAGTTCCAGGTAGTTCTCAACCCAGCGATCCATTTGCTTGCGTTGGTCAGTGATTGTGTCCCATGATTTTGATTTGTGGGGCGCAATCTTCTTGCTGGTTGGCCCAAAAGCTCTCTTGATGCAATCAAACATTCCTCTGATGTTTCCGGTGTCTGAGGCCAGCTGAATATGACTGCATAGGTGTTGCCAGTAGTCATTTGCGCAGCTCCTGGCTGTTCTTTGTGCAGCACTTCTAACTGATTTAAGTGCTACGGATTTGCTGGGAGCTTTCTTGTAGTTCAACAGTGCAATGCGCTTAGTGACTATGACAGGTTCCAGCTCTTCAATATGAGATTGAAACCAGTCTGCATTCCTCTTCGCACGTTTGCTGTAGGTGGTCAAAGCTGAATCTGATGGCGTCTCTGATGTGGGCCCACTTGGTCTCAGCATCCCCGGTAGGAGTGTTTTGAAGGGCTTTGATAAGTGAGTTTAGAAATTTTTGTAACAGCTGTGGATGAGAAATTCTGCTCGTGTTGATGCACGGGTGGCCCTTCTGCTTGGAGTGATCTTGGGTGCCTCCATGAAACCTAGTGACTGGGTTAAGTGTGAAAGAACGAGTTGGTGATGCAGAGGTTATGATAGGTACACAACTGAAGCAGTCTCTGTCCATTCTCATTTATCCTTCCAACGCCATAGCGCCCAAAGCAGGAGGGCCATGAGTCATGGTCAGCCCCAACCCTGGCATTAAACTCCCCCATCAGGAACAGGTGTTCGGCTTTGGTAATGCTACTAATGATATTATGGAGTTCCTCGTAGAACTGGTCTTTAGCTTCAGGTGGGGAGCAGACTGTTGGAGCATAGATGCTGAGTAGTTGTATTGGACCTGAGGTGGTGAGCAGTCGGATGGACAGTATGCATTCCGAGCCATTTGAGGGAGGCTCTATCATGCCAAGCAAGGGGTTTCTGATGGCGAAGCCCACTCCATGCTGTCTTGGTTCTTCAGGATCCCTGCCCTGCTAGAAGAAGGTGTAGTCTTGCTCTGTTGGAGATCCACTCGCAGGGAGGCGTGTCTCCTGAAGTGCTGCAATGTCCACATTGAGTCTACTGAGCTCGTTGTTAATGATGGCGGTCTTCCGAGAATCGTTGATTTGTGTAAGGTCTTCCGACAGGCCAGGACACATAGTTCTGACGTTCCAGCTTGCAAAGCGAGGGGCTGGTACCTTCTTTCCTTTTATCGTGCTGTTTGGTGCAGTGTTACAGTCCACCTTCGAGCAATGACCCTGAGCTCCAAGCACCCATTGAAGCAGGTGGAGTGTGGCGGGACAGAACCTTATTGATCGGGGGCTGCCCGGTTTGAGGCGGGCGGTAGCTGTCCAGTGAGGTGCGATGACCTCTCCCACCGACAAAGGCAACCCGTGGCGCCCGGTTTATCTGGACTTATAACCGGTAACTGCTGCCTTCCGTGTTGTTTCAGTCGCTGTGAGGCAACTATGGAGTGACCTCTCCATGGCGCATGCCTGGGCGAATTTATGGAGGTTGAGATTTGCCCAGTCGGCAAAACCCCCCTCTCGGCCTTTCTTTTGGGGTCCAACTGAGCGCGGAGCAGGACGTTTGGCACCGGTATTGCTGCGGGAACTGCCGGAAACATGCCAAAGGTGACACATGACCGCCTCCGGGGTTCCGCTCTGGATTTTCTGTTAGGGATTACTCCCTTAACCTTGGGCTCTCCCGAGACACCCACAATGCAGTGGGGTTGTTAGGGCCCTTGCTCAGGGATAGGTGGGTGCGAGGGGGTGGGGTGGAGGGAAGGGGGTGCGAGGGGGAGCTGGGAAAGGGGCTGTAAGTGGGTAGGAGGGTGCAGGGGAAGTTGGTGAGGGGGGAATATGGTGCGAGGGGGAGCTGGGAAGGGGTTGCGAAGGGGGAGGGGATGGGGTGGGGGTGGGGGAGGGGGATGCAGCGGGGAGGTGAGCTGGGAGAGTGGAGCTGGGAAGGGGAAGGGAGAAGGGGGTGCAGGTAATAAACCATTTCATCAGTTCCCACCATCGACGCCGGGAAAGCTCATCCGCATCCTCCAGGAGGTGGGCGACAGCCTCGGGCGCCAGTACCAGCAGGAATTCGCCGACATTGTGCTGCAGATGCTCTCCGAGCCAACTTCCGCGGCCGCATTGAAGTTGTGGCCGAGGATCCGTACGTGGATTTTTATGTGTTCGGGGCACGTTTTTCTCAAGCCTTCCCCTCTGTGCTGGTCTTATTTCCCTAGAGTCCCGTTGCTCCTTCTTCTCGACAATGGACTTACCACATGCCGTGGCCGCGGACAATCTGGACGGTGTAGACAGCAGGATCGAAGTTCAAAGTATCACCAGCTGTACTTTGCACTTTTGTCCGGATTACATTCAATCCAATTAGTGCTCAATGAGGAAAAAAAGGAGCAGGTATGGCTGGGGGAGGGCAGTGGGACCAGATAACATAAACTAGCTGTTCGCTTGTAGTTTAGAGATACAGCACTGAAACATCCCTTCGGCCCACCGAGTCTGTGCTGACCATCAACCACCCACTTATACTAATCCTACACTAATCCAATATTCCTACCACATCCCCACCTGTCCCTATATTTTCCCTCCCACCTGTACTCGGGGCAATTTCTAATGGCCAATTTACCTATCAACCTGCAAGGCTTTGGCATGTGGGAGGAAACCGAAGCACCCGGAGAAAACCCACGCAGACACAGGGAGAACTTGCAAACTCCACACAGGCGGAACCTGGAATTGAACCCGAGTCGCCGGAGCTGTGAGGCTGCGGTGCTAACCACTGCGCCACTGTGCCGCCCCAACGAACTGATTAAAGAGCCAGGGGAATTTAAACAGTTTAAGAGGGTAGATTGGGGGAGAAAACACTAAGAATGGGAGCAGATGGCCATGGATGGGGTTGCACAGCAAGGCAACTTCCTCAGGAGCTGAAAGCCCAGGAGCCATCTTGGTCATCGAGCAAATTTTTCTTGTGGGCTTGATGCAAGTACACAGGGAATTAAGTTACAGTTAATTTTTGAATTTGTCATGATATCTGATACAAAGTGCAATAAAGTTACAGGTAGTTTTTTCATTGGACATGATACTCACTGCAAAGGGAAATAAATTACTGTTGATATTTAAATCTGAATAGACATGTGGTATGCTGAGGTGTAAAGTTCCAGTTATTTCTTCAATTGAATGCAACAATTGGGTAATAGAACTGGTTTAACGTTAATTTTGCACAGGTGAATAATGCTACAGTTATTTACTTAATTGAACAGATCAGAACAAGTACAGTGAATAATACAATGTGTCAATTCATAAATGTATCTTAATATGAGTGCATGGGGTTAAAATCCATTGTTAATTGTTAAATTGAACATCATACATAATACACAGGTTAATAATGTTACAGTTAATTACAACAGTGGTCATCGTGAGTGTTGCATGTGGGAGAAAATTACAGTTATTTAAATTTGATATGATAGATGATATACTGCTACATAAACTTGCGCTGCGTTTTCTTATATTATATTAGCATAAACAATACGTAGGGGAATAAACTTACACTTAATCAGTTCAGTTGCAGATTGCAAATAGGCTTTCTGTTGAGTTGATTGATACACTGTTTATGATTAGGAGTGCATATGATTATAAAGCAACAGTTCATAGTGCAATTAGTCTTAGTGACAATACCCAGATAAATAACTTACTTAAGTATTTAATGGTTAATGGTAACCAATAAACGGGAAACAAAATTACAGCTAATTTCTAGATTAAACAGGGAAATAACGTTACAGTCAATAATCTAATTTGGCATGATAACTTACACACATGATAGTAAATTTAAACTGTGCCTTGGAATTTGTCTTGATAACAAATATGCATCTCATAAAGGTAAAACTAGTTATTATTTTGAGCTTGATAAATATACAGAGGCTAATGACTACCTCGTTAACTATTAAATTAATCTAGATAACTGATACACTGGTATAAATTTGTTGTTAATAGCTATATAATGCTTTCCAACAGATCACAGGGATACATGATTGCAATTTTTTTGTTTCTTATTTGAACATGATAACCAATGCACAAGGAAATAAAGGTACTGATCAATAGGAAAATTGGACATTATTATTGGAGCATGGGACCAAAGTTTGCAGGTAATTGTTGTACTGTACTTGGGGGAACAGGTTACAGTTAATTGTTAAATTGGACATGATAAAAGATGCACTGTGGAAAATACAGTTGTTATAGAGTCATAGAATCATAGAGAGATACAGCACTGAAACAGGCCCTTCGGCCCACCGAGTCTGTGCCGACCAACAACCACTCATTTATACTAATACTGCATTAATCCCATATTCCCTACCACATCCCCACCATTCCCCTACCACCTACCAACACTAGGGGCAATTTGCAATGACCAATTTACCTATCAACCTGCAACTCTTTGGCTGTGGGAGGAAACCAGAGCACCTGCCAGAAACCCGCGCGGTCACCGGGAAAACTTGCAAACTCCGCACAGGCAGTAACCATAACTGAACCAGGGTCACTGGAGCTGTGTGGCTGCGGTTCTAACCACTGTGCCACTGTTGATGTGGCTTCCAGACTTGAGAGCAAACCTGCAGCTCAAGGAATAAAAGGGACGGTAGCAACATAAATACAAAATTGGCTGAGTGACGGGAAACAAAGAGTCGTGGTTAATGGATGTTTTTTGGGCTGGAGAAAGGTTTGTAGTGGAGTTCCCCAGGGTACTCCTGCTTTTCCTCATATATATCAATGACCTACACCTTGGTGTATAGGGCACAATTTCAAAGTTTGCAGATGATATGAAACTTGGAAGCAATGTGAACTGTGAGGAGGATAGTGTCGAACTTCAAAAGGACATAGACAAGTTGGTGGAACGGACAAACAGGTGGCAGATGAAGTTAAATGCTTTGCAAGTTGTTGTTAAATTCTTCTTGATAATCAATACACAAGGAATAACATCATAGTTAATTGTTTAGTTGGACATGGGAACCAATTTTCAAGCGATAGAAATTGCTATTAATTATTGAATTGGACCTAATAATCAATGCATAAGGTAAAAGGATGCAATTAATTGTTTATTGTGCTAGATAACTGCAGTGCATGTCATAACGTTATAGTTGATGGTGATATTGGATCTGATACAATGGACGTGCGAATAAGGTTATCGATAATTGTTTATTTGGGCTTGATTCGCAATACTCAGGAGCATACAGTTGCAGGTAATTGTTTAATCTGTCATGATATTCAATGCCCAATGTATAAAGTGACAGGTAATTATTGCATTGGGCTTGGTCATAGTACACATGAGAATATGTTTCCTATTAGTCGGTTAATTGTGCATGACAAACAATACACGAGGGAATAAAGCTAAACTTAATTGTTAAGTTGGTCCTGATAACGAATACACATGATATAAAGTTCGAGCTAATTCTTACATTGTGCTTGACAACAACAGGCAGGGGCATTATATTGCAGTTAATTTCCAACTTCGGCTTAAAAACTTATATACAGTGGATGTAAATGCCAATTATTGATAAGTTGGGACTGAAAACTCATAAATGAGGTGCAAGGCTACCGTTAATTATTATATTGGATTTTATAGCCATTCACATGAGAAAGAAAACTTCCACTTCAATGTTTAATTGGACATGTTGACTAATGCACAAGGGTATTAAGTAATTGTTAATTTTAAAATTGGACATGACAACTAGTGCACACAACTCAACGTTACTGTTAACTGTTGAATTGGGCTTATTACCAACACAAAAAGGAAGGCCTTATTCTTTCATTGAACGTGGTAATCAAGACCAAAAAGAATGAAGTTGGTGCTAATAGTTATATTTGGCTTGATGTCAATGCATATAGGAATAAGATCTTCGTAAATTCAGCTTGAAAACAGTACATAGGGGAATGTAGTAACAGACGAATTTCAGTTTGTGCTTGATATGCATGGAATACAGTGCTAGTTATTGTTAAATCAGAATTGATAACAAGCACACAGAAGGATGAATTTACTATTACTTGTTATAGAGTGCCAGATAAGTAATATGCACAGGAATATTAGAATATTACAGCGCAGTACAGGCCCATCGGCCCTCGATGTTGCGCCGAGCTGTGAAACCATCTGACCTACACTATTCCATTTTCATCCATGTGTCTATCCAATGTCCACTTAAATGCCCTTAAAGTTGGCGAATCTACTACTGCTGCAGGCAGGGCATTCCACGCCCTTACTACTCTCTGAGTAAAGAAACTACCTCTCACATCTGTCCTATATCTATCACCCCTCAACTTGAAGCTATGTCCCCTCGTGTTTGCCATCACCATCCGAGGAAAAAGACGCTCACTATCCACCCTATCTAACCCTCTGATTATCTTATATGTCTCTATTAAGTCACCTCTCCTCCTCCTTCTCTCCAACGAAAACAACCTCAAGTCCCTCAGCCTTTCCTCATAAGACCTTCCCTCCATACCAGGCAACATCCTAGTAAATCTCCTCTGCACCCTTTCCATAGCTTCCACATCCTTTCTATAATGCGGTGACCAGAACTGCACGCAATACTCCAGGTGCGGTCTCACCAGAGTCTTGTACAGCTGCAGCATGACCTCGTGGCTCCGAAACTCGACCCCCCTACTAATAAAAGCTAACACACCATATGCCTTCTTGACAGCCCTATTAACCTGGTTAGCAACCTTCAGGGATTTATGCACCTGGACACCAAGATCTCTCTGCTCATCTACACTACCAAGAATCTTCCCATTAGCCCAGTACTCTGCATTCCTGTTACTCCTTCCAAAGTGAATCACCTCACACTTTTCCGCATTAAACTCCATTTGCCATCTCTCAGCCCAGCTCTGCAGCCTATCTATGTCTCTCTGTACCCTACAACATCCTTCGGCACTATCCACAACTCCACCGACCTTAGTGTCATCTGCAAATTTACTAACCCACCCTTCTACACCCTCTTCCAGGTCATTTATAAAAATGACAAACAGCAATGGCCCCAAAACAGATCCTTGCGGTACACCACTAGTAACTAAACTCCAGGATGAACATTTGCCATCAACCACCACCCTCTGTCTTCTTTCAGCTAGCCAATTTCTGATCCAAAGCTCTAAATCACCTTCAACCCCATACTTGCGTATTTTCTGCAATAGCCTACCGTGGGGAACCTTATCAAACGCCTTACTGAAATCCATATACACCACATCCACTGCTTTACCCTCATCCACCTGTTTGGTCACCTTCTCGAAAAACTCAATAAGGTTTGTGAGGCACGACCTACCCGTCACAAAACCGTGCTGACTATCTCTAATGTACTTATTCTTTTCAAGATGATTATAAATCCTGTCTCTTATAACCTTTTCCAACATTTTACCCACAACCGAAGTGAGGCTCACAGGTCTATAATTACCAGGGCTGTCTCTACTCCCCTTCTTGAACAAGGGGACAACATTTGCAATCCTCCAGTCTTCCGGCACTATTCCTGTCGACAATGACGACATAAAGATCAAGGACAAAGGCTCTGCAATCTCCTCCCT
Organism: Heterodontus francisci; assembly: GCF_036365525.1. NCBI lineage: Eukaryota > Metazoa > Chordata > Chondrichthyes > Heterodontiformes > Heterodontidae > Heterodontus > Heterodontus francisci. Next base: position 24,280,415 of record NC_090391.1, read on the forward strand.
AGCTTCCCAGAGAATCCTAGGATAAATCCCATCTGGCCCAGGGGACGTATCTATTTTCACACTTTCCAAAATTGCTAACACCTCCTCCTTGTGAACCTCAATCCCATCTAGCCTTGTAGCCTGAATCTCAGTATTCTCAACAACATTTTCTTTCTCTACTGTAAATAGTGACGCAAAATATTCATTTAACACTTCCCCTATCTCCTCTGATTCCACACACAACTTCCCACAACTATCCTTGATTGGCCCTAATCTAACTCTAGTCATTCTTTATTCCTGATATACCTATAGAAAGCCTTAGGGTTTTCCCTGATCCGATCCACCAATGACTTCTCGTGTCCTCTCCTTGCTCTTCTTAGCTCTCCCTTTCGATCCTTCCTGGCTAGCTTGTAGCTCTCAAGCGCCCTAACTGAGCCTTCACGTCTCATCCTAACATAAGCCTTCTTCTTCCTCTTGACAAGCGCTTCAACTTCTTTAGTAAACCACGGCTCCCTCGCACGACAACTTCCTCCCTGCCTCACAGGTACATACTTATCAAGGACACGCAGTAGCTGCTCCTTGAATAAGCTCCACATTTCGATTGTTCCCATCCCCTGCAGTTTCCTTCCCCATCCTATGCATCCTAAATCTTGCCTAATCGCATCATAATTTCCTTTCCCCCAGTTATAATTCTTGCCCTGCGGTATATACCTGTCCCTGCCCATTGCTAAGGTAAACCTAACCGAATTGTAATCACTGTCACCAAAGTGCTCACCTACATCTAAATCTAACACCTGGCCGGGTTCATTTCCCAGTACCAAATCCAATGTGGCATCGCCCCTGGTTGGCCTGTCTACATACTGTGTCAGAAAACCCTCCTGCACACACTGGACAAAAACTGACCCATCTAAAGTACTCGAACTATAGTATTTCCAGTCGATATTTGGAAAGTTAAAGTCCCCCATAACAACTACCCTGTTACTCTCACCCCTGTCGAGAATCATCTTCGCTATCCTTTCCTCTACATCTCTGGAACTATTCGGAGGTCTATAAAAGACTCCCAACAGGGTAACCTCACCTCTCCTGTTTCTAACCTCAGCCCATACTACCTCAGTAGACGAGTCCTCAAACGTCCTTTCTGTCGCTGTAATACTCTCCTTGATTAACAATGCCACACCCCCCCCCCCCCCCCTCTTTTACCATCTTCTCTGTTCTTACTGAAACATCTAAATCCCGGAATCTGCAACATCCATTCCTGCCCCTGCTCTACCCATGTCTCCGAAATGGCCACTACATCGAGATCCCAGGTACCAACCCATGCTGCAAGCTCACCCACCTTATTCCGGATGCTCCTGGCGTTGAAATAGACACACTTTAAACCAGGTTCTTGCTTGCCAGTGCCCTCTTGCTTCCTTGTAACCATATCCCTGACCTCACCACTCTCAACATCCTTTACACTGGCACTAGAATTTGGGTTCCCATTCCCCTGCTGAATTAGTTTAAACCCCCCGAAGAGCACTAGCAAACCTCCCCCCCAGGATATTGGTACCCCTCTGGTTCAGGTGAAGACCATCCTGTTTGTAGAGGTTCCACCTACCCCAGAAAGAGCCCCAATTATCCAGGAATCCAAATCCCTCCCTCCTGCACCATCCCTGCAGCCACGTGTTCAACTCCTCTCTCTCCCTATTCCTCGCTTCGCTATCACGTGGCACGGGCAACAACCCAGAGATAACAATTCTGTTTGTTCTTGCTCTAAGCTTCCACCCTAGCTCCCTAAATTTCTGTCTTAAATAAATTTACAATAAAGTTACAGTTAATTGTTCAATTCAATATAACGAAAACAGTAGCAAATAATATTTGTTAGTTATTAAATCAGTCACAATAACGAATGCATGTTGTGAACATCTACAGTTAATTGTTAAATTAAAACTGGTACATAATGCAGAGGTGAAGTGTGGTAGCATTTATTCAGAAAATGCCACATTAAGTGATACACATGATACATTCGACATAATAAATAATGCACGTGTGCATCAAATTGCATGTAAGTGTCATATTAGTTTGTGATCAACAATATTTTACGATAAATTTATAGCGACCTAATTTTTCAGTTACATATAAAGGCAACTAAGTGTAAGTTAGTTGTTAAATTGTTTGTGATAATGAATACATTTGACTATAAAGTTAGAGTTATTTGTTGCATTAGACATAATGGATATGCAAGGAAGCTAGTCACTGTTAATTGTTTAATTAGGCCTGGTAACCAATGAACAACTAAATAAAGTTGCAGTTAATTGTTGAACTTAAACTGATGACCAGTATAAATAATTTGAATTTACGATTAATTGTTTACTGTGCTTGGTAACGGATGCACAGGGAATAAAGTCTCTGTTCCCTGTTATATTAGTCTGGAATAGCAGTACAAAGAGGAGGAAGGTTGCAGTTAATTGCTGCATTCGGTCAGAATGCAGTGCACTGGGGAATAAGCTTGCAGTTAGCGGCTATGTTCGGCTGGATGCAATATGCAGGTGAATAATGTAACAGTTAATTGTTACATTAAGTTCAATAACAGCACACAGGGAAATGGTGTTTATGCTAATTGCAATATTGGGCTACCAAACTGTACATAGTGGAATAATATTACAGTTAATTGGTATCTTTGGCTCCATATCAATATATAATGTTGCAGTTGATTGTTATATTGGAAGCATAACAGTACACAAGGGAGTAATGTTGCTTTTCACTGTAATATTAGCCTTGACAACAGTACAAAGAGGAATAATGCTGTAGATAATTGTTATATTGCACTTGATAATACACTGGGGAATAATGTTATACTTAATTGTTATATTCAGCTATATAACAGTACACAGGGAGAATATTGCTAGTTAGTTTTTATATAGGGGTTGCTAACAATACACGGGGAATAGTGTTAGAGCTAATTATTACATTGGGCTTAATAACAATACACAGAGTAGCAGTGCTAGATTTAATTGTCATATTGGGATAAGTAATCGGACACAGGGTAATAATGTCACAATTAGTTGTTATTTTAGGCTAGATAGCAATACGCAGGTGAACAATGGTTCCGCCAATTGTTACATTGAGCTTCATAGCAAGACACCGTGGAAAAATGTTAAAATTATTTGCTCTATTGCAATAGGTACCAGTAATGGGAAATAATGCAACAGTTAATTGTTAGGCTTGATAACAGTATACAGGGGGATAATGCAGCAGTTAATTGTTTCAATGGAGTTGAAAACAATAACCAGGGGGATTATGTCACATTTAACTGTTATATTAAGCTTGTTAATACTGTTAATTGTTATAGTAGGATCGATAACAATACATAGGGGAACAACGTTACAGTTAATTGAAATATTAGACTTCGTGACAGTACACATGGGAATAATGTTAACAGGTAGTTTTTATATTAGACTTGACAACAGTACACATGGGAATCAGGTTACAATTAATTGCTATATATATCTCGGTAACTATAGAACATAGAACATAGAATATTACAGCGCAGTAAAGGCCCTTCGGCCCTCGATGTTGCGCCGACCTGTGAAACCATCTGACCGACACTATTCCATTTTCATCCATATGTCTATCCAATGACCACTTAAATGCCCTTAAAGCTGGCGAGTCTACTACTGTTGCAGGCAGGGCGCTCCACGCCCCTACTACTCTCTGAGTAAAGAAACTACCTCTGACATCTGTCCTATATCTATCACCTCTCAGCTTAAAGCTATGTCCCCTCGTGTTTGCCATCACCATCCGAAGAAAAAGACTCTCACTATCCACCCTATCTAACCATCTGATTATCTTAAGTTTCTCTATTAAGTCACCTCTCCTCCTCCTTTTCCCGAACGAAAACAACCTCAAGTCCCTCAGCCTTTCCTCGTAAGACCTTCCCTCCATAACAGGCAACATCCCAGTAAATCTGCTCTACACCCTTTCCAAAGCTTCCACATCCTTCCTCTAATGCGGTGACCAGAACTGCATGCAATGCTCCAGGTGTGGCGGCACCAGAGTTTTGAACAGCTGCAGCATGCCCTCGTGGCTCCGAAACTCGATCCCCCTACTAATAAAAGCTAACGCACCATATGCCTTCTTAACAGCCCTATTAACCTGGGTGGCAACTTTCAGGGATTTATGTACCTGGACACCAAGATCTCTCTGCTCACCAACACTACCAAGAATCTTCCCATTAGCCCAGTACTCTGCATTCCTGTTACACCTTCCAAAGTGAATCACCTCACACTTTTCCGCATTAAACTCCATTTAGCATCTCTCAGCCCAGCTCTGCAGCCTATCTATGTCCCTCTGTAACCGACAACATCCTTCGGCACGATCCACAACTCCACCGACCTTCCTGTCATCCGCAAATTTACTAACCCACCCTTCTACACCCTCATCCAGGTTATTTATAAAAAGGACAAACAGCAGTGGCCCCAAAACAGATCCATGCGGTACTCCACTAGTAACTAAACTCCAGGATGAACATTTGCCATCAACCACCACACTCTGTCTTCTTTCTGCCAGCCAATTTCTGATCCAAAGCACGAAATCACCATCAATCCCATACTTCCGTATTTTCTGCAATAGCCTACCGTGGGGAACCTTATCAAACGCCTTACTGAAATCCATATACACCACAACCACGGCTTTACCCTTATCCACCTGTTTGGCCACCTTCTCATGAAACTCAATTTGGTTTGTGAGGCACGACCTACCCTTCATAAAAACCGTGCTGACTATCGCTAATGAACTTATTCTTTTCAAGATGATTATAAATTCTATCTCTTATAACCTTTTCCAACATTTTACCCACAACGAAGTAAGGCTCACAGGTCTATAATTACCAGGGCTGTCTCTACTCCCCTTCTTGTACAAGGGGACAACATTTGCAATCCTCCAGTCTTCTGGCACTATTCCTGTCGACAATGACGACATAAAGATCAAGGACAAAGGCTCTGCAATCTTCTCCCTGGCTTCCCAGAGAATCCTAGGATAAATCCCATCTGGCCCAGGGGACTTATCTATTTTCACACTTTCCAATTTTGCTAATACCTCCTCCTTGTGAACCTCAATCCCATCTAGCCTAGTAGTCTGTATCGCAGTATTCTCCTCGACAACATTTTCTTTCTCTACTGTAAATACTGACGAAAAATATTCATTTAACGCTTCCCCTATCTCCTCTGATTCAACACACAACTTCCCACTACTATCCTTGATTGGCCCTAATCTATCTCTAGTCATTCTTTTATTCCTGATATACCTATATAAAACCTTAGGGTTTTCCTTGATCCTTATCGCCAATGACTTCTCGTGTCCTCTCCTCACTCTGTTAAGCTCTCCCTTTAGATCCTTCCTGGCTAGCTTGTAACTCTCAAGCGCCCCAACTGAGCCTTCACGTCTCATCCTAACATCAGCCTTCTTCTTCCTCTTGACAAGCGCTTCAACTTCTTTCGTATACCACGGCACCCTCGCTCGACAACTTCCTCACTGCCTGACAGGCACATACTTATCAAGGACACGCAGTAGCTGCTCCTTGAATAAGCTCCACATTTCGATTGTTCCCATCCCCTGCAGTTTCCTTCCCCATCCTACGCATCCTAAATCTTGCCTAATCGCATCATAATTTCCTTTCCCCCAGCTGTAATTCTTGCCCTGCGGTATCGAACATAGAACATTACAGCGCAGTACAGGCCCTTCGGCCCTCGATGTTGCGCCGACCTGTGAAACGATCTGAACTAAACTATTCCATTTTCATCCATATGTCTACCCAATGACCACTTAAATGCCCTTAAAGTTGGCTGGTCGACTGCTGTTACAGGCAGGGCGTTCCATGCCCCTGCTACTTTCTGAGGAAAGAAACTACCTCTGACATCTGTCCTATATCTATCACCCCTCAACTTAAAGCTATGTCCCCTCGTGTTTGCCATCACCATCCGAGGAAAAAGACTCTCACTATCCACCCTATCCAACCCTCTGATTATCTTATATGTCTCTATTAAGTCACCTTTCCTCCTCCTTCTCCCTAACGAAAACAACCTCAAGTCCCTCAGCCTCTCCTCGTAAGACCTTCCCTCCATTCCAGGCAACATCCTCGTAAATCTCCTCTGCACCCTTTCCAAAGCGTTCACATCCTTCCTATAATGCGGTGACAAGAACTGCATGCAATACTCCAGGTGCGGCGGCAGCAGCGTTTTGTCCAGCTGCAGCATGCCCTCGTGGCTCCGAAACTCGATCCCTCTACTAATAAAGGCTAACACACCATATGCCTTCTTAACAGCCCTATTAACCTGGGTGGCAACTTTCAGGGATTTATGTACATGGACACCAAGATCTCTCTGCTCATCTACACTACCAAGAATCTTCCCATTAGCCCAGTACTCTGCATTCCTGTTACTCCTTCCAAAGTGAATCACCTCACACTTTTCCGCATTAAACTCAATTTGCCATCTCTCAGCCCAGCTCTGCAGCCTATCTATGTCCTTCTGTAACCTACAACATCCTTCGGCACTATCTACAACTCCACCGACCTTCGTGTCATCCGCAAATTTACTAACCCACCCTTCTACACCCTCATCCAGGTTATTTATAAAAAGGACAAACAGCAGTGGCCCCAAAACAGATCCTTGCGGTACACCACTAGTAACTAAACTCCAGGATGAACATCTGCTATCAACCACCACCCTCTGTCTTCTTTCAGCTAGCCAATGTCTGATCCAAAGCACTAAATCACCTTCAATCCCATACTTCCGTATTTTCTGCAAATGATAGGTATATATATACCTGTCCCTGCCCATCGCTAAGGTACACCTAACCGAATTGTGATCACTATCGCCAAAGTGGTCACCTACATCTGAATCTAACACCTGGCCGGGTTTATTACCCAGTACCAAATCCAATGTGGCATCGCCCCTGGTTGGCCTGTCTGCATACTGTGTCAGATAACCCACTGGACAAAAACTGACCCATCTAAAGTGCTCGAACTATAGTATTTCCAGTCAATATTTGGAAAGTGTAGGTCCCCCATAACAACTACCCTGTTACTCTCGCTCCTGTCGAGAATCATCTTCACTATCCTTTCCTCTACATCTCTGGAACTCTTCGGAGATCTATAGAAAACTCCCAACAGGGTGACCTCTCGTCTCCTGTTTCTAACCACGGCCCATACTACCTCAGTAGATTAGTCCTCAAACGTCCTTTCTGCCGCCGTAATACTCTCCTTGATTAAAAATGCCACACCCCCCCCCCCCCTCTTTTACCATCTTCTTTTTTCTTACTGAAACATCTAAATCCCGGAACCTGCAACATCCATTCCTGTCGCCGCTCTACCCATGTCTCCGAAATGGCCACAACATCGAGATCCTCAGCTCCTCCCCCACCAGCACGATAGAGTCCTCAGCTCCTCTTCCACTCCCCCAATATTGTCCACAGCACTTCCACCACCCACACCTAATATCCTCAAATCCTCTCCACCCCCAATTTGATTTCCTGGCCTCCTCCCCAACCCAACCTAATATCTATATCTCCTCCCCCAGCACAACGAATATATATAGTTATCCCACAACCACTGAACAACATCAGCTTCTCCAGTCCACTTCATATCCTCAGCTCCTCCCTGCCCACCGATTAACCCGACATCCTTACTCCCCTCACCGAATCCCCTCAGTATATATTCACCTCACCTAACATCCTCAACTCCCCTCATCCCCACATAATATCAACAGCTCTTCCCCCACTCCACCCGAAATCCTCAGCTACTCCACCACCCACACCATAATATCCAATTCTCCTCCCACCCGACTCTAATATACTTAGCTACTCCGCCACCTCCACTAAATACCTTCAGCTCCTCATCAAACCCCACCGAAATGTCCTCAGCTCCTCCCCTCACCTTGACATCTACAACTCATCCCCACCCTAGGTAATATGCTCAGCCACTTCCCCACGTGATATCGTCAGCTCCTCTGCCACACCCACAATATAATCATCAGCTCCTCCCCCAATCCCACAATATTAACCTCAGCCCGCCACCCACCAGCATCATAATATCGTGAGCTCTTCTCGACCACTATCCTAATATCCTCAGCTCCACCCCCAAATCCACCCTAATATCCTCAACTCCTCCCCACCCCATTCTAATATCCTCAGAACCACCCTACACCAACCTAATAACCCAACCTCCTACCCCACCCAAACCTAATAGCCTCAGCTCTTCCCCATACCTACCCTATTACCTCAGCTCCATCCTCAACCCCACCCTAATATCCTCAGTTCTTCCCCAGCCCCACCCCAGTATATTTCGCTCCACCCAACGCCCGCATAATATCCACAGCTCCAGCTCACCCCAACTATTATCCTTACTTCCTCCCCACCGCCACCTTATATCCTAAACTCAGCTCGACCCACCAAAATTCTAAACTCCTCTCCAACCAATACACTCAATTAATGATCAGCCCACCGGTTATCCTCAATTCCTCCTTACACACAAGTAATATTCTCAGCTCCGCTCCACGCCTGCCCAGAATCCTCAGCTCCTCCCCCAATCCCGCTGTAACATACTCAGCTCCTCGCCACCCCCACTCTAAGAACCTCAATTCTCCAAACACCCATCTCATATGCTTACGTCATCCCCCACCCTAATATCCTCAACTCCTGTGCCACCCCACCCTCATATCGTCAGCCCTCACCACACCCTCCTAACACATGCAGTCCCTCCACACTACAACCTAAAGTCTTCAGCTCCTCTCTACTCCCACCTTCTGTTCTCAGCTCCTCCTGAGTACCATTTAAAGACCTCAGCACCTCCATTGCCACCTCATATTCTGTTTTCCTCCAATTAACCATAGCTCCTCCCGACCCCACCTGATATACTCTGTTCCTCCCCCACCCATACCCGATATATATAGTTCATCCTCACACTCACCTAACAATATTAGCTTCTCCCATCCACATCATAGCTTCAGCTCCTGCCCATTCCCAATTAATATCATCAGTTCCTGCCTTCCCACCTATTATCCCGAGATGGTCACTTCCCTCACATAATCATTCAGTTCATACCTATCTTACCTAACATCCTCAACACTTCTGCATCCCCACACAATATCCTCAACTCCTCCCCCAACTCCACCTTAATATCGTCAACTCCTCCACCACCCCCGCCCTAATAATCTAGCTCCTCCCCAACACCACCCTATAGTCCTCAGCTCCTGCCCCACTCCCACCCTACTATCCCCAGATCCTCCCCAACCATAATATTCTCAGCTCCTTCCCCTCCCCTCTCCCTAATGTACTCAGTTCCCCCCACCTCCACCCTAAAATCCTCAGCTCCTCCCCCACCCACACCTGATACCCACAGCCTCTCCATACCTCCACGTAAAATACGCAGCTCCTCACCACACACAACTAAGCACCTCATTCCTCCACACCCTCACCTATATCCTCAGGTCCTTCATTCCCGTCTATTATACTGAGTTCCTATCTTCCTCCACCTGAACATTCTTAACTCTTCCCTCACCCCCTCCCAAATATCCTCAGCTCCACTTCACCCCATCCTGATATCCTGAGCTTCCCTTCAACCCCACTCGAATATCCTCAGCTCCCTTTCACCCCACATTCTTATGTTCAGCTCGCCCCACCCTAGCCTAATATTCTCAGTTCCTCCCTCACATGCACTCCAATATCCTCAGCTCCCCCACCCTAATACCCTCAGCTCCTCTCCTACCCCCAGTCTAATATTCTCAGTTCCTCCCTCACCTCACCCTAAAGTCCACAGCTCTTGTTCCACCTGCAGCCTAATATTCTCAGCTCTATCCCACCTCAATATCCTCAGCTCCTTCCCAACCCTCCCTCGTATCGACACCTCAACCCCACCCCCAGCGTAATATCTGCAGCCCCTCCCCACCCTCACATAATGTCCTCTACTCCTCCCCACGCCCACCCTAATATCCACAGATCCTCCTCACTCACAACTAATATCCTCATATCATCTCCCTGGCCCATACTAATATCATCAGCTCCTGTATACTTGCACCCAATATCCCCAGATCATCCTCAGCTCCAGATGACAACCATAGCTCCAACTTCCCAATCTGATGAAATCGGCTGGGGTGGTCTAGGATGGGATGAGGCCTGCTCCATAATCGTGCTTCTGCCCAATGTGTAGTGTCACCTTCAGGATGGAGTTTAATGTTGTAGAACCTGGGAAACATAAACTGCTGCAAAAATGATTAATGGTTTTAAAAATATCAATTATCTTTAGTTTGCGGTAAACGGTCAATATTTTAATCCTCTCCCGTTTGAAAGTTTATTTGTTGAGATATTTTTGTCTTTCACCTCATAAAGATGGCGGTCTTTGAGGGGCAACGGGACCAGTCATACCCGCCATTGTTGACAAGGAGAGTCACGGAGGATAAAGGAGTGATCCACAAGTATCTTTCCTCTGTAGCAGTGCCGGCAGCAGCTTTTGGCCATCCCGCTGCAGCAAGCATTTTTGTTTGTTTAAAATAGATATGAAATAAAATATATTGCTTTTCTTTCTGCCAACTTCTTCCGCAGCTTCCCCATTCAAGTTGCCCATTCCTCTCCTGTGAAAGCAGACAGGAAGTGTTGACAGGCGATTCTCCATGAAAGGTTGCACAACCTGGCCAGATCCTTGAACTCCCTCGATCGAAGCAACTGTGGGAACTCCTTCGGCAAAAAGGACAGCAGATGGTTAAAGAGACATTTACGGATGTGAAATTAACGCTGGCCTCGCCACTGGCACTTACATCCTGAAATGCATTCTATACTGTGAACAATTTTTGGAAACAGACAACAAACATTTATTCTGGATTTCTCAAAGAGCCCTCTAAGTTGTGGGATTATCCTGCAGTATGTATACGGTGTCTGTGAGTATGTATGAGTGTTTTATGAAAGGGTTAGTGTGTGGCTTAGATCTCACAGTGGCACTGAATGTAAGCAGGTGTGTGAATGAAGCCCGTCTGCTGCCCTGCCTCAGCTCATCTTCTGCTGAAACTCTCATCCATTCCTTTGTTATATCACTTTCCAACGTTCTCTTGATTGGCCTCCCATATAACACCCACCTGACACGTCAGCTCGTCCACCTCTCTGCTGCCCATATCCTAACTCACTGCAAATCATGTTCACCTATCGCCCCCGTGTTCACATGACCGATGCAGCCTTCTGCTCTAACATCATCTTAATTTTGAAATTCTCATCCTCGTGATCAAATTTCACCATAACCTCAGATTCTACCTTGCTCTATTGTCTCCTCCAACCCCTGAAACCTTCGCGATTTCTGTAATCTCCTCCAGATCATAACACCCTCACTATCTGGACAACCTACTCCAAAGCCTTCAACTCTCCCAGTCTCCATAACCTCTCCTATCCCCTGTAACCCTCCCTATCCCTGTCACCTCCTGAAGCTCCTTTAATCCTCCTCGTCATTGTAATCTTCACCAACCCGTGACAACTCCATGAACCAAGCAGGTCCTACCATCTGCAATGTCTGTGGTCTTTTTTGTATCCCACCCCCCCATTATAATTTCTCCACCATTGGTGGCCATAACTCCGACTTTTTTATCCTATGCTCTGGAATTTCCTCGCCCCGCATTCCCACCCCGCCGAAATCATGACTTCGGAAAGCCCAGCTTAAATGGACATTGTCTCATTTCGCATGCAGTTACAGGAGCAAGAAATCTGTTTGGTGGCTGGTGTAGGTGCTTCTTTCCATATGGCTGATCAGGCTGGTTGAATCATTGCTGCAGAAGAGTGCCAGACTTCTTGAAGAGCTAGTTTTTATAACCATTTTCTGATATCCTTCCAGACGTGTACGTGCCCTAAACCACATTGGTTTATCCACTCCACGTATCTCTTACCCTTATCGACAGTCAGTGCACCTTGATGTCATTTATGTAATATCTGAGGGATTGCCAGAATTTGCAGCAGTTCATTAATTTGAGTCAGCTTGGTATTTATTGTCACAGATCTCTCAAGGTGCAATTTCTTTTTGGCTCGGATGCATTGTGGCCCCACACATTCTGATACTATGGGCTTCGTCAGAAGTTCAAAAAAGATCACCCAGAAAAGTATTTAGGTCAGCAGTTCAAAAACAACGCTTTATCTATTAACACCACTCTCAGCATCGCAAGGCACGGTGCAACATTAAATTTAGTTAAGTTTCAGTATCAACCTATTAAAGTCTGTGAAAAACTCTGCTATCTTTCAATTTAACGTTTGTCTTTGTGTTCGGATTACAGTCAGAATTAGGGTGCGCTTTAGGGTTAGGGGGAGGGTAACAGTTGTTGCTTATTTGAAGAAAGGGATGCGATTAGGGCTAGATCGACGATGAGGGTTGCAGTTAGCGTTAGGGATACGATTAGCGTAACAGATTGAGGGCTAAATTCAGGGCTGCTGTTGCAATTAGGTGTAGTGTTATGCTTTTAGTTCGGTTTTCGTTTCTGGTTAGTGGTAGGGCCATTAACAGTGTTAGGCTTGGAGTTGCAGCTCGGTTTTGGGTTAGTGTTAGGGTTACGGTTGCTGTTTGGTTTAGGATTAATGTTAGGGTTAGTGTTTCTGTTCGGCTTCGGGTTTGGGTTAGGGTTGCCTTTCGTTTTGAGGTTAGCGGGAGGACCTCACCTGCAGCCAATGAGGATGCAAAGATTTCTGTCAAGGCCCCAGCAATTTCTTCCCTTGCCTCCTTTAGTATTCTGGGGTAGATCCCATCAGGCCTTGGGGACTTATCTCCCTTAATGCTTTGCAAGACATCCAGCACCTCCTCCTTTTTGATAATGAGATCACTGTTCCCGAAATATTCCCCGATTGAAACTTGGCCGGGCTCATTCCCCAATAGCAGGTCAAGTACGGCCCCATCCCTAGTTGGAATTTCTACATACTGTTTCAAGAAGCCCTCCTGGATGCTGCTTACAAATTCTGCCCCACCTAAGCCCCTAGCACTAAGCGAGTCCCAATCAATATAGGGGAAGTTAAAACCACCCACCACTCCAACCCTGTTACCTTTACATCTTTCCAATATCTGTCTACATATCTGCTCCTCTACCTCCCGCTGGCTGTTGGGAGGCCTGTAGTAAACCCCCAACATCGTGACGGCACCCTTCCTATTCCTGAACTCCACCCATATTGCCCCGCTGCATGACCTCTCCGAGGTGTCCTCCAGCAGTACAGCTGTGATATTCTCCTTAACCAGTAATGCATCTACCCCACCCCTTTTACATCCCCCTCTATCCTGCCTGAAGCTTCTAAATCCTGGAACATTTAGCTGCCAATTCTGTCCTTCCCTCAACCAATTCTCTGAAATAGCAGAAACATCATCGTTCCAAGTACTAATCCAACCTCTAAGTTCATCTGCCTTACCTGTTATACTTCTCGCATTGAAACAAATGCACTTCAGACCACCAGTCCCGCTGTGCTCCGCAACATCTCGCTGCCTGCTCTTCCTCTTAGTCTTACTGGCCTCATTTACTAGTTCCTCCTCATTTATTTCACTTGCTGTTCCACTTCTCTGGTTCCCACCACCGTGCCACACTCGTTTAAAACCTCCCGAGTGACGCTAGCAAACCACGCAGCCAGGATTTCTGTGCCCCTCCAGTTGAGATGCAACCCGCCCTTCTTGTACAGGTCCCATCTGTCCCTGAAGAGATCCCAATGGTCCAGATATCTGAAACCGTCCCTTCTGCACCAGCTGTTCAGCCACGTGTTTAGCTGCAGTATCTTCCTATTTCCAATAGTCTCCTTTTTTAAAAAACATCACACAGACAACAGTTTTACTATTTAGTCTTTTTTTCCTCGATTGCGTAGGCTCTGATATTAAAAGGAATGAGTGACCTGAATGGAAACTGGAGTTTCATAGTTTTACCTCAAATATCGTGTCTTCTATCCTTGCCAGAATAGCCAATGTTGTTCCTTTCTTTAAGAAGGGGAGCAAGGATAATCCAGGAAATTATAGGCTGGTGAGCCTCACATCAGTGGTCGGGAAAATTATTAGAGAGGATTCTTCGGGGAAGGATTTACTCCCTGTTGGAAAGAAACGAATTTATTAGCGAGAGGCAGCTTGGTTTTGTGAACGGGAGGTCGTGTCTCACAAATTTGATTGCGTTTTTTGAGGAAGTGACAAAGATGATTGATGAAGGAAGGTCAGTGGTTGTTATGTATATGGACATCTGTAAAGCCTTTGACAAGGTCCCTCATGGCAGAGTGGTACAAAAGTTGAAGACACACGGGATCAGAGGTGAGCTAGTAAGATGGATACAGAACTGGATCAGTCACAGAAGACAAAGGGTAGCAGTGGAGGGGTGCTTTAATGAACGGAGGGATGCGGCTAGTGGTGTTCCGCAGGGATCAGTGCTGGGCCCTTTGCTGTTTGTAGTATATATAAATGATTTGGAGGAAAATGTAGCTGGTCTGATTAGTAAGTTTGTGGATGACTCAAAGGTTGGTGGAGTTGCGGATAGTGTTGAGGATTGTCAGATGATACAGCAGGATATCGATCGGTTGGAGACTTGGGCAGAGAAATGGCAGATGGAGTTTAATCCGGACAAATGTGAGGTAATGCAGATTGGAAGATCTAATGCAGGTGGGAAGTGTACAGGAAATAAAGAACAAAGAACAAAGAAAATTAAAGCACAGGAACAGGCACTTCGGCCCTCCAAGCCTGCGCCGATCCAGATCCTCAATCTAAACATGACGCCTATTTTCTAAGGGTCTGTATCCCTTTGCCTCCTGCCCATTCACGGATCTGTCTGGATACATCTTAAAAGACGCTATCGTGCCCGCGTCTACCAGCTCCGCTGGCAACGCGTTCCAGGCACCCACCACCCTCTGTGTAAAGAACTTTCCACGCATATGCCCCCTAAACTTTTACCCTTTCCCTTTGAACTCGTGACCCCTAGTAATTGAATCCCCCACTCTGGGAAAAAGCTTCTTGCCATCCAACCTGTCGATGCCTCTCATGATTTTGTACACCTCAATCATGTCCCCCTTCAACCTCCGTCTTTCTAATGAAAATAGTCCTAATCTACTCAACCCCTCTTCATAGCTAGCGCTCTTCATACCAGGCAACATCCTGGTGAACCTCCTCTGCACCCTCTCCAAAGCATCCACATCCTTTTGGTTATGTGGCGACCAGAACTGCACGCAGAATTCCAAATGTGGCCGAACCAAAGTCCTACACAACTGTAACATGACCTGCTGACTCTTGTACTCAATACACCGTCCGATGAAGGAAAGCATGCCGTATGCCTTCTTGACCACTCTATTGACCTGCGTTGCCACGTTCAGGGAACAATGGACCTGAACACCCAAATCTCTCTGTGCATCAATTTTCTCCAGGACTTTTCCATTTACTGTATAGTTCACTCTTGAATTGGATCTTCCAAAATGCATCACCTCACATTTGCCCTGTTGAACTCCATCTGCCATTTCTCTGTCCAACTCTCCAATCTATCTATATTCTGCTGTATTCTCTGACAGTCCTCTTCACGATCTGCGACTCCACCAACCTTAGTGTCGTCTGCAAACTTGCTAATCAGACCACCTATACTTTCCTCCAAATCATTTATGTATATCACAAACAACAGTGGTCAGAGCACGGATCCCTGTGGAACACCACTGGTCACACGTCTCCATTTTGAGAAACTCCCTTCCACTGCTACTCTCTGTCTCCTGTTAGCCAGCCAGTTCTTTATCCATCTAGCTAGTACACCTTGGACCCCATGCGCCTTCACTTTCTCCATCAGCCTACCATGGGGAACCTTATCAAACGCCTTACTGAAGTCCATGTATATGACATCTACAGACCTTCCCTCATCAATCAACTTTGTCACTTCCTCAAAGAATGCGATTAAGTTGGTAAGACATGACCTTCCCTGCACAAAACCATGTTTCCTATCACTGATAAGCCCATTTTCTTCCAAATGGGAATAGATCCTATCCCTCAGTAACTTCTCCAGCAGCTTCCCTACCACTGACGTCAGGCTCACCGGTCTATAATTACCTGGATTATCCCTGCTACCCTTCTTAAACAAGGGGACAACATTAGCAATTCTCCAGTCCACCGGGACCTCACCCGTGTTTAAGGATGCTGAAAAGATATCTGTTAAGGCCCCAGCTATTTCCTGTCTCGCTTCCCTCAGTCACCTGGGATAGATCCCATCCGGACCTGGGGATTTGTCCACGTTAATGCCTTTTAGAATACCCAACACTTCCTCCCTCCTTGTGCCGACTTGACCTAGAGTAATCAAACATCTGTTCCGAACCTCAACATCCGTCATGTCCCTCTCCTCGGTGAATACCGATGCAAAATACTCGTTTGGAATCTCACCCATTTTCTCTGCCTCCACGCATAACTTTCCTCCTATGCCCTTGAGTGGTCCAATCCTTTCTCTAGTTACCCTCTTGCTCCTTATATGTGAATAAAAGGCTTTGGGATTTTCCTTAACTCTGCTCGCTAAAAATATTTCATGACCCCTTTTAGCCCTCTTAATTCCTCGTTTCAGATTGCTCCTACATTCCCGATATTCTTTCAAAGCTTCGTCTTTCTTCAGCCACCTAGACCTTATGTATGCTTCCTTTTTCCTCTTAGCTAGTCACACAATTTGACCTGTCATCCATGGTTCCCTAATCTTGCAATTGCTATCCCTCATTTTCACAGGAACATGTCTCTCCTGCACGCTAATCAACCTCTCTTTAAAAGCCTCCCACATATCTCATGTGGATTTACCCTCAACCAGCTGCTACCAATCTACATTCCCCAGATCCTGCCGAATTTTGGTCTCGTTGGCATTCCCCCAATTTTGCAGTCTTCCTTGAGGACCACTCTCGTCTTTGTCCATGAGTATTTTAAAGCTTACGGAATTGTGATCACAATTCCCAAAGTAGTCCCCTACTGAAACTTCAACCACCTGGACGGGCTCATTCCCCAGCACCAGGTCCAGTATGGCTCCTTCCCGAGTTGGACTATATACATACTGCTCTAGAAAACCCTACTGGATGCTCCTGACAAATTCTGCTCCATCTAGACCTCTAACACTAAGTGAATCCCAGTCAATGCTGGGAAAATTAAAATCTCCTATCACCACCACCCTGTTGCTCCTACATCCTTCCATAATCTGTTTACATATTTGTACCTCTATCTCACGCTCGCTGTTGGGAGGCCTGTAGTACAGCCCCAACATTGTTACCGCACCCTTCCTATTTCTGAGTTCTGCCCACATTGCCTCACTGCTCGAGTCCTCCATCGTGCCCTCCTGCAGCACAGCTGTGATATCGTCTTTGACCAGTATGCAACTCCTCCACTCCTTTTACCTCCCTCTCTATCCCGCCTGAAGCATCGATATCCTGGGATATTTAGTTGCCAATCATGCCCTTCCCTCAACCAAGTCTCAGTAATAGCAATAACATCATGCTCCCAGGTACTAATCCACGCCCGAAGTTCATCTGCCTTACCTACTACACTTCTTGCATTAAAACAAATGCACCTCAGACCACCACTCCCTTTGCGTTCATCATCTGCTCCCTGCATCCTCTTCCCCTTAGTCATGCTTACTTCATTATCTAGTTCATTGCAGGCTATAGTTACTACCTCCTTTCTGTCCACTGACCTCCTCATTTGGTTCCCATCCCCCTGCCACATTAGTTAAAACCCTCCCCAACAGCGTTAGCAAAAGCACTCCCAAGGACATTGGTTTCAGTCCGTCCCAGGTGTAGACCGTCCAATTTGTAATAATCCCACCACGCCCAGACCGGTCCCAAAGTACCAAAAATCTGAACCCCTCCTTCCTGCATCATCTCTCAAGCCACGCATTCATCCTGACTATTTTTTCATTCCACTCTGACTATCACGTGGCACAGGTAGCAATTCTGAGATTACTACCTCTGAGGTCCTACTTTTTAACTTGGCTCCTAACTCCCTAAATTCTGCTTGGAGGACCTCATCCCGTTTGTTACCTATATCACTGGTGCACAATGACAACTGGCTGTTCATCCTCCCCCCTCAGAATTTTCTGCAGCCGATCTGAGACATCCCTGACCCGTGCACCTGGGAGGCAACATACCATTCGGGAGTCTCGTTTTCGACCACAGAACCGCCTATCTACTCCCCGTACAAGCGAATCCCCTATGACTATAGCCCTTCCACACTTTTCCCACCCTTCTGAACAACAGAGCCAGCCACGGTGCCATGAACGTGGCTACTGCTGCCTTCCCCTGGTGAGCCATCTCCCTCAACAGTATCCAAAATGGTACACTTGTTTTGGAGGGAGATGACCGCAGGGGACTCCTGCGCTGCCTTCCTGCTGTTTCTCTGCCTTTTGGTCACCCATTCCCTTTCTGCCTCAGCAATCCTAATCTGCGGTCTGACCAATTCGCTAAACGTGCTATCCACGACCTCCTCAGCATCGCGCATGCTCCAAAGTGAGTCCATCCGCAGCTTGAGAGCCGTCATGCGGTCTAACAAGAGCTGCAGTTGGACACACTTCCCGCACGTGAAGGAGTCATGGACATCAGCCGTGTCCCTGAGCTCCCACATTGAGCAAGAGGAGCATGACACGGGTCTGAGATCTCCTGCCATTTTTATTCTTAAGCTTAACTTAGTTAAATGAAAAAGGAACGAAAAGTTTTTACCAATCACGATAAAACCAGAGAAATTGAAAAAGCCTTACCTTATATACACCCCACCGAGTCCTTTTTTTTATACTAATTATACTATTCATACTAATCCTACACCAATTCCATAATCCTACCACATCCCCACCTGTCCCTAATTTTCCCAACCACCTACCTATTCTCGGGCCAATTTATAATGACCAATTGACCTATCAACCTGCAAGTCTTTTGGCATGTGGGAGGAAACCGGAGCACCCAAAGGAAACCCACGCAGACATAGGGAGAACATGCAAACTCCACACAGGCAGTACCCAGAATTGAACCCGTGTCGCTGGAGCTGTGAGGCTGGGGTGCTAACCACTGCGCCACTGTGCCGCTCGCATTTTGTTTGAATGATTCAGCTTCTCCAATACTTCATAGAAAATAAGTGCCTGAAGAACAGCAGAACACAAAAGTCGGGGCAGTGGTATGACAAAACAACTGGTCAAACCTGCTCTGCAATTCAATATTTTCATGACTGTTCATATACTTCAATTTCACTTTCCCACTCACTCCCTACATCCCTTAGTTCCCCGAGAGACCAGAAATCTGTCTAGATTTCAAGACAATCAACAATGGAACATCCATAGCCCTCTGGGGGAGAGCATTCGAAGCATTCACAACTCATTGAACTCATTAGTGAACTTCCGCCAAGCACTTCTAAAGTAAATATATCAGTCCTTTTTTTATTTGGAGACCAAAACTGCACAAAGTATTCCAGATGTCGCTTCACTAAAGAGCTGCCCAACAGCAGCAAGCGCGTTTATTCCTGTACTCCATGACAATTTTGAAAATGATGATCCATTTAATTAAACATAACACATTTCAGTGTTAATAGAGAACATCTGATGCTCATTGTAGTTTTGTAGTTAAGAGCAGGGTTCTGGACCAATGGGATAGTTACCTCTGGACAGAGAGTCAGTCCGGAAGGGAAGAGTGGGAACAGATATTGGAGAGTTACCTCCGGACAGAGAGTCAGCACGGTCGGGAAGAGTGGGAACAGATATTGGAGAGCTACCTCTGGACAGAGAGCCGGTCCGGTAGGGAAGAGTGGGAACTGATAATGCAGCGTTTCCTCTGGACAGAGAGTCAGTCCGGAAGGGAAGAGTGTTAACTGATATTGGAGAGTTACCTCCGGACAGAGAGTCAGCACGGTAGGGAAGAGTGGGAACAGATATTGGAGAGCTACCTCTGGACAGAGAGCCGGTCCGGTAGGGAAGAGTGGGAACTGATAATGCAGCGTTTCCTCTGGACAGAGAGTCAGTCCGGAAGGGAAGGGTGGGAACTGATATTGGAAAGTTACCTCCGGACAGAGAGTCAGCACGGTAGGGAAGAGTGGGAACAGATATTGGAGAGTTACCTCCGGAAAGAGAGTCAGCACGGTAGGGAAGAGTGGGAACAGATATTGGAGAGTTACCTCCGGAAAGAGAGTCAGCACGGTCGGGAAGTGTGGGAACAGATATTGGAGAGCTACCTCTGGACAGAGAGTCAGTCCAGGAGGGAAGAGTGTTAACTGACATTGGAGAGTTACCTCCGGACAGAGAGTTAGCACGGTAGGGAAGAGTGGGAACAGATATTGGAGAGTTACCTCCGGACAGAGAGTCAGTCCAGGAGGGAAGAGTGTTAACTGATATTGGAGAGTTACCTCCGGACAGAGAGTTAGCACGGTCGGGAAGAGTGGGAACAGATATTGGAGAGCTACCTCTGGACAGAGAGCCGGTCCGGTAGGGAAGAGTGGGAACTGATAATGCAGCGTTAACTCTGGACAGAAAGTCAGTCGTCGGGAAGAGTTGGAACTGATATTGGAGGGTTTCCTCTGCACAGAGAGTCAGTCCGGTAGGGAAGAGTGGCAACTGATATAATGGAGAGTGACCTCTGGACAGCGTGTCAGTCGGGTAGGGAAGAGTGGGAAATTATATTGGACAGTTTCCTCTGGTCCGAGTTTCAGTCCGGTAGGGAAGAATTGGAACTGATATTGGAGAGTGACCTCTGGACAGATAGCCAGTCCGGGAGGAAAGAGTGGGAACTGATTTTGGAGAGTTCCCTCCGGAAAGAGAGTCGGTCCAGTAGCGAAGAGTGGTTGCTGATATTGGAGAGTTACCTCTGGACAGACAGCCAGTCCGGCAGGAAAGAGTGGGAATTGATAATGCAGAGTTACCTCTGGACAGACAGCCAGTCCGGCAGGAAAGAGTGGGAATTGATAATGCAGAGTTACCTCTGGACAGACAGACAGTCGGTAGGGAAGAGTCGGAACTGATACTGGAGAGTTACCTCTGGACAGGGAGTCGGTCCAGTAGCGAAGAGTGGTTGCTGATATTGGAGAGTTGCCTCCGGACAGAGTGTCAGTCCAGTGGGGAAGAGTGGGAACTGATATTGGAGAGTTACCTCTTGACAGAAAGCCAGTCCGGCAGGAAAGAGTGGGAATTGATAATGCAGAGTTACCGTTGGACAGACAGACAGTCGGTAGGGAAGAGTCGGAACTGATACTGGAGTGTTTCCTCTGGACAGAGAGCTAGTCCGGCAGGGAAGAATGGGAACTGATATTGGAGAGTTACCTCTGGACAGAGAGTCAGTAAAGTAGGAAAGAGTGGGAACTGTTATTGGAGTGTTACCTCCGGACAGAGAGTTAGTCCGGTAGGGAAATGTGGGAACTGATATTGGAGAGTTACCTCCGGACGGAGAGTCAGTAACGTAGAGAAGTATGGGTACTGATATTGGAGAGTTACCTCTGGACAGAGTGTCAGGCCGGTAAAGAAGAGTGGGAACTGATATTGGAGAGTTACCTCTGGACAGAGTGTCAGGCCGGTAAAGAAGAGTGGGAACTGATATTGGAGAGTTACCTCTGGACAGAGAGTCAGTAAAGTAGGAAAGAGTGGGAAATGTTATTGGCGAGTTACCTCCGGACGGAGAGTTAGTCCGGTAGGGAAATGTGGGAACTGATATTGGAGAGTTACCTCCGGACGGAGAGTCAGTAACGTAGGGAAGAGTGGGAACTGATATTGTAGAGTTACCTCCGGACAGAGAGTCAGTCTGGTAGGGAAGGATGGGACTGATATTGAAGAGTTCCATCCGCACAGAGAGTCAGTAAGGTAGGGAAGAGTGGGAACTGATATTTGGACTGAAGGCCTGGAGTGAATTTGCTCTTCCCTGGTGTACGATTGGGATTCAGTACAACTCCATCTGGTATTAATAAAGGCCAGTATTGAATCGCAACTTTCAAGTTCTGTGAGTTTGACTCAGTACAGCCCAGTTGGTATTAATAGAGGCCAGGTTTGAATTAGCACTTTCCTGGTGTGTGAGTGGGACTCAGTGCCACTCCTGCTGATATTAATAGAGGCCTAGATTGAATTGGCTCTTTCCTGGTGTGTGCGTGGGACTCAGTACCACTCCAGCTGGTATTAATATATGCATTGGTTGAATTGACTCTTTCATGGTGTGTGAGTGGGAATCTGCACCAGCCCAGCTGGTAATAATAGAGGCCTGGACTGAATTGGTTCCTTCCTTGTGTGTGAGTGGGACTCGGTGCCACTCCAGCTGGTATTAAGAGATGCCTGGATTAAATTGTACCTTTTCCTGGTGTGTGAGTGGGACCCAGTACCACTCCATCTGGTATTAAAGAGGCCTGGATTCAATTGGCTCTTCCCCGGTGTGTGAGTGGAACTCAATACCACTGCAGCTGGTATTAATAGAGGCCTGGATTTAATTGGTTCTTTCATGCTGGTGTCTGCGAGGGGTTTAGTACTACTCCAGGTGGTATTAATGGAGACCTGGATTGAATTAACTTTTTCCTGGTGTGTGAATGGGACCCAATACCACTTCAGCAGGTATTAGCAGAGGCATACTTTTAATTCGCTCTGTCCTGGTGTGTGAATGGGAGTCGTCGCGCTCCAGTGGGTATTAAGGGAGGCCTGGATTGAATTGCACCTTTCCCTGGTGCGTGAGTGCGACCCAGTACCACTGCAGCTGGTAATAATAGAGGTCTGGAATGAAGTGGCTCTTTCCTGGTGTATGAATTGTACTCAGTACCACTCCAGCTGGTCTTAATCGAGGTCTGGATTGAACTGGCTCCTACCTGTTGTTTGAGTGGGACACAGTACCACTCCAGGCGGTGTTAATAGAGGCCTGCATTGATTTGGCTATTTCCTGTTGTGTGAGTGGGACTCAGTGCTACGTCAGCAGGTATCAATATAGGCATGGTTTGAATTGCCTCTTTGATGGTCTGTGAGTGGGATTCAGTACCACTCCAGTTGCTATTAATAGAGGCCACGATTTAATTGGCTCTTTCCTGCGACTAGGACTCAATACCACCCCAGCTGGAATTAAAAGAGGACTGGTTTGAATTGGCTATTACATGGTCTGCTAAAGGGACTCAGTACAGCCCAGTTGGTATTAATCGAGGCCTGGATTGAATTGGCTCTTTCCTGGTGTGTGTGTGGGACACAGTATCACTCCATTTGGTAGCAATGGAGGCCTGGATCGAATTGACTCTATCCTGGTGTGTGATTCGGACTCAGTCCCACTCCAGCTGCTATTAATATAGGCCTGGATTGAATTGCCTCGTTGATGGTTTGTGAGTGGGACACAGTATCACTCCAGCTGGCAGCAATGCAGGCCTGGATTGAATTTGCTATTTCCTTGTGCGTGATTAGGACTCAGTATCACTCCAGCTGCTATTAATAGAGGTCTGCTTTGAATTGGCACTTCCCTGGTGTGTGTGTGGGAATCGGTACCACTCCTGCTGGTATCAAAACAGGCCTGGATTGAATTGGCTCTTTCCTGGTGTGTGAGTGGGATTCAGTACCAATCCAGCTGGTATTAATAGAGGTCTACTTAGATTTGATACGTTCCTGGTGTGTGATTGGGGCTCAGTACCACTCCAACTGATAGTAATAGAGACATGGATTGAATTGGCCCTATCTTGGTGTGTGAATGGAGATCGGTACCACGCCTGATGCTACTAATAGAGGCCTGGATTGAATTGCCTCTTTGATGGTCTGTGAGTGGGATTCAGTACCACTCCAGTTGCTATTAATAGAGGCCATGATTTAATTGGCTCTTTCCTGCGACTAGGACTCAATACAACTGCAGCTGCTATAAATAAAGGACTGGGTTGAATTGGCTATTTCATGGTCTGCTGGTGGAACTCACTACAGCCCAGCTGGTATCGCGAGAGGCGTGGATTGAATTGGCTCTTTCCTGATGTGTGAGTGGGACTCAGTGCCACGCCAGCTGGTATTAATAGAAGCCTGGATTGAATTGGACCTTTCCCTGGTGTGTGAGTGGATCGCTGCACCACTCCTATTGGTACTAATGGAGGCCTGGATTGAATTGGCCCTTTCCTGGTGTGTGAGTGGGACTCATTACCACTCCAGGTGGTGTTAATAGAGGCCTGTATTGATTTGGCTCTTTCTTGGTGAGTGAGTGGGACTTAGTGCCACGTCAGCAGGCATTACTCGAGGCCTGGATTGAATTGCCTCTTTCATGGTCTTTGAGTGGGACTTAGTACCACTCCAGTTGGTATTAATAGTGTCCAGGATTGAATTGGCTCTTTGCTGGTGAGTGAGTGGGATTCAGTACCACTCCTGCTGTTATTAAAAGAGGTCTGGATTGAATTGGCTCGTTCCTGGTGTGTGCGTGGGACTCAGTACCACTCCAGTTTGTGTTCATAGAGTCCTGGATTGATTTGGCTCTTTGCTGGTGTGTGAATGGTACTCAATACTCTCCAGATGGTATTAATAGAGGACGTGATTGAACTGGCTCCTTCCTGGTGTGTGAGTGGGGCTCGGTACCACTCCTGCTGGTATTAATAGAAGCCTGGATAGAATTGGCTCTTTCCTGGTGTGTGCGTGGGGCTCGGTACCACTCCTGCTCGTATTAATAGAGACATGGATTCTATTGGCTCTTTCTTGGTGTGTGAATGGGTCTCAGTACCAGTGCAGCTGGCATTAATAGAGGCATGGCTTTAATTGGCTCTTTCCTGGTGTGTGAGTGGGACTCAGTGCCACTCCAGCTGGTAGTAATAGAAGCCTGGATTGAATTGGACCTTTCCCTGGTGTGTTAGTGGGTCGCTGTACCACTCCTACAGGTATTAATGGAGACCTAGATTGAATTGGCGCTTTCCTGATGTGTGAGTGGGACTCATTACCACTCCAGGTGGTGTTAATAGAGGCCTGTATTGATTTGGCTCTTTCTTGGTGAATGAGTGGGACTTAGTACCACGTCAGCAGGTATTAATCGAGGCCTGGATTGAATTGCCTCTTTCATGGTCTTTGAGTGGGACTTAGTACCACTTCAGTTGTTATTAATAGAGTCCAGGATTGAATTGGCTCTTTGCTGGTGAGTGAGTGGGACTCAGTACCACTCCTGCTGGTATTAATAGAAGCCTGGATTCAATTGGCTCTTTCTTGGTGTGTGAGTGGGACTCAGTACCACTCCAGTTGATGTTCATAGAGGCCTGGATAATTTTGGCTCTTTGCTGGTGTGTGAATGGTACTCAATACCACTCCAGCCGGTATTAGTAGAGGACGTTATTGAACTGGCTCCTTCCTGGTGTGTGAGTGGGGCTCGGTACCACTCCTGCTGGTATCAATAGAAGCCTGGATTGAATTGCCTCTTTCATGGTCTTTGAGTGGAACTTAGTACCACTTCAGTTGGTATTAATAGAGTCCAGAATTGAATTGGCTCTTTGCTGGTTAGTGAGTGGGACTCAATACCACTCCTGCTGTTATTAAAAGAGGTCTGGATTGAATTGGCTCGTTCCTGGTGTGTGAGTGGGACTCAGTATCACTCCTGTTGAAGTTCATAGAGGCCTAGATTATTTTGGCTCTTTGCTGGTGTGTAAATGGTACTCAATACCACTCCAGCTGGTATTCATAGAGGACGTGATTGAACGGGCTCCTTCCTAGTGTGTGAGTGGGGCTCGGTACCACTCCTGCTGGTATCAATAGAAGCCTGGATTGAATTGGCTCTTTCCTGGTGTGTGATGTGGGGCACGGTACCACTCCTGCTGGTATTAATAGAAGCCTGGATTCAATTGGCTCCTTCTCGGTGTGTGAGTCGGACTAAGTACCACTTCATATGGTATTAATAGAGCCCCTGATTGAATGGGCTCATTTCTGGTGTATGTGTCGGACTCAGTATCAGTCCAGCTGGTAGTAATAGAAGACTGGATTGAATTGATTCTTTCCTGGTGTGTGAATGGGACTCACGACCACTCCAGCTGGTATTAGTGGAGGCCTGGATTGATTTGGCACTTTCGTGGTTTGTGATAGGGACTCACTACCACTCCAGCTGGTATTAATGGAGGCCTGGATTGATTTGGCGCTTTCCTGGTGTGTGAAAGGACTCAGTACCAATCTAACTTGTATTAATGGAGGCCTGGATTGAATTGCCCCTTTCCTGGCTTGTGAGTGTGACTCAGTACCACTCCAGCTGGTATTCATAGAGGCATGTATTGAATTAGCTCTTTATCCATGTGTGCGTGTGCCTCAGTACCAGTCCAGCTATTACTAAGAGGCGTGGATTGAATTGGTTCTTTCTTGGCGTGTGACAGGGACTCAGTATCACTCCAGATGGTAATAATGGAGGTCTGGATTGAATTGGCTCTTTCCTGCTGTGAGTGGGACTCTGTACCACTCCAGCTGGTATTAATAGAGGCCTGGATTGAATTGGCTCATTCTTGGTGTGTGAGTGGAACTCAGTACAACTCCAGCTGGTATTAATAGAGGCCTGGATTGAATTGGTTCTTTCCTGGTGTGTGAGTAGGACTCAGTACCACTCCAGCTGTTCTGAACGTAGGCCTGGATTGAATTGGCTCTTTCCTGGTGTGCGACAGGGACTCAGTACCATTCCAGCTTGTATTAATAGAGACCTGGACTGAATTGTCTCTTTCCTGGTCTGTGTATGGGATTCAGTACCACTCCAGCTGGTTTTAACATAGCGCACTTCGAACTGCCCCTTGCACTGTGACCATTTTAAATGCCATTCCATGCAGCTGTTTGATATCCCTAGCACTGCGGCCATTTAAACGATATGTGCTGCTGCCATTTTAAATGGTATTCCGGGCGGCTGTTTGATGTCACCTGCACTGCGGCCATTTTAAGCGACATGTGCTGTGGCTATTTTAAATGATTTGCACTGTGTTCTGTTTGAATTCAGAGCAATCCACTGGATCGTTTTCAATGTTTTCTGTCCATGGCAGTGAATGCAATAGGTTATAAATTAGAATAATGTCTCATAAAGTATAATAAATCATAGACAATCATAAAGGATTATAAAGATTTATAATGGTATCGGAAGCATTATAAACAGTTTATAAAGGTTATCGAGGTCATTTTATGTTTCTCAATGTTTATAAAGGATTATCAATAATTATCAAATTTCTTTTTATGAGAAAGGGATTATAAAAGAGTCAGAATGATTCAGACACCGCTCCCACGCCAGTCACCCTGTAAACAGACCCCGCCCCCACTCCAGTTACCCTGGTAACATACCCCGCACCCACTCCAGTCACCCTGGAAACAGGCCCTGCCGACACTCCAGTCAGCCTGGTAACAGACCCCGCCCACACTCCAGTCACCCTGGAAACAGGCCCCGCCTACACTCTAGTCACCCTGGTAACAGACCCCCGCCCACACTCCTCCATCACCCTGGAAACAGGCCCCGCCCACACTAGCCATCAACGCTGGAAACAGACCATGCCCTCCTCCCCATCACCCTGGTAACAGACCCCTTCCCCACTCCCCGACACCCTGGTAACAGACCCTGAGTACAGCAACCTGCACCTTGGAAACAGACCCCTCCCCCACTCCCCGTAACACTGGAAACAGACCCCCACCCCCACTCCATTTGACCCGGAAGCCGATCCCTCCCCCACTGCATTTTCCCTGGAAATAGACCCCGCCCCCTCTCCTTCACTGGAGAATCAGTCCCCGCCCCACACTCTGTCACTGCAAAAAGAGACCCCGTCCCCAAACTGTCTGCCTGGAAACAGACCCCGCCCCAACTCCCCGTCACGTTGGAAGCAGACGCCGCTCCCCACACACCGCACGTAGGAAACAGACCCCGCCCACACTACTCCACCGGAGAACAGACGTCGCCCCAGTCCACGTCACACTGGAAACGAACCACGCCCCAACTCCTCCGTTACCGTGGAAACAGTCCCCGCCCCCACTCCCAATCACCCTGGAAACAGACCGCGCCCCACTCCCCATCACTCTGGAAACTGGCCCCACCGCACTTCCCGTCACCCTGGAAACAGACACCGCCACCACTTCAGGTCACCCTGGAAGCAGACCCCGCCCCAACTTCGGGTCACCCTGGAAACAAAAGCCGCCCCCACAACCTGTCGCCCTGGTAACGGATCCCGCCCCCAGTTCCCGTCACCTTGGAAACAGACCCTGCCTCCACTCTCCATCACCCTTGTAACAGAATCCGCGCCCACTCCTCTGTCACACTGGAAACAAACCCCGCCACCACTTCTGCATCACTCTGGAACCAGACCCCGCCTCCACTCTCCATCACCCTGCCAACAGACCCCGCCCCCACTCCTCTGTCACCCAGGCAACTGACCCCAACCCCACTTCCCGTCAGCCTGGAAACAGACGCCACCTCAACCCACCCAACACACTGGAAACAGACCCCGCCCCCTCTTCCATCACCAGCGAAACAGACCACGCCTCCACTCCTCCTTCGACCTGGAAACTGAGCCCGCGCTCACACTCACTGCATGTTGACAGGCCCCCCCTGCTCTGTCACAGTGGTGACAGGTCCCGCCCCCGTTCTGTATCCATGGTGACAGGCCCCGCACCGCCCCCGCTCTGTATCATTGGGGACAGTCTCCGCCCCAGCTCTGTCTCCATGGTGACAGTCCCCGCCCCCACTCGGCCACCATGATGACAGGCCCCGCCCAATCCTCTGATCATTGAATGAATTTAACAATTGTAGTAAAGGGAGATTTCAGCACATTCTTCACCTGCTCTCTGAACTGTGTCTGGGTCACGGTGTAAATCGCAGTGTTTGTGCAGCAACTCAGGAGCTGCAGCATGAAGCCCCATTCCTGCAGAAAGATAGGGCAATAAACAGATACAGGCCGAAAATACATCATCCGGTTATCTATTGATAACACCATGAACATCGTCCACAACAGGATGAAATTCACCGAGATAACGAACAGCAAAATGATGGATTTCCTTCGACTCTCCATCTCGGGGTCTCTGCGACTCTCCCCACTGCAATGAGCCCGGAGTCTCCTGCATCCTCTGCTGCTCACTAAAATGTGTCTGATGGTGAGAGCGTTGAGCAGCAGAATCAGCACAAATGGAACCCCCGGGGTTAGAATGTGGTGGAGGAATTCTATTATTGTCCAGACACGAGAGGAATAAACATCCCTTGTTACCTCACAAAACCAGGGGCTGTTCCACTGCAAATACCAACCTGTTAACATAAAATACCAGAAGATGTTCTTTAAACAGTTCAGCACAGTCACTGTTCCCACAACCACAGCCGACGTTTTCTCACTGCAATATTTACTTTTCAGCTTCTGGCAACAAATGGCCACAAATCGATCAAGGGTGAAAGTGACAGTGAACCAGACAGAACAGTCTGTGGCTGTGTAAAGCAGGACGGCGTGGATATTACACACGGGGATGTACCACAGGAACTGAAACTGTTCCCGATAAATAATGGGAATGTGTCTCAATATCAGGTCCAGGATAATGACCAATAGATCCGCCGCTGACATGGCCACCAGGTAGCGAGTGACACATTTGGAGAGACCGCACTTTCCCAGAGACAGGATCCCAATCGTCAGCAAGTTAACTTTGAGGAAGGGAAATAAACAGAGAAATTGCACATCAGACTGGAGCAAAGTTACCAATTTGATTGAGGACTCATTGAGATTTATAAATGTGTTCCTGTATCCAGTGATGTATTGAAAAGATTGGACCTGAATGAACAAATGGGAAGGTCTGTGATACGGTGGAAGACAGGAGAGATTAAATAATAAAAGGATGATATTGAAATTGTTAACCTGAATGTTGATCATAATCCTCCCCCTCCCTCCTTTCCCCGTCTGGTTTGAAGACTTTTCGATCTCTAATCACTCCCAGTTCTAATGAAGGCTCACCGGTCTGAAACATTCAACTCTGTTTCTCTCTCAAAAACTCCCGCCAGACCTGATGAGTATTTCCAGCAATTCCTGTTCTTATTTCAGATTTCCAGCATCTGCAGCACTGTGGTCTTGTAAAGAGAGTTAAATTTTGAACTGACTAGGAGACACTGTCTCAATGCCTGTGGTGTGTGTGTGTGTGTGTGTGTGTGTGTGTGTATCTACATGCCTGGCTCAGTGCTAGGTTCTGACCTGTGTGTGCGTGAGTCAGAGAGAGAGAGTGCTGTGTCTGTGTGTGAGACAGAGAGAGCATGTGTGTGTCTGACAGAGAGCAGGTGCGTGTGTGAGAGAGAGCGTGTGTGTGTGAGAGAGGGAGAGAGCACGCGCGTGTGTGTGTGAGAGTGTGTGTACATGCGTGTGCGTGTGTGATAGAGAGAGCATGCACGTTTGTGTCTGAGAGAGCACGTGTGTGTGTGTGTGCGTGAGAGACAGCATGCCCATGTGTGGGTGAGTGTGCGCGTGTGAGAGAGAGAGAGAGTGTGCGTGTGTATGATGGAGAGTGTGTGTGTGTTTGTGTGTGTGTGTGTGAGAGAGATAGCATGTGTGTTTGTATGTGTCAGAGAAAGAGTGTGTTTGAGAGAGAGAGAGAGTGCATGTGAGAGTGTGTGTGTGAGAGACTGTGTGTGTGAGAGAGAGAGCGTGTGTGTGGCCAAGAGAGAGTGTGTGTACATGTGTCTGAGAGTGAGCGTGTGTGTGTGCGTGTGAGAGAGAGTGTGTGTGTGATTGTGTGTCTGAGAGAGTGTATGTATCTATTTGTGTGCCTGTGTGTCTGCGAGAGCATGTGTGTGTGTATTTGAGATAGTGTGTGTGTGTGAAAGAGCGTGTGTGTGTGTGTGAGTCAGACAGAGAGCATGTGTGTATGTCTGTGAGAGTATGAGTGTGTGTGTGTGAGAGAGAGAGAGAGAGAGCATGTGTGCGTATGTATGTGTGTATGTGTGTGTGTGAGAGAGTGTGTGTGTCTGAGAGTGAGCGTGTGTGTGTATGCATGTGTTTGTGTGATTGTTTGTCTGAGAGAGTGCGTGTGTGTATGTGTGTGCGTATGTGCGTGGGTGAGTGGGTGTGTGTGAAATAGCGTGTGTGTGTGTGTGTCTGTATGTGTGAAATAGCATGTGTGTGTGCGCGCACGTAAGATAGAGATCATGTGTGTATGTCTGTGAGGGAATGCGTGTGTGTGAGAGAGAGAGCATGTGTGTGTATGTGTGTGAGAGACAGAGAGCGTGTGTATGTGTGTCTCTTTGAGAGAGAGCGTGCACATGTGTGTGATAGAGAGTGCGTGTGTGTGTGGCTGAGAGGGAGAGTGTGTTTGTGTGGCTGAGAGAGAGTGTGTGTGCGTGTGTGTATGTGACAGAGAGGGAGAGAGCGTGTGTGTGCGTGTGTGCAAGAGAGAGCCTGTATGGGTGTGTGTGTTTGAGAGAGAGTGTGAGTGAGCAAGAATGAGTGTGTGAGATGGAACGTGTGCATCTCTGAGAGAGTGGTGTGTGTGGGAGAGAGCGTGTGTGTGTGTGAGCGAGAGAGAGTGTGTGTGTGAGTGCATCTGAGAGTGAGTGTGTGTGTATGTGTGTGCATGTGTGTGAGAGAGAGAGTGTGTGTGTGAGAGAGAGAGCGTCTGTGTGTGTGTTTGTGTGTTTGTGTGTGTGTGTGAGAGAGAGTGTGTGTGTGTGAGAGAGAGAGTGTGTGAGAGAGAGAGAGCGTGTGTGTGTGCGTGTGTGTGTGTGTGTGTTTGTGTGTGTGTCGGAGAGAGAGAGTGTGTGTGTTTGAGAGAAAGTGTGTGTGTATGCATGTGTGTGAGAGAGAGTGAGTGCGTGTGTGTGTGAGAGAGAGAGCGTGTTTGTGTGTGCGCGTGTGAGAGGGGGAGAGAGAGAGTGTGTGTGTGAGAGAGAGAGTGCTTCTGTGAGAGAGAGAGAGCATGTGTGTGTGTTGGAAGAGCGCGTGTGTGTTTGTGTGTGTGTGTGAGAGATAGGGAGCATGTGTGTATGTCTGTGAGCGCGTGTGTGTGTGCAGGAGAGAGAGTGCACGTGTGGTGTGTTTGTGTGTATGTGCATTTGAAAGAGCATGTGTGTGTGTGAGAAAGAGTATGTGCATGAGAAAGAGCATGTGTGTGTATGTGTGTCAGAGATTGTTTGTGTGAGAGAGGGAGAGACATCGTGCCCGGGTTGTGTTTGTGTGATAGAGAGAGAGCGCGTGCGTGTGGTGTGAGAGAGAGATAGAGAGCGTTTGTGCATGTCTCTGAGAATGTGTGTGTGTGAGAGAGAGTCTGTATATGCGTGTGTGTGACAGGGAGCATGTGTGTGCGTGTGAGAGAGAGTGTGATTGTGTGTGTGCATGTACATGTGTGTGCGTGTGCATGTGTGTGCGCGTGAGAGAGTTTGTAAGTGAGATAGAGAGCGTGTGTGTGTGAGAGAGAGTGTGTGTGTGAGAGAACATGTGTGTGTGTGTTAGAGAGAGAATGTGTGTGTTAGAGAGAGATGATTTGTGTGCATGTGCGTGAGAGTGTGTATATGTGTGAGAGAGACTATGTGTGTGAGTGTGAGTATGTCTAAGAGTGAATGTGTGTGTGAGAGAGACAGTGTGTGTTAGTGCAATTCTAAGAGTGAGTGTGTGCGCGAGAAAGCAAGTGTGTGTGCATGAGATAGAGTGTATGTGTCGGTGAGTGTTTGAGAGAGAGTGTGTGTGAGTGAGAATTTATGTGTGTGAGCGTCTGTGTGTACGAGGGAGAGCGTGTGCGTGTCTGGGAGAGCGTGGGTGTATGTGTGAGAGAGAGAGCGTTTGTGTGTTTGTGTGTGTGTCTGTGTACGAGAGAGTGTGTGAGTGTGACAGTGTGATTATGTCTGAGAGGGACTGTGTGTGAGTGCGTATAAGAGTGAGCGTGTGTGGGAGAGAGTGTAGGTGTGTGCGTGAGAGAGAATGTGATTGTGTGTGTGTTTGTGTGTGTGAGAGAGAGAGTGTGTGTGAGTGAGAGAGAGGGTGGTATGTGTGTGTGAGAGAGACTGTGTTAGTGCATCTGTCTGCATGAGAAAGATTTCGAGTGAGAGGGAACATGTGTGTGTTAGAGAGAGTGTGTGTGTTAGAGAGAGAGTGTGTGTTAGAGAAAGTGTGTGTGTCTGTCTGTATGTGTGAGAGACACAGCATGTGTTTGTGTCAAAAATGGAGTGCGTGTGAGAGAGAGACAGAGTGCATGTGTGTGTGAGAGTGTGTGTATGTGTGTGTGTCAGAGAGAGTGATTGTTTGTGTGTGTCTGTCTGAGAGAGAGTGTGTGTGAGTGAGAGAGAGTGTGTGTCTGTGTCTGAGAGAGTGTGTGTGAGAGTGAACATGTGTGTGTGTTAGGGAGAGAATGTGTATGTGTGAAAGAGAGATAGTGTGTGAGAGAGAGAGAGCAGGTGTACGTGTGTGTGTGTGTGTGTGAGAATGTGTGTGTGTGTGTTTAAGAGAGACCGTGTGTGTGAGAGTGAGAGAGATTGCGTGTGTGTGTCAGAGAGATAGTGTGTGTGAGAGAGAGCATGTGTACGTGTGCGTTTTTTGTGTCAGAGAAAGAGCGTGTGTGTGAGAGAGCGCGCGTGTGTATGAGAGAGAGAGAGAGCATGTGTGTGAGAGTGTGTATGTGTGTGTGTTTTTTGAGAGAGATTGTGTGTGCGAGAATGTGTGTTTGTGTTTGTGTTAAAGAGTGTCGTGCGTGTCTAAGAAAGGCAGTGTGTTTGTGAGAGAGAGAGAGCATGTGTATGCGTGTGAGAGAGAGAGAGAGTATGTGTGAGAGAGCGTGTATGTGCTTGCGTGTGTTTGTGTGTGAGAAAGCGTGTGTGTGAGAGAATGTGTGGGTGAGTGCGTCTCAGAGTGAGTGTTTGTGTGAGTGTGCGTGTGTGTGCGTGAGAGAGAGAGAGCATCTATGAGTGTGAGAGAAGGAGCATGTATTTGCATGTGTGTGAGAGTGTGAATATGTGTGAGAGAGACTGTGTGTGTGAGTGTGTCTGACAGTGAGCCTGTGTATGAAAGAGATTGTGGGTGTGTGCCTGTGAGAGAGAGTGTGGTGTGTGTGTGAGAGAGTGTGTGAGAGAGAGAGCATGTGTGTGCATGAGTGTGAGAGTGTGTGTGAGAGAGCCTGTGTGTGCGTGTGAGAGAGAGTGCATGTGCGTGTATGTGTGTGTTTGTGCATGTTCGTGTGTGTGCGCGAGAGAGACAGTGTGTGTCTGTCTGAGAGTGACTATAGGTATGAGTGTGGCTGAGAGTGAGCGTGCGTGTGAAAGAGAGCCTGTGTGTGTGTGTGTGAGAGAAAGTGTGATTGTGTGTGTGCGTGTGTGTGTGTGTGAGTGTGCGTGCGAGTGTGTGTGAGAGAGAGAGAGAGAGATTGTGTGCATCTCTGTGTCTGGGACAGAGTGTGTGTGTGATGAAGAGAGAGAGAGAGCGTGTGTTTGTGTGTGTGAGAGAGAGAGCGTGTGTACATGTGAGAGAGAGCATGTCTGCGTGTGTGTGTGCGAGAGAGCGTGTGTCTGTGTGTGAGAGTGTGTGTTGTGTGTGTGTGTAAGAGAGAGAGCGAGTGTGTGCATGTGAGACAGCGAGTGTGTGCGTAAGGGAGAGAGAGAGATTGTCTGTGTGTGTGTCTGTGTGTATGTGCATGTGAAAAAGAGAGCGCGAGTGTATGGATGTGTGAGTTCGAGAGAGCATGTGTACATGTATGTATGCGAGAGAGTTTATGTGCATGTGTGTGAGAGTTTGTGTGTGTGTGAAAGAAAGAGTGCGTGTGTATGTTCGAGGGAGAGCGTGTGTGTGAGAGAGAGAGAGAGACAGCCTGTGTGTGTGTGTGTGAGAGAGAGAGGGATCGTGTGTGCGTGTGTGTGTGTGTGTGTGAAAGACCGAGAGAGATTGTGTGCGTGTGTGAGTCTGGGACAGAGAGTGTGCGTGTGAGAGATAGAGCGTGAGTGCACGTGAGAGAGAGCATGTGTACGTGTATGTGCATCAGGGAGAGAGTGTGTGTGTGTTTGAGAGAGACCGTGTGTGAGAGAGAAAGAGTGTGTGGGTGTGCATGTGTGGTGTGTGTGTGAGAGAGAGAGCATGTGCTTGTGTGGAAGAGAGGGTGTGTGTGTGTAAGATAGTGTTTGTCTGTCAGAAAGAGCATGTGCACGTGTGTGTGTGTTTGTGTGTTCGAATGTGTGAGAGAAAGAGCATGTGTGTGTGTGAGAGATAGAGAGAGACAGTGTGTGTGTGTGTGTGTTGGGGAGAGTGTGTGTGTGTGTTTGAGAGAGCGCCTGTGTGAGAGAGAAAGAGATAGTACGTGTGTCTAAGAGAGCTTCTGTATGTGTGTGTGAGATAGAGTGTGTGTGTGTGTTTGAGAGAGAGCGTGTGAGCGTGAGAGAGATGGTGTGTGTGAGAGAGAGAGCATGTGTACGTCTGTGTGTGTGAGAGAGAATGTGTGCGTGTGTGACAGAGTGAGAGAGATTGCGTATGAGAGAGAGCGTGTGTACGTGTGTGTTTGTGTGTGTAAGAGAAAGAGCGTGTGTGTGAGAGATCGTGTGTGTGAGAGAGAGAGCATGTGCGTGTATGTGTGTGTGTTTTTGAGAGAGATTGTGTGTGTAAGAATGTGTGTGTGTGAGGGAGCATGGGCACGTGTGTGTGAGAGAGCACGTGTGCGTGTGCGTGTGTGAAGAGTGGCGTGCGTGTGGAAGAAAGACAGTGTGTATGTGAGAGAGAGCGTGTGTCTGCATGTGTGAGAGAGAGAGTGTGCGTGAGAGAGCGTGTGTGTGCCTGAGAGACGGTGTGTGAGAGTGCGTCTGAGAGTGAGTGTGTGTGTGTGTGAGAGAGAGAGCGTCTACGTGGGTGAGAGAGGGAGCATGCATGTGCATGTGTGTGAGAGTGTGTGCATGTGTGGGAGACACTGTGTGTGTGAGTGTGTCTGAGATTGAGCGTGTGTATGAGAGGTAGTGTTGGTGTGTGCCTTTGAGAGAGAGAGTGCAGTGTGGTGTGTGTGAGAGAGAGAGCGTCTACGTGGGTGAGAGAGGGAGCATGTATGTGTATGTGTGTGAGAGTGTGTGTATGTGTGGGAGACACTGTGTGTGTGAGTGTGTCTGAGATTGAGCGTGTGTATGAGAGGTTGTGTGAGTGTATGTGTGTGAGTGTGTGAGAGAGAGAGAGAGCGTTTTTCTGTGTGCGAGAAAGTGTGTGTGTTTGAGAGCTAGAGAGTGTGGGTGTGTGTGTGTCGAAGAGAGAGAGAGCTTGTGTGTGTGTATATGTGTGTGTATGTGTGATAGAGAGAATGTTTGTGTGTGTCAGAGAGAGTGTGTGTGTATGTGTGTGTGAAAGAGAGAGCATGTGTACGTCTATGTGTGTGAGAGAGAATGTGTGCATGTGTGACAGAGTGAGAGAGATTGCGTATGTGTGTAAGAGAGATTGCGTATGAGAGAGAGCGTGTGTACGTGTGTGTTTGTGTGTGTAAGAGAAAGAGCGTGTGTGTGAGAGAGCGTGTGTTTGAGAGAGAGAGCATGTGCGTGTATGTGTGTGTATTTTTCGAGAGAGATTGTGTGTGTGAGAATGTGTGTGTGTGTGAGGGAGCATGGGCACGTGTGTGTGAGAGAGCACGTGTGTGTGTGTGTGTTTGAAGAGTGGCGTGCGTGTGTGAGAGAGAGAGAGTGTGTGTGAGAAAGCATGTGTGTGTCTGAGAGACGGTGTGTGAGAGTGCGTCTGAGAGTGAGTGTTTGAGAGAGAGTGTGTGTGTGTGTGTGAGAGAGCGTCTACGTGGGTGACAGAGGGAGCATGTATGTGCATGTGTGTGAGAGTGTGTGTATGTGTGGGAGACAGTGTGTGTGTGAGTGTGTCTGAGATTGAGCGTGTGTATGAGAGGTAGTGTTGGTGTGTGCCTTTGAGAGAGAGAGTGCAGTGTGGTGTGTGTGAGTGTGTGTGTGTGTCTGAGAGAGACCGTGTGTGTGAGTGCGTCCGAGGGTGAGCATGTGTGTGAAAGAGACCATGTGTGTGCGTGTGAGAGAGAGAGCGTGTTTGTGTGAGAGAGACAGACAGAGAGAGGTTGTGTGCGTGTGCCTGTCTGGGACAGAGTGTGTGTGTGTGAGAGAGAGAGCGTGTGTGCATGTGAGACAGAGCATGTGTGCCTGTGTGTATGTGTGTGTGTGTGTGCGAGGGAGAGTGTGTGGATGTGTGTGTGTGAGAGAGTGCGTTGTGTGTGTGTGTGCAAGAGAGAGTGAGTGTGTGTGTGTGTGTATGTGAGACAGGGAGTGTGTGCGTGAGAGAGTGAGAGAGCGTTTGTGTGTGTGTCTGTGTGTGTGTGTGAGAAAGAGAGCACGTGTGTATGTGTTTGTGAGCGAGAGAGAGCATATGTGTATCTATGTATGTGAGAGAGTGGACGTGTGTGTGAGAGAAAGAGAGCATGTGTGCGTGTGTGAGGGAGAGAGTGCGTGTGCGTGTGTCTGAGAGAGAGTGTGTGTGTGAAATAATGTATGTGTGTGTGATAGAGAGTGTGTGTGTCTGTGTGTATGAGTGTGTGAGAGAGTGTGTGTGTGAGAGAAGATTTGCATGTTCGAGAGTGTGTGTGTGTGTGAGGGAGAGAGCGTGTGTGTGAGAGAGAGAGTGGGTGTGTATGTTTGTGTGAGAGAGAGACAGCCTGTGTGTGTGTGTGTGTGTGTGTGAGAGAGAGAGAGAGAGAAAGCGTGTGTGTGTGACAGAGAAGAGAGTTTGTGTGAGTGTATGTGTGTGAGTGTGAGAGAGAGAGAGAGAGAGAGAGAGCGTGTGTGTGTGACAGAGAAGAGAGTTTGTGTGTGTATGTGTGTGAGTGTGAGAGAGAGCGTGTTTGAGTGTGCGAGAGAGTGTGTGTGTGTGTGTGTGAGAGAGAGAGAGCGTCGGTGTGTGTGCATATGTGTGTGTGTGTGAGAGAGAGAGCGTGTTGGAGTGTGCCAGAGAGTGTGTGTGTGTGAGAGAGAGCGTGGGAGTGTGTATCTGAGAGAGAGAGAGAGCTTGTGTGTGGGCATATGTGTGTGTCTGTGAGTGAGACCGTGTTTGTGTGTGTGTGAGAGAGCGTGTTTTGTGTGTGTGTGTAAGAGAGCGCAAGTGTGTGTGTGTATGTGAGACAGGGAGTGTGCACGTGAGAGAGAGCATTTGTGTGTGTGTCTGTGTGCGTGTGAGAAAGAGAGCGCGAGTGTATGTGTGTGTGAGCGAGAGAGAGCATGCGTGTATCTATGCATGTGAGAGAGTGTATGTGCATGTGTGTGAGAGTGTATGTGTGTGAGAGAGAGAGCATGTGTGCGTGTGTGAGGGAGAGAGTACGTGTGTGTGTGTCTGACAGAGAGTGTGTGTGTGCAAGAATGTGTGTGTGTGTGTTAGAGAGTGTGTGTGTGTGTCAGTGTGTATGAGAGAGTGTGTGTGTGAGAGAAGATTTGGATGTTAGAGAGTGCGTGTGTGTGTGTGAGAGAGAGCGTGTGTGCGTGAGAGAGAGAGTGAGTGTGTATGTGTGTGTGAGAGAGGCACAGATTGTGTGTGTGTGTATGTGTGTGAGTGTGAGGGAGAGAGCGCGGTTGTGTGTGCGAGAGAGTGTGTGTGTGAGAGGGAGAGAGCGTGGGTGTGTGTGTCTGAGAGAGAGAGCGAGCTTGTGTGTGCATATGTATGTGAGTGTGAGAGAGAGCGTTTTTCTGTGTGCGAGAAAGTGTGTGTGTTTGAGAGAGAGTGAGTGTGTGTGTTGTGTGT
Organism: Heterodontus francisci; assembly: GCF_036365525.1. Lineage (NCBI taxonomy): Eukaryota > Metazoa > Chordata > Chondrichthyes > Heterodontiformes > Heterodontidae > Heterodontus > Heterodontus francisci. The sequence goes on from NC_090391.1 coordinate 24,318,912, forward strand.
CTAAGAGAAAGAGAGATTGTATGTGTGTATGTGTGTGTGTGTGTGTGATAGAGAGAGTGTTTGTGTGTGTGAGAGAGAGTGTGTGTGTATGTGTGTGTGAAAGAGAGAGCATATTTCTGCGTGTCTGAGAGAGAGAGTTTGTGTGTGTGAGAGAGAAAGTGTGTGTGAAAGAACGTGTCTGTGTGTGTTATAGAGTGTGTGTGTGTTTATGAGTGTGTGTGAGAGAGAGAGTGTGTGTGAGAGAACATGTGTGTGTTTGAGAGTGTGTGTGTGTGTGAGAGAGAGAGCGCTTGTGTGTGTGTGTGTGAGAGAGAGAGAGCGCATGTGTGTGCTGTTGTGCGTGTCTGTGGGTGAGACAGAGTGTGTGTGTGCGTGGGTGAGATAAAATGGGATTGTGGGATTGTGTGTGTGTGAGAGAGTGAGTGTGTGTGTGAGAGAGAGAGAATGTGTGTTTGAGAGAGAGCGTGTCCGTATGTGTGAGAGAGTGTGTGTATGTGCGTGTGTGAAAGAGAGACAGCCTGTGTGTGTGTGTGAGACAGAGTGAGCGTGTGTGTGTGAGAGAGAGAGAGAGAGTTTGTGTGCATGTGTGTGCATGGGACAGAGTGCGTGTGAGAGAGAGAGCGAGCGTGTGTGTGTGTATGTGAGACAGGGAGAGTGTGCGTGAGGGAGAGAGAGCGTTTGTGTGTGTGTGTCTCTGTGCGTGTGTGTTCCAGAAAGAGAGCGCGAGTGTATGTATGTGTGAGCGAGAGAGAGCATGTGTGCATGTATGCATGTGAGAGAGTGTATGTGCATGTGTGTGAGAGTGTGTGTGCGTGAGAGAGAGCATGTGTGCATTTTGAGGGAGAGAGTGCGCGCGTGTGTGCGTGTCTGAGAGAGAGTGTGTATATGTGAAAGAATGTATGTGTGTGTGTTAGAGAGTCTGTGTGTGTCTGTGTGTATGAGTGTGTGTGAGAGAGAGAGTGGGTGCCTTTCTGTGTGTGAGAGAGACCGTGTGTACGTGTGTGTGTGTGAAAGAGAGTGATTGTGTATGCGTATGTGTGTTTGTGTGTGAGAGAGACAGTATGTGTGTGTGTCTGTCTGAGAGAGTGTGTGTGAGAGAGAACATGTGTGTGTATGTGTTAGAGAGAGTGTGTGTGTGCTAGAGAGAGAGAGTGTGTGTGTCTGTGTGGACGAGAGACAGAGCGTGTGTGTCTGTCTAAGATTGAGTGTGTGTTTGAGAGCGTGTGTATGTGTGTGTGTAAGAGAGAGTGATTGTGTCTGTGTGTGTGACAGAGAGAGAGAATGTGTGTGTGTGTGAGAGAGAGAGTTTGTGTGTGTTTGAGAGAGAGCGTGTGCGTGAGAAAAAGAATGTCTGGGTTTGTGCATGTGTGGTGTATGTGTGCGTGTGTAAGAAAGAGAGTGTGTGTGTAAGAGAGATAGTGTTTGTGTCAGAAAGAGCATGTGTACGTGTGTGTGTGTTTGTCTGTTGGAGTGTGTGAGAGAAAGAGAGAGAAAGTGCGTGGGTGTGTTGGGGTGAGTGTGTGTGTGTGCGTGTTTGAGAGAGTGTATGTGTGTGAAAGATATTGTGTGTGAGAGAGAGAGCATGTGTACATGTGTGTGTGTGAGAGAATGTGTGTGTGTGCTTGAGAGAGAGCGTGTGAGTGAGAGAAAGAGATAGGAAGTGCGTATGAGAGAGCATTTGTACGTGTGTGTGAGAGAGAGATAGTGTGTGAGAGAGAAGAGCATGTGTACGTGTGTGTGTGTTTGTGTGTGTGTGTGCGTGTGTGTGTGAATGTGTGTGTGTGAATATGTGTGTGTGTGTTTGAGAAAGAACGTGCATGTGAGAGAGAGAGAGATTGTGTAAGTGTGGAATAGAGACAGTGTGTGCGAGAGAGAGCGTGTGTACGTGTGTGTTTGTGTGTGTAAGAGAAACAGCGTGTGTGTGTGAGAGCGTTTGTGTGTGTGAGAGAGAGAGCATGAGTGTGTGTCTGTGTGTGAGAGTGTGTATGTATGTGTTTTTTGAGAGAGATTGTGTGTGTGAGAATGTGTGTGTGTGTGACAGAGGATGTGCACGTGTGTGTGAGAGAGCGTGGGTGTGTGTGTGTGTGAAAGAGTGTCGTGCGTGAGTAAGAACGACAGTGCATGCGTGAAAGAGTGAGTGTGTGTATGAGAGAGCGTGCGTGTGTGTGTGCGTGTGTGTGTTCGTGTGTGAGAAAGCGTGTGTGTGTCTGAGAGACTGAGTGTTTGTGTGAGTGTGTGTGTGTGCGTGAGAGAGAGAGAGCGTCTTTGTGCGTGAGAGAGGGAGCATGTATGTGCATGTGTGAGAGTGTGTGTATGTGTGAGAGAGAGAGAGAGAGAGCATGTGTGTGCATGTGTGTGAGAGAGAGAACGTGTGTGTCAGTGAGACGGTTTGTGCGTGAGAGTCTGTGTGTGCAAGAGAGTGCATGTGCGTGCTTGAGAGAGACTGTGTGTGTGAGTGCATCTGAGAGTGAGCGTGTGTGTGAGAGAGAGCGTGCTTGTGTGTGTATGGGTGTGTGTGCATGTGAGTGTGTGTGTGAACGAGACAGCGTGTGTGTGTCTGAGAGAGACTATGTGTCTGAGTGCGTCCGAGAGTGAGCGTGTGTTAAAGATAGCCTGTGTGTGCGTGTGAGAGAGACAGTGTGATTGAGTGTGTGTGAGAGAGAGAGTGTGATTGTGTGTGTGTGAGGGAGAGAGAAACTGTGTGCGTGTATGTGTCTGGGACAGTGTGTGTGTGAGGGAGAGAGAGCGTGTGTGAGAGAGAGAGTGATTCTGTGCGTGTGTGTGTCTGGAACAGAGCGTGTGTGTGAGAGAGAGTGCTTGTGCATGTGAGAGAGAGCATGTGTGAGTATGTGAGAGAGAGCATGTGTGCGTTTGTGTGTGCGAGAGAGAACGTGTGAATGTGAGTGAGAGAGTCTGTTGTACGTGTGTGTGTGTAAGAGAGTGCGAGTGTGAGTGTCTTTGAGAGACAGGGAGTGTGTGGTGTGAGAGAGAGAGAGAGAGAGCGTTTGTGTGTCTGTCTGTGTGTGTGCGTGTGTATAAAAGAACAAAGAACAAAGAAAATTACAGCACAGGAACAGGCCCTTCGGCCCTCCAAGCCTGCGCTGATCCAGATCCTCTATCTAAACCTGTCGCCTATTTTCTAATGATCTGTATCTCTTTGCTTCCTGCCCATTCATGTATCTGTCTAGATACATCTTAAAATACACTATTGTGCCCGCGTCTGCCACTTCCGCTGGCAACGCGTTGCAGGCACCCACCACCCTCTGTGTAAAGAACTTTCCATGCATATCCCCCCTAAACTTTTCCCCTCTCACTTTGACCCCTAGTAATTGAATCCCCCACTCTGGGAAAAAGCTTCTTGCTATCCACCCTGTCTATACCTCTCATGATTTTGGACACCTCAATCAGGTCGCACCTCAACCTCCGTCTTTCTAATGAAAATAATCCTAATCTACTCAACCACTCTTCATAGCGAGTGCCCTCCATAGCAGGCAACATCCTGGTGAACCTCCTCTGCACCCTCTCCAAAGCATCTACATCCTTTTGGTAATGTGGCGACCAGAACTGCACGCTGTATTCCAAATGTGGCCGAACAAAAGTCGTATACAACTGAAACATGACCTGCCAACTCTTGTACTCAATACCCCGTCCGATGAAGGAAAGCATGCCGGATGCCTTCTTGACCACTCGATTGACCTGCGTTGCCACCTTCAGGGAACAGTGGCCCTGAACACCCAAATCTCTCTGTCCATCAATTTTCCTTAGGACTTTTCCATTTATTGTATTATCCACTCTTGAATTGGATCTTCCAAAATGCATCACCTCGCATTTTCCCGGATTGAACTCCATCTGCCATTTCTCTGCCCAACTCTCCAATCTATCTATATTCTGCTGTATTCTCTGACAGTCCTCTTCACTATCTGCTACTCCACCAATCTTAGTGTCGTCTGCAAACTTGCTAATCAGACCACCTATACTTTCCTCGAAATCATTAATGTATATCACAAACAACAGTGGTCCCAGCACGGATCCCTGTGGAACACCACTGGTCACACATCTCCATTTTGAGAAACTCCCTTCCACTGCTACTTTCTGTCTCCTGTTGCCTAGCCAGTGCTTTATCCATCTAGCTAGTACACCCTGGACTCCATGCGACTTCACATTCTCCATCAACCTACCATGGGGAACCTTATCAAACGCCTTACTGAAGTCCATGTACATGACATGTACAGCCCTTCCCTCATCAATCAACTTTGTCACTTCCTCAAAGAATTCTATTAAGTTGGTAAGACATGACCTTCCTTGCACAAAACCATGTTGCCTATCACTGATAAGCCCATTTTCTTCCAAATGGGAATAGATCCTATCCCTCAGTATCTTCTCCAACAGCTTCCCTACCACTGACGTCAGGCTCACCGGTCTATAATTAACTGGATTATCCCTGCAACCCTTCTTAAACAAGGGGACAACATTAGCAATTCTCCAGTCCTCTGGGACCTCACCCGTGTTTAAGGATGCTGCAAAGATATCTGTTAAGGCCCCAGCTATTTCCTCTGTCGCTTCCCTGGGCTCTGTGTGTGTGTGTGTGTGTGTGTGTGGGGGGGGGGGGGGGCGGGGGGGTGTATGTTGATATCTCAGAGCCTGGGCTGTGGTGTGTGTGTATATATATACATATATCTCAGGTCCTGGGCTGTGTTTTGTGTGTGTGTGTCTGTGTGTGTGTGCATATCTCAGGGCCTGGGCTGTGGTGCGTGTGTGTGTGTATGTGTGTATATATCTAAGGGCCTGGGTTGTTGTCTGTGTGGGTCTGTGTGTGTATATATACATATATATCTCAGGGCCTGGGCTCTGGTGTTTGTGTGTGTTTGTATACATATAGAACACAGAACATAGAACATTACAGCGCAGTACAGGCCCTTCGGCCCTCGATGTTGCGCCGTCCTCTGATACCATCTGACCTACACTATTCCATGTTCTTCCATATGTCTATCCAATGACCACTTAAATGCCCTTAAAGTTGGCGAGTCTACTACTGTTGCAGGCAGGGCGTTCCACGCCTCTACTACTCTGTGCATAAAGAAACTACCTCTGACATCTGTCCTATATCTATCACCCCTCAACTTAAAGCTATGTCCCCTCGTGTTTGCCATCACTATCCGAGGAAAAAGACTCTCACTATCCACCCTTTCGTACCCTCTGATTATCTTATATGTCTCTATTAAGTCACCTCTCCTCCTCCTTCTCTCCAACGAAAACAACCTCAAGTCCCTTAGCCTTTCCTCGCAAGACCTTCCCTCCAAACCATGCAACATCCTAGTAAATGTCCTCTGCAACCTTTCCAACGCTTCCACATCCTTCCTATAATGCGGTGACCAGAACTGCACACAATACTCCAGGTGCGGCCGCACCAGAGTTTTGTACAGCTGCAGCATGACCTCGTGGCTCCGAAACTCGATTCCCCTACTAAGAAAAGCTAACACGCCATATGCCTTCTTAACAGCTCTATTAACCTGGGTGGCAACTTTCAGGGATTTATGTACCTGGACACCAAGATCTCTCTGCTCATCTGCACTACCAAGAATCTTCCCATTAGCCCAGTATTCTGCATTCCTGTTACTCCTTCCGAAGCCTATCTATGTCCCTCTGTAACCTACAACATCCTTCAGCACTATCCACAACTCCACCGACCTTCGTGTCATCCGCAAATTTACGAACCCACCCTTCTACACGCTCATCCAGGTCATTTATAAAAAGGACAACCAGCACTGGCCCCAAAACAGATCCTTGCGTTGCACCACTGGAAACTAAACTCCAGGATGAACATTGGCCATCAACCACCACGCTCTGTCTTCTTTCAGCTAGCCAATTTCTGATCCAAAGCACGAATTCACCTTCAATCCGATACTTCCGTATTTTCTGCAATAGCCTACGGTGGGGAATCTTATCAAACGCCTTACTGAAATCCATGTGCACCACACCCACGGTTTTACCCTCATCCACCTGTTTGGTCACCTTGTCAAAAAACTCAATAAGATTTGGGAGGCACGACCAAACCTTCCCAAAACCGAGCTGACTATCGCTAATGAACTTATTCTTTTCAAGATGATTATAAATCCGATCTCTTATAACTTTTTCCAACATTTTACCCACAACCGAAGTAAGGCTCACAGGTCTATAATTACCAGGGCTGTCTCTACTCCCCTTCTTGAACAAGGGGACAACATCTGCTATCCTCCAGTCTTCCGGCGCTATTCCTGTCGATAATGACGACATAAGTAGAAAGGACAAAGGCACTGCAATCTCCTCCCTGGCTTCCCAGAGAATCCTCGGATAAATCCCATCTGGCCCAGGGGACTTATCCACTTTCACACGTTCCAAAATTGCTTACATCTCCTCCTTGTGAACCTCAATCCCATCTAGCTTAGTAGTCTGTATCTCAGTATTCTCCTCGACAACATTTTCTTTCTCGACTGTAAATACTGACGAAAAATATTCATTTAACGCTTCCCCTATCTCCTCTGATTCCACACACAACTTCCCACTACTATCCTTGATTGGCCCAAATCTATCTCTAGTCATTCTTTTATTCCTGATATACCTATAGAAAGCCTTAGGGTTTTCCTTGATCCTATCCGCCAATGACTTCTCGTGTCCTCTCCTCGCTCTTCTCAGCTCTCCCTTTAGATCCTTCCTGGCTAGCTTGTAACTCTCAAGCGCCCTAACTGAGCCTTCACGTCTCATCCTAACATAAGCATTCTTCTTCCTCTTGACAAGCGTTTTAACTTCTTAAGTAAACCACGGCTCCCTCACTCGACAACTTCCTCCCTGCCTGACAGGTACATACTTATCAAGGACACACAGTAGCTGCTCCTTGAAAATGCTCCACATTTCGATTGTGCCCATCCCCTGCAGTTTCCTTCCCCATCCGACGCATCCTAAATCTTGCCGAATCGCATCATAATTTCCTTTCCCCAAGCTGTAATTCTTGCCCTGCGGTATATAACTGTCCCTGCCCATCGCTAATGTAATAATGTAAACCTAACCGAATTGTGATCACCATCACCAAAGTGCTCACCGACACCTAAATCTAACACCTGGCCGGGTTTATCACCCAGTACCAAATCCAATGTGGCATCGCCCCTGGTTGGCCTGACTACATACTGTGTCAGAAAACCCTCCTGCACACACTGGACAAAAACAGACCCATCTAAAGTACTCGAACTATAGTATTTCCAGTCAATATTTGGAAAGTTAAAGTCCCCCATAACCACTACCCTGTTACTCTCGCTCCTGTCGAGAATCATCTTCGCTTTCCTTTCTTCTGCATCTCTGGAACTATTCAGAGGTCAAAAGAAAACGCCCAACAGGGTGACCTCTCCTCTCCTGTTTTGAACCACGGCCCATGCTACCTCAGTAAATGAGTCCTCAAACGTCCTTTCTGCCGCTGTGATACTCTCCTGGATTAACAATGACACTCCCCCCCACTTTTACCATCTTCACTGTTCTTACTGAAACATCTAAATCCCGGAACCTGCAACATCCATTCCTGTCTTTGCTCTACGCATGTCTCCGAAATGGCCAAAACATCGAGATCCCAGGTGCCGACCCATGCTGCAAGCTCACCCACCTTATTCCGGATGCTCCTGGCGTTGAAGTAGACACACTTTAAACCAAGTTCTTGCTTGCCAGTGCCCTCTTGCGTCCTTGTAACCTTATCCCTGACCTCACTACTCTCAACATCCTGTACACTGGAACTACAATCTAGGTTCCCATCCCCCTGCTGAATTAGTTTAAACCCCCCCGAAGAGAACTAGCAAATCTCCCCGCCACCCCCCCCCCCCCCCCCGCCAGGTTATTGGTACCCCTCTGGTTCAGGTGAAGACCATCCTGTTTGTAGAGGTCCCACCTACCCCAGAAAGAGCCCCAATTATCCAGGAAACCAAAACCCTCCCTCCTACACCATCCCTGCAGCCACGTGTTCAACTCCTCGCTCTCCCTGTTCCTCACTTCGCTGGCACGTGGCACGGGCAACAACCCAGAGATAACAACTCTGTTTGTTCTCGCTCTAAGCTTCCACCCTAGCTCCCTGAATTTCTGCCTTAAATCCCCATCTCTCTTCCTACCTATGTCGTTGGTGCCTATGTGGACCACGACTTGCGGCTGCTCCCCCTCCCCCTTAAGGATGCGGGACATCACGTACCCTGGCACCTGGGAGGCAACACACCAACCGTGAGTCTCTCTCGTTCCCACAGAACCTCCTATCTGTTCCCCTAACTATGGAGTCCCCAAAGACTAATGCTCTGCTCCTCGTCCCCCTTCCCTTCTGAGCAACAGGGACAGACTCTGTGCCAGAGACCTGCACCCCATTGCTTAACACTGGTAATTCTTCCGCCCCCCCCCCACAGTATCCAATACGGTATACCTGTTGTTGAGGTAAACGGCCACAGGAGATCCCTGCACTGCCTGCTGGTTCCCTCTCCTTCCCCTGACGGTACCCCATCTACCTTCTTCTTTTACCTGAGGTGTGACTGCCTCTCTATAACTCCTCTCAATAAGCCCCTCCGCCTCCCGAATGATCCGAAGTTCCTCCAGCTCCAGCTCCCTAACGCGGTTCTCGAGGAGCTGGAGTTGGGTGCCCTTCCCGCAGATGCAGTCAGCAGGGACACCCTTGGCGACCCTTACCTCCCACATTCTGCAGAAGGAACATTCAACAGCCTTAACCTCCATTCCCACTATTCTAAATTCCCAAGTTTTTAACCAATCACATGATAAAACAAAAAGAGAAATAGAAAAAGCCTTACCTTATCTGCACTCCACGAGTCCTTTTTTTTTGGTTAGAGGAGGAGGGTGGGTGGGTGACACGACAAGAGTAGTTTCTCGGGTTCAGAAACAGCCCAAATATATTCGTTTTTACTTACCGAGCTGTCGTTGTTCCACAGAAACTCACGGCAATCAACTTCACCTGAAACTGACTTCTCAGCTATTCACTCGCTCGCTCGCAATGGCTGTGCTCCTGGAAAAGTCCAGGGCCTGGACTGTTGTGTGTGTGTGTTTTTGTGTGTGTATATATATATATATATATATATATATATATCTGGGCCTGGGGTGGGGTGCCTGTCTGTGTACGTGTATATATATATATATATATATATATATATATATATCAGGGCCTGGGCAGCGGTGTGTGTGTATTGGTGTGTGTATATCTCAGGGCCTGGGCTGTGGTGTGTGTATGCCTGTGTGTGTATATATATATATATATATATATATATATATATATATATATCAGGGCCTCGGCTGTGGTATGTTTGTGTGTGTGTATATATCATAGGGCCTGGGCTGTGGTGTGTGTGTGCAAATATATATTTCAGGGCTTGGGTTGTGGAGTGTGTGTGTATATGTATATATATATATATATATATATATATATATATACATATATTTATATTTCAGGGACAGGGCTGTGATGTGTGTGTGTGTATATATCTCAGGGCCTGGGCTGTGGCGTGCGTGTTTGTGTGTGTACATATATATATCTCAGGGCATGGGCTGTGCTGTGAGTCTGTGTGTATATATATATATTTATCTCAGGGCCTGGCTGTGGTGTCTGTTTGTGTATGTGTGTGTGTGTGTGTATATATTTCTCAGGGTCTGGGCTGTGGTGTGTCTCTGTGTCTATTTATATTCATATCTCAGGGCCTTTGCTGTGGTGTTTGTGTGTATATATATATGTAACTCAAGGAATAGGATGGTGTGTGTGTACATATATATACATTTCTCAGGGCTTGGGCTGCGGTGTATGTATTTGTGTATATCTCAGGGCCGGGGCTGCGCTGTGTGTGTGTGTCTGTGTGTGTGTCTGTGTGTGTTTGTGTGTGTGTCTGTGCATATCTCAGGGCCTGGGCTGTGGTTAGTTTGTGTGTGTGTGTGTGCGTGTGTGTGTGAGTGTGTGTGCGTGCGTATATATATATCTTAGGCCCTGGGCTCTGGTGTGTGTGTCTGTGTGTATGTATCTCAGGGCCTGGGCAGTGGTGTGTGTGTGTATGTCTCAGGGCCTGGGCTGCGGTGTGTGTTTGTTTGTCTGTGTGTATATATATCTCAGGGCCTGTGCTGTGGTGTGTGTGTGTGTGTGTGTATATATCTGTCAGGGCCTGGGCTGTGGTGTATGTGTGAGTGTGTGTGTGTGTATCTAAGGGCCTGGGCAGTGGTGTGTGTGTGTGTGTGTGTCTCAGGGCCTGGGCTGTGGTGTGTGTGTGTCTGTTTGTGTGTGTGTGTGTGTTTGTGTGTGTGTGTGTGTACCTCTGGCCCTGGGCTCTGGTGTGTGTGTACTTGTGTGTGTGTGTGTGTGTGTGTGTGTGTGTGTATCTCTAGGCTTGGGCTGTCGTGTCTGTGTGTATATATATATCTCAGGGCCTGGGCTGTGGTTTGTGTGCGTGTATATATATCTATGAATCTCATGATCTGCGCTGTGTGTGTGTGTGTGTGTGTGTGTGTGTATCTCAGTCCCTGGGCTCTGGTGTGTGTGTCTGTGTGCGTGTGTGTGTGTCTGTGTACCTCAGGGCTTGAGCTGTGGTGTCTGTATGAATATGTATATTTTTCTCAGGGCCTGGGCTGTGGTGTGTGTGTATGTACATATATATCTCATGGCCTGGAGTGTGGTAAGTGTTTGTGTGTGTGTGTGTAAGTATATCACTCACGGCCTGGGCAGTGTTGTATGTGAGTGTGTGTGCGTGTGTTTCTCAGGTCCTGGGCTGTGCTGGTTCAGTGTGTGCGTGTATATATATATATATATATATATATATATATATATATATATGTATGTTGGGCCTGGGGTGCGGTGTATGTGTGTGTGTATGTTAATAGATAAATCGATATATATATCTCAGGGCCTGGACAGTGGAGTGTGTGTGTATGTATATGTATATCTCAGGGCCTGAGCTGTGGTTTGTGTGTGTGTGTGTGTCTATATATATCTCAGGGCCTGGGCTGTGGTGTGTGAGCTTGTGTGTGTACATCTCAGGGCATGGGCTGCGGTGTGTGTGCGTGTGTGTATATATCTCAGGGCCTGGGTTGTTGTTCTGTGTGTGTGTGTGTGTAGATATATATTTCAGGGACAGGGCTGTGATGTGTGTGTGTGTGTATATACCTCAGGGCCTGGGCTGTCATGTGTGTTTGTGCGCATATATATATATCTCAGGGCCTGGGCTGTGGTGTGTGTGCTTCTGTGTATATATATATTTTTCTCAGGGCCAGGGCTGTGGTGTGTGTGTGTGTATATTTCTCATAGCATGGGCTGTGATGTGTGTCTGTGTCTATTTATATTCATATCTCAGGGCCTTTTCTCTGGTGTGTGTGTGTGTAGATATATACATATATACAAATCTCAGGGATTGGGCTGTGGTGTATGTATGTGTGTATATCTCAGGGCCTGGGCTGTGCCGTGGGTGCTTGTGTGTGTACATCTCAGGGCCTGGGCTGTGGTGTGTGTGTGTTTGCGTGTATATCTCAGGGCCTGTGCTGTGGTGTGTATGTGTCTGTTTGTGTGTGTGTCTGTGTGCGTGTGTGCCTGTGTGTGTATCTCAGGGACTGGGCTGTGGTGTGTGTGTATATGTGTCTACATATATATATCATGCTCTGGGCTGTGGTTACTGTGTGTGTGTGTGTCTGTGTGTGTGCATATCTCAGGGCCTGGGCCGTGGTGTGTGTGTTTGTGTGTGTGTGTGTGTTTGTGTGTGTGTGTATATATCTCAGGGCCTGGGCCATGGTGTGTGTGTGTGTGTTTGTATGTGTATAAATCTCAGGGCCTGGGCTGTGGTGTGGGTGTGTATTGTGCGTGCATGTGTGTGTGTGTGTGTGTGTGTGTGTCTGTGCATATGTGTGTGTGTGTATATATATCTCAGGGCCTGGGATGTGGTGTGTGTGTGTCTTCATATATATCTCAGGGCCTGGGCTATGGTTACTGTCTGTTTGTGTGTGTGTATATATCTCAGGGCCTGGGCTGCGGTGTGTGTGTGTCTGTGTGTGTATGTGTATATATCTCATGGCCTGGGCTGCGGTGTGTGTGTGTCTGTGTGTGTATATGTATATATCTCAGGGCCTGGACTGTGTTGTGTGTCTGTATATATATATCTCAGGGCCTGAGCTGTGGTGTTTGTTTTGTGTGTGTGTGTATTTATATCTCAGGGCCTGGGCTGTGGTGTGTGTGTGTGTATATATATCTCAGGGCCTGGACTGTGGTGCGTGTGTGTGTGTCTGTGTGTGTATTTATATCTCAGGGCTTGGGCTGTGGCGTGTGTGTGTGTGTGTGCATATATATCTCAGGGCCTGGGCTGTGGTGTGTGTGTGTGTTTGTATAACCGTCTGCCTCTGTGCCTGGGGTCTGTTCGGTGTGTGTGTGTTTGCATATCTGTCTGCCTCAGTGTCTGGGTACTGATCGTTGTTTGTGTGGGTGTGTGTGTGTTTGTTTATCTGCTTGGCTCAGTGCATGGATTCTCTTCGCTATGTGTGTGTGCGTTTTTGTATATATGTCTGTCTTCGTGCCTGGGGAGTGATCGGTGTGTGTGAGTGTGTTTGTATATCTGTGTGCCTCAGTGTCTGGAGTCTTATCGATGTTTATGTGTGTGTTTGTATATCTGTCTGTTTTAGTGCCTGGCGTCTGACTGGTGTGTGTGTGTTTGTGTATCTGACTGCATCACTGCCTTGTGTCTGATGTGTGTGTGTGTGTGTGTGTGTGTGTGTGTGTGTGTGTGTGTGTGTGTGTGTGTGTGTGTGTGTGTGTGTGTGTGTGTGTGTGTGTTGGTATATCTGTCTGCCTCAGAGCCTGGGTTCTGATCGGTGTTTGTATGTTTCTGTTTGTATATCTGTCTGCCTCTGTGACTGCGGTCTGATCAATGTGTGTGTGTGTTTGTGTATCTGTCTGCCTCAATGCCTGGGGTCTGATCGGTGTCTGTGTGTGTTTGTATATCTGTCTGCCTCAGTGGCTGGGGTTTGATCGGTGTGTGTGTGTTTGTATGTCTGTCTGCCTCAGTGCCTGGGGTCTGATTGGCGTTTGTGTGTGTGTTTGAATATCTGTCTGCCTCAGTGGCTGGGGTCTGATCGGTGTGTGTGTGTGTTTGTATGTCTATCTGTCTCAGTGCCTGGGGTCTGATTAGCGTGTGTGTGTGTGTGTGTGTTTGTATTTCTGTCTGCCTCAGTCCCTGGGGTCTGATCGGTGTGTGTTTGTGTTTGCATATCAGTCTGCTTCAGTGCCTGGTGTCTGATTGGTTTGTGTGTGCGTGTGTTTTTGAATCTGACTGCCTCAGTGCCTTCTGTCCCATTGGTGTGTGTGTGTGTGTGTGTGTGTGTTTGTGCATCTGTCTGCCTCAGTGCCTGGGGTCTGTTCTGTGTCTGTGCTTGTGTGTTTGTATATCCGACTGCCTCAGTGCCTAGGGTCTGATCGGTGTGTGTCTGTGTTTGTATATCTGTCTGCCTCAGTGCCTGGGGTCTGATCGGTGTGTGGGTGTGTTTGTATATCTGTCTGCCTCAGTGCCTGGGGTCTGATCGGTGTGTGTCTGTGTTTGTATATCTGTCTGCCTCAGTGCCTAGGGTCTGATCGGTGTGCATTTGTGTTTGTATATCTGACTGCCTCTGAACCTGTGGTCTGATCGGTGCGTGTGTGTTTTTGTATATCTGTCTACCTCAGTGCCTGGAGTCTCATTGGTGTGTGTGTGTGTTTGTGTATCTGTCTGCCTCAGCACCTGGGATCTGATCGGTGTGTGTGTGTGTGTTTTTTATATCTGTCAGCCTCAGTGCCTGGGGTCTGATTGGTGTTTGTGTGTGTGTGTGTGTGTTTCTATATCTGTCTGCCTCAGTGCCTGGTGCCTGATTGGCGTGTGTGTGTATGTGCGTGTGTGTGCGTGTGTATCTGTGTTTGTATACCTGACTGCCACAGTGCTTGGCGTCTGATCGGTGTGTGTGTGTTTGTATATCTGGCTGCTTCAGTGCCTGGGGTCTGATAGGGGTGTGCGTGTGTGTTTGTATATCTGTCTACCTCAGTGCCTTGGGTCTGATCGGTGTGTGTGTGCGTTTGTGTGTTTGTATAGCTGTCTGCCTCAGTGCCTGGGGTCTGATCGCTGTGGATGTGTGTGTGTGTGTTTGTATATCTGTCTGCCTCAGTGCCTGGGGTTTGATCCGTGTGTGTGTGTTCATATATCTGTCTGCCTCAGTGCCTGGGGTCTGCTTGGTGTGTGTGTGTGTTTTTGTATATCTGTCTGCCTCAGTGCCTGGTGTCTGATTGGGGTGTGTGTGTGTGTGTTTGTCTATCTGTCTGCCTGAGTGCCTGGTGTCTGATCGGGGTATGTGTGTGTTTTTATATCTGTCGGCCCTCATGGGGTCTGATCCGTGTCTGTGTGTATGTATTTGTATATCTGTCTGCCTCAGTGCCTGGTGTCTGATCGGCGTGTGTGTATGTGCAGGTATAGCTGTCTGCCTCCGTGCTTGGAGTCTGATCGCTGTGTGTGTGTCGGGTCACTCGTGCTTTCTGGAAGGACCTGCTGAAGGGGATTGGACGGGTGGTCATCCACCTCAGTGGGAGAGGTATCCTGGACGTTCATTGTTTGCCGCCCGGAACCCTCCGACCATCACAGGTTGCTTATGGGGGTGGTAATCTCCCCTGCCCACAGGGAGGGAACCCCGTTTTGCAAGGTGCCCTCTCCACGTGGTGGTGTGACCGCCGGCGCTGGTTAAATCCTAGTGGTGGGAAACCACTTGGGCGGGAAAGTCATTGTGGGCCTATCCCCGATTCCGGCTCGTTCACTTGGTAATGTGCTGAGACAGGCTCTCTGCCCCCGCTACCCATCGCCATTCTCTGTGCCTCCCACCTCCGACCTCAACTTAAGTTGGGCCATAAAATCCAGCTCAGGGAGTGGTGAGACCATGGAGGAATTTGAAAAATAGGATGAGAATTTTAAAATCAAGACATTTCTTCATCAACTGCCAATGGAGGTCAGCGAGCACAGCAGTGATAGGTGAACGGGAGTTACTGTGGGTTGGCACATCAGCAGCAGAGTTTTGGATGACCTGAAGTTTACAGACAGTATAATGTGGGAGATCAGCAGGAGGACATTGGAATGGTCAAGTCCAGAGGGAATGAAAGAATGAATGAGGGTTTTGAGCAGAGGAGCTGAGACAGGAGTGACGTCAGGCGATGTTATGGAGAACTTTCTTGGCCCGTTTTCAGGAGAACTTTTTGGCCAGTATGTAGCAGGTCCAACAAGAGAGGGTGCAGTTTTCGACTTAGTTTTAGGAAATGAAGATAGGCAGGTGGAAGGAGTGGCAGTGGGAGGGAATTTTGGTGGTAGTGTCCATAATTCAGTCAGTTTTAGCATAATTGTGGAAAAGGACAGAGTTAGAACAGGAGTTAGAGTTATCAATTGGGGCAAAGCCAATTTTGCTAAACTGAGGATTTAGCGAAAGTGACCTGGAACCAGCTACTTGAAGGTAAATCAGTGTCAAAACAGTGGGAGGCATTCAAAGGGAATATTCAAGAGGTTCAGGGTAAACATGTTCCCACAAAGAAAAAAAAAGTGAGACAGACAAATCCACAGCTCCACGGATGACAAGGAGCCTAGAGGGTAAGATAAGGCAGAAAAAGAAAGCTTATGTCTGACATCAATAACTCAATACGACTGAAAACCGAGACTATCGGAAGTGGAGGGGTTAAATCAAAAAGGAAATTAGGAAATAGAAGAAAGGGCATGAAAGAATGTTGGCAAGCAAAGTCAAGGTGAACCCAAAGGTGTTTTTTTTCCAGTACACTAATAGTAAGGTGATAACTAAGGGGAGAGTAGGGCCCGTAATAGACCAAAAAGGTAAGCTATGTGTCGGGGAGGAAGATTAGGTTTGGTTCTTAATGAATACTTTGTGTCTGTCTTCACAAAAGAGGGAGGCACGATGCAGATATAGTTAAGGAGGAAGAGTGTGAAGTATTGGATATGATAAACATAGGGAGAGAGGAAGTATGAATGGGATTAGTACTCTGAAAGTTGATAAATCACCAGATCCGGATGAAATATACCCCAGGTTCTTAAAAGAAGAAAGAGAGGAAATAGCAGAGGGTCTGACCATCATTTTCAAGTCCTCACTGGATACTGGTGTGGAGCCAGAGGATTCGAGAACTGCTAACATTGTACCTCTGCTTAAAAAGGTAGCGAGTGATAGACCAAATAATTACAGGCCAGTCAGTCTAACCTCGTAGTGGAAAAATTATTGAAATCAATTCTGAGCGACAGGATAAGCTGTCACTTAGAAAGACATGGATTAATTAAGGATAGTCTGAATGGATTTGTTAAGGGAAGATCGTGTCTGACCAACTTGCATGAATTTTTTGAAGATGTGACGAAGAATATAGATGAGGGTCACGCAGTTGATGTGGTCGACATGGATTTTAGCAAGGCTTTTGACAAGTTCCCATAGGGAAGAATGGTTAACAAAATAAAATCCCATTGGATCCAGTGAAATGCAGCAAGGTGGATAAAAAATTGGCTCAGTGGCAGGAAACAAAGTTTAGTTTAGTTTCGAGATACAGCACTGAAACAGGCCCTTCGGCCCACCGTGTCTGTGCCAACCATCAACCACCATTTATACTAATCCTACACTAATCCCATATTCCTACCAAATCCCCACCTGTCTTTATATTTCCCTACCACCTACCTATACTAGGGGCAATTTATAATGGTCAATTAACCTATCAACCTGCAAGTCTTTGGCATGTGGGAGGAAACCGGAGCACCCGGAGGAAACCCATGCAGACACAGGGAGAACTTGCAAACTCCACAAAGGATAATTGTTAATGAGTATTTTTTGCGACTGGAGAGTTGTTCACAGTGACGTTCTGCAGGGCTCAGTACTGGGTCCCCTGCTCTTTGTGGTGTACGTTAACGGTTCGGATGTAAATGTAGAGGGCATGATGAAAACGTTTGCAGACGACACAAAGATTGCCCGTGTGGTAGACCGCGAGGAGGATAGCTGTAGGCTGCAGGAAGATATTGATGGTCTGGTCACTTAGGTAGAAAGTGGCAAATGGAATTCAACTTGGAGAAGTGTGAGGTGATGTATTTGGGGAGGTCAAACTAGGCAAAGGAATACACGATTAATGGGAAAATAGTCAGACATGTAGAGGAATGAGGGACTTTTGCGGTGAATGTCCACAGGTCCCTAAAGGTAGCAGGACAGGTCGATAAGGTGGTTAAGAAGACATATGGAATCCTTTTCTTTATTAGCCAAGGTATAGAATATAAGAGCAGGGAGGTTATGCTGGAACTGTATAACTCATTGGTTAGGCCACAACTTGAGTACTGTGTTCAGTTCTGGTCACCTCATTACAGAAAGGATGTAATTGCACTGGAAAGGGTACAGAGGAGATTAACAAGGATGTTGCCAGGACAGGGAAAATGCAGCTATGAGGACAGATTGGATAGGCTGGGGTTGTTCTCCTTGGAATAGATTAGGCTGAGGGGAAATCTGATTGAAATGTACAAAATTGTGAGGGGCCTGGACAGAGTGGAGGTGAAGAGTCTATTCACCTTCGCAGAGAGATTTGTGATGAGGGGGCATAGATTTAAAGTGATTGGTACAAACATTAGAGTGGAGATGATGAGAAAAATCACTCAGAATGTGGCGGGGGTCTGGAACTCAATGTCGAAAAGGGTAGTTGAGGCAGAGACCCTGACTCATTTTAAAGGAATCTTGATGCACCTCAAGTGCTGTAATCTGCAGGACTACGGCCGAAATACTGGAAGGTGAGATTCGGCTGGTGGGATTGTTATTTGGCCGGCAGAGACACAATGGGCCAAAAGGCCTCTTTCTGTGTTATAATCATACTGTGATTTTCTATGATTTTTCTATGATTTTTTACAGGCAGATAGGCTGTTTTAGTGAAGGTGTGTGTATGTGGTCAGAAGGTCATCTCGGGGTCAAATATAACACCAAGGTGTGAACAGTCTGGTTTAGTCTCACACAGGTGCCAGGGAGAGGGATGGAGTCGATAGCTAGGGAATGAAGTTTGGAGCAGGGACTGAAAACAATGGCTTCAGACTTCTCAAATTTGAATTGTCACAGCAGATGTGAGAGGGAATGCAATTGAGAAGAATGTATGTGGCGAGACAACACAAGCTACATGTTACAACTGTAAAGGGAGGGCAAGAACAGAGAGACCTGGGGAGTTTATGTGTAAATCATTGAAGATCACAGAACAGGTTAACAAAGCAGTTAATAAAGCATATGAGATCCTGGACTATATAGATAGAGGCATAGAAATCAAAACTGGGAAGTTATGTTAAATCTATATAAAACACGACAGCACATCCCAGTACATGACACATGGAACAGCAGAATTTAAATCATATAGTACCAGGGATCTGTGAATTCAGTTACATGGAGAGATTGGAAAAGCTGTGATTGTTCTCTTTAGAGCAGTGAAGGGTAAGAGGAGATTTAATATAGAATTCAAAATCATGAAGGATTTTGATAGGGTAATTAATGTGAAACTGTTTCCAGTGTCAGAAAATTCAGTATTAAGAAGACACAGATTGAAGGTAATTGACAAAGAGCCAGAGGTGAAATGAGAAGAATTTTCTTACACAGCGAGTTGTTGGGATCTGGAATTCAGTGCCTGAAGACATGACGAAAGCAGATTCAATAATATCTTTCTAAAGGGAAATTAACAAATCCATGAGTCGGAAAAAAAAGCTGGAATGTGGAGAAAGAGGAGATGCGAGGAAATTATTGGATAGCTCTTTCAAAGAGACTGCACTGACACAATGGGCCGAATATCCCCCTTCTGTGCTGCATCAATCTCTGATTCTACGAGCAAGAGACAGAGGGTGACAACCCAAAACTGCCAGCTTCCCCGTCACAGCAGCTCCAGAAAACAGAGAGAGAACAGCAGCAGAGCACTGATGGTGAATCTCCATCACTTGGTCTGAAACTCACAGCCACCAGATCAAACACGTACACTGTGTGAACCTTAGAGGCTGGTATAGAGTCAGAATCTGCACGGGGTGAGTCATCGAGCACGAGTGAGCTACAGCAAGGCCAAGGGGAAAGGATAGTTCATGTGTCAGTTCACCAGAGGGCGAGGTCACAATCGAGTTGCAACACACAGGACTCAGATGTGAGCATTGCTGGTGCTGCTGCCCATGTCGAGGTGGTGCAATCTGAAACCGAGTCCTCAGACCCGGAGCAGCTCGAGGACGTCCTGCAAGAACATCTGCAGTCTCCTCCAGTGAAAGTCAGCAGCCTTCCACCAGCCATGCCGCAACCAATGGGAAAACACTGTGTAAGAACACTAGGCAAGTCGAGGGAACCCACAAGACAGGCACTAAGGGGATACACAAGTGTGAATAGTGGAATTTTGTTTGTATAATTGGATGTATTGTTGGGTAAAGATGTTAATGAAAAGGTATTTGTTGGTGTTTTATATTGCAGGATGGTGACCAAGGGGACACTGTGATGGGGTGTCTCAGATGGGTGTAATGGTGGAGAATGGGGGATCCATGGTGGGAAAGGGAAGTCATCCTTTGGGAGCCGGAATCTTAGCAGACACTCTCCGACAACCTGTCCGGCTGGATGGCAGCCAGGAAATATTCTCCCTGCTTCCTCCTCCTGAGGTGGCCTCAGGATTCTTGGTGCCAATGCATGTGTCCTCATGTTGGTGATGATATGAAGGGTGCAGCAGAACACCATGAACTTGGACACTTGCTCCAGTGTATACTGGAGGGCTCCCCCCGAGCGGTTCAGACATCAGAAGCATTGCTTCATCACACCGATGGTCTGTCCCACTATGCTCCTGGTGACTCTATTGCTCACGTTATACACATGTTAATTGCGTGAGGTTGGTTGGCAGTGGGAGGTGGTTTGGGGATGTAGAAACATGAGCTCTGCCTGGAGCGGGAGGGTTCCTTTGTCCGCGAGTAGCCACATTCTGGTTCTCCATGGATTCCCTAAGTGTTGGGACCGGCTGACCGCTTCAGAATAGAGGTATTGTGGCTGCTACCAGCGTAGTGGACATTCACCAACATGATGTACTGGGCATGCTCACACACCAACTGTACATTAATGGAGTGGGAGTTATTTCAGTTCCTGTACCTCTCCCCATTGACATCTGCACCACTCAGAGCCACCTACGCCATCAGGAATCCTTACATCCTGACAAAGCCACGGGATCTCTCATCCTGATTGTACCTGCTGAGGGAGAAAATGATGACATAGATAGACACACTCGCCTCCCAGAATTATCAATGGACAACACACAGACCTAGTAACTACTGGTCAGTTAATTTAACATCAGTGGTGACTAAGGTTTTAGAAACAATAAGCAGGGAATAAGGGCAGTACACACTTGGAGAGGTTTGAGTTAATTCAGAACAGCCAGCATAGATTTACAAAAGGAAGGTCATGCTTGATTAATCTAATTGAATGTTTTGATGATGTAGCAGAGAAGGTTGATGAAGGGAATGTGATGGATGTCGTCTATATTGGTTTGAAGAATGTGTTTGATAAAGTACCACATAAAAGGTTAATTACCAACATTAAGTCTCATGGAATAGGGGGGTCAGTGTCCAATTGAATAAAAAAGATGCATAATGGACAGAAAACAGTGTGTCATAGTAAATGGCAGTTTTTCAGACTGGAGGATGTTAGAGAGCGGGTGTTCCCCCAGGGTCAGTGCTGGGGCCACTTTTTTTTATTTTGCTGTAAATAAACAACTTGGATCTTGGAATACAGAGAATTACAAAATCTATCTTTGATACCAAACTTGGAGGTATGGGAGCAGTGAGTATGTTCAGAACCATCTGCGACAGGACATAGATAGTGAAAAGAATGGGCAGACAAGTGGCAGATGGAATTGTGAGACAGATGTGAGGTGATGCATTTTGACAGGATGGATAGGAAAGCAATACAGAATTAATAGCACAGTTCTAAACAGAGTGCAAAAGCAGAGAGACATGTTTAGTTTAGTTTAGAGATGCAGCACTGAAACAGGCCCTTCGGCCCACCGAGTCTGTGCCGACCATCAACCACCCATTTTATCCTAATCCTACATTATGACCACTTCCCCACCTGTCCCGATATATTTCCCTGCCACCTACCGATGCTAGGGGCAATAGATAAAGGCCAATTAACCTATCAACCAGCAAGTCTTTGGCATGTGGGAGGAAACCAGAGCACCCAGAGGAAACCCACGCAGACACATGGAAAACTTGGAAACTCCACACAGGCAGACCCCAGAATTAAACCCGGGTCGCTGAAGCTGTGAGGTTGCGGTGCTAACCATTGTGCCACTGTGCCGCTCCATGTGGATGCATGTTAATCCATCTTTTAAGGTGAGTGGACATATTGAGATAGTGGTTAGTAAAACACATATAATCTTACATTTCATAAATCGAGGTATTGAGTACAAAAGCAGAGAAGCTATGATGAACGTTTAAAAATCTCTGCATAGGTCTCAGCTGGAATTTGTGTCTAATTCTGGTCACCACATTTCAGGAAGATTGTGAAGATCTTTGAAATGGTCCAGAGGAGATTTAACAGAATGGTTCCAGGGATGGATGATTTTAGTAACCAGGTTGGGTTACAATATTATGACAGGCTTAGATAATTTATACAAGGAAAAACTGATCCCATTAACTGATGGAAGAAGGACAAGGGGACACTGATTGAAGGTTTTGGATAAGAAATGCAGGTGGAATATGTGGCAAAATGTTTTTATGCAGCGGGTGTTAATGATCTGGAACTCACTATCCACAAGTGTGCTGGAAGCAGAGAAAATCACTGATTTCAAAAGAAAGCTGTCGGGCACTTGAAGGTAATGGATTTGCTACAGGTATTGGGATATTGGGGCATTGGGGCTTACTGCATTGCTCCATGGAGAGCCAGCATGGACATGATGGACCGAATGACCTCCTTCAGTGCTGTAAGTGACTCTATCACTCTCTATGACTCGATGTGGGATCTGTCTCCCGCTCCTGCCTGGAAAGTTCCAGATACATAGAAGTTCAATGAAACTGTGACCTTAACAGCCACTGACAGCTCCGTCCTCACCCTGGTGTGAGGCTCCAGGTCGTGTTACAGGAGGAGACACAGCTCTGTGACCACCTCCTCATTGAATCAGAGTCACCAAATACACTGCTCCTGGATTGGGTGTAGGTGGGAAAAGTGCTCTTGGAAAACCAGGATGGGTAGGGCAGAGCCGCCTCCTGCTCCCTCTTTACAGAGCTTCCCCTCTCTGCAGGCTCTGCTCCATTTGTTGGTCATGTTTCAGACCCAGACACACTCAACTACAGTCCACATACCTGGTACAGAAATGGGTCACCAAATCCTCTGTGCTCCCTGAATGTCTGCAGCAGCTCACAACACAACCTCCAGAAAACCATCCACAGCACCTCCACTAACTTTACAATAGCAGAAGTAAGTCAAAAGCCTCTCACCTGTAAGTTGGATGCCTGGTCCTTTTCAATAACACTAGAGCGGGTTCCTCGTGCTGCTGAATGTCTGTTCAGCTGAGAGTGACTAACACAGACGGTTAGTGGACGTGCACAGATCAAGTTTCAAAGACGTACATCAAAGCTGCTGGAATGGCTGATTGATGTCACTTCAAACTCCTCCTCACACTACCAGCACCTGCTTGGTGAACCGGGGTTGGAGACCAGTCCAGTCTGGAGAACTGGACGTGACAAACAGCTCAGCTCATACCATTTTATGGATCCCAGCTTCCATGTCTTTGGGCCCAGTGGCGTTATAGAGCTGAAAATTGTGGCCAGAGAAACCTACAGAGAGAAAGTAGTTTACTTCTAAAGGTAATAGGAAAGACTAGAAGGGCAAAAGGAATATGGGAATGGAGAAGGGAATTGGTGAGGTCATGGATAGATTCAAACACAAGAATGAGAATATTTAAATTAAGGTGCTGCCAGAGCGGGAGCTAATGTAGATCAGTGAGCACAGGGGTGATGAGTGATCAGGATGTGGTGTGAGTTAGGATGCAGACAGCAGAGTTCTGGATGGGCTGTGGTTCATGGAGGTTTATAACTGAGAGAGTGACCAGAATAGAATTGGAAATGTCAAGTGTAGATTTAACAAGGACATGGATGATGGTTTCTGCAGCAGATTGGCTGAGGCAGAGGTGGAGACGGATGATATTACAGAGGTGACAGTCGGCAGGTGTGGTGATGGAGAGAATATGGAGTTGAACTCAGCTCAGGTTTAAAAGACTACGGAGGTTGTAAACTGTCTGGTGCGGCCTCAGACATTGGCCAGTGAGGGGTACAGGTTCACAAATAGGGGATGGAGTTTCTTATGAGGACCAATGACAATGTCTTCGAAAAAAAATAAATTCCAGATTAGTAATTCAGTGAAACAGGCTTTACATATCTCATGACTGCAACTAGAGTCGTACCTGGGCAGCAACAGAAGCAAAGATGAGAGAGTGGGGCGGCACAGTGGCGCAGTGGTTAGCACCGCAGCCTCACAGCTCCAGCAACCCGGGTTCAATTCTGGGTACTGCCTGTGTGGAGTTTGCAAGTTCTCCCTGTGTCTGTGTGGGTTTCCTCCGGGTGCTCCGGTTTCCTCCCACATGCCAAAAAGCATGGAATTAGTGTAGGATTAGTATAAATGGGTGGTTGATGGTCGGCACAGACTCGGTGGGCCAAAGGGCCTGTTTCAGTGCTGTATCACTAAAACTAAAAGAGTAATTTACACAAACCCTAATACACTTATCAATGGTTGATGAAGGTAATTGCTTGAGATCGATGTTGAGAGGTGATACCAAAAGCAGCAAGGGCAGAGTAAATGACAAGTACTGTAATTCAGTTTAACATGGTTTATAGAATGAACAGTTGGATATAGAGACTTACCAGGAACATCAACAATAGCGCGGATGGGATAGTAAATGTATTGAATAATCCTCAGGGCACCATAGATCCGAGATTTTAATGATAGCAGATCATAATATGTAGGAAGAATGTAAATATGCCAGGATAAATTCCTGTCCATTGTTGTAACATTCCAATCTATTGTTCTCAGATTCTGATCTAACCTCTCCCTCTCTCTGGAGCTGCTGATACCTGTTAGTGCCGGAAGTGATGCTCGTGATGGCACTATGGGATAACACTTTGAATGGAGTCCCTTATTAATAGAAGATGGAAAACCTCCAGTGACACAATTAGGGTCCACGGTGACTGACATTACTTATAATTGCTGAACAAACAAGTTCAGTTAGCACCTTTCATTCCAACACCTTTTGCACCACAAAAAAGTAGAAAGTTTTCCCGGTCTGGATGGGATGTGTGAGGGTTGCTGAGGGAAGGAATGGTGGAAATAGCAGAGGCACTGGCCAGAATCTTCCAGTCCTCCTTGGATATGGGATGAATGACAGAGGACTGGAGGGCTGTAAATGTTACTCCCTGTTCAGAAAAGTAGAGATGGAGTAAAGCCTGTAATTACTGACCAGTCAGACAAGCATCACTACTGGGAAATTTCTGGGGGTCACAACGCAGGAGAGCAATATTAGTTTCTTGGGAAAACATAGGATAACAAACAACAAACAGCAGGGGTCTGTTAATGACACATCATGTTTGGTAAATTTCAACAACAATTTATATTTATATTTATATAGCGCCTTTCACATAATGAAATTTCCCAAGGTGCTCCACGGGAGCATTATGAAGCACAGTATTACACTAAGACACAACAGGAGATATTAGGTTAAAGCTTGGTCAAAGAATTATGTTTTAAGGGGCGTCCTGAATGTTGAAAGCTAGGTGGAGAAACAGTGAGGTGAAGGGAGGGTATTCCAGAACTTGGAGCCTCATTAACTGAAGGTGCTAGTGGTGGAGCGATGAAAATCGGGGATGCACAAGAAGCCAGAATTAGACGAGTGCAAGTATCTCGGTGGGTTAGTGGGGCTGGAGGAGCTTACAGAGATAGGGAGCGGTGAGGCCATGGAGGGTTCTGAAAACATGGATGAGAATTTTAAAATCAAGGCATTGCTTGACTGGGAGCCAATGTCGGTCAGTTATAGATGAAGAGGACTTGGTGTGAGCTAAGAGATGGGCAGCAGAGTTTTGGATGATCTCAAGCTTACAGACAGTAGAATGTGGGAGATCAGCCAGGAGTGAGTTGGAATAGTCACATCTAGAGGTGACAAAGGCATGAATCATAGAATTGTTAAGGCACAGAAGGAGGCAATTCAGTCCATCATGTCTGCATCAGCTCTCAGAAAGAGCAATTCACCTAGTGCCATTCCCCCACCTTCTCCCCATAACCCTGCACATTCTTCCTTTTCATATAACAGTCTGATTCCCTTTTGAATGCTTCAATTGAACCGGCCTCCACCACATTCTCAGGCTGTGCATTCCACACCTTAACCATTCGTTGCATAAAAAAGTTTTCCCACGTGTCACTTTTGTTTCTCTTACCCATTACTTTAAATCTGTATCCTCTCGTTCTCGATCCTTTCACGAGCGGGAACAGTTTCTCTCTATCTACTCTGCCCAGACTCCTCATGATTTTGAACACCTCTATCAAATCAACTCAACTCTCACCCTTCTCTTCTCGAAGGAAAACAGTCCTAACTTCTCCAGTCTATCTTCATAACTGAAGTTCCTCATGCCTGGAAGCATTCTCGTGAATCTTTTCTGTACTCTCTGCAATGCCCTCACCACCTTCCTAAAGTCTGGTGCCCAGACTTGGTCGCAACACTTCAGCTGAGGCGAAATCAGTGTTTTATGCAAGTTCAACATAACTTCCTTGCTCTTGTACTCTCTGGCCCTATTAACAAAGCCCAGGATACTGTATGCTTTGTTAACTGCTCTATCAACCTCTCCTGCCACCTTCAGTGACATATACATAGATACACGTCGGTCCCTCTGCTCCTGCACCTCCTTCAGAATGGTGCCCTTTATTTTTCAATATCTCTGAATATTCTTCCTACCAAAATGAATCACTTCACATTTCTCTGCATTGAACTTCATAGGCCACCTGCCTGCCCATTCCACCAAGTTGTCTAAGTCCTTTTGAAATTCTACACCATCCTCCTCAGTTCACAATACTTCCAAGTTTCATCTTCCATGCGGCTCACATGGCCAAGCCATTTCAAGCGCCGCTGGCTCAGGAGGGTTTATATTCTGGGGATGTTGGCCACCTCGAGGACTTCCGCATTGGAGATACAGTCCTGCCACCTGATGCCAAGGATTCTCCAGAGGCAGTGAAGATGGAATGAGTTGAGACGTCGCTCTTGTAATTATATATCAGGAAAATCAAGGGTCCCAAAACTGATCACTGGGGCCCTCCAGCCAAAAACATCCACAAACTACTATTCTTTCTTAACTGTCACTCAGTCAATTCCGTATCCAGGTTGTTACCGTCCTTTTTCTTTCATGACGTATATATTTGCTCAGAAGTCTGTTGTGTGGCACTGTATCAAATGCCTTTTGAAAGTACAATACACCACATCAACAGCATTGCACTGATCAACCCTCTCTGTTACCTCCTCAAAATCTCCAGCAAGTCAATTAAACAGGATTTTCCCTTATGGAATCCATGCTGCTTTCCTTAATTAACCCGAATTTTGTCCATGCGACTATTAATTTTGTCCCAAATTATTATTACTAGATGATTCCCCATCACTGAAGTTAAACTGACTGGCCCAGAGTTGTTGGGATTATCGTAATACCCATTTTTGAACAAGGGTGTAATATTTGCAATTCTCCAGTCCTCCAGCATCACTCCCGAGTCTAAGGAAGACTGACAAATTAAGGCCAGTGCCTCAGTGGTTTCCACCCGCACTTTGCTCATTATCCTTGGATGCATCTCATCAGGCCCTGGTGCTTCATTCACTTTAAATACAGATAGCCTATCTAATACATTCTCTTTATCAATTTTAAACCTTTCTCGTTTCTGAATCATCTGCTCTGTCCCCAATGCCTGTGTTGTACCATCTTGCTTGTGTTATGACCGAGTCGAGAGGAGGGAATGGTTAATTCAGTCCCACTTCTCCACAGGTCACAGCAATTTTTCCAAATTTTTTCACTTGCTGAAACAATCAGATACACTATTTCCAACAGAATAGAACACACTTTACTGAACGAAAATATTAACAGTTTATTATAAAACAAGCTGATGAAAGTCCAGGAATCCTGCGGCGAGTAACTCACCTCCTGACTCCCCAAAGCCTGTACACCATCTACAAGGCACAAGTCAGTGATGTGATGGAATACTCTCCACTTGCCTGGATGGATGCAGCTCCAACAACACTCAAGAAGCTCGACACCATCCAGGACAAAGCAGCCCACTGGATTGGCACCCCATCCACAAACATTCACTCCCCCCACCATCGATGCACAGTGGCAGCAATGTGTACCATCTACAAGATGCACTGCAGCAGCGCACTAAGACTCCTTAGACAGCACCTTCAAAACCCATGACCTCTACCACCTAGAAGGACAAGGGAGGCAAATGCATGGGAACATCACCACCTGCAAGTTCCCCACCAAGTCACACATCATCCTGACTTGGAACTATATCGCCGTTCCTTCACTGTCGCTGGGTAAAAATCCTGGAACTCCCTTCCTAAGAGCACTATGGGTGTACCTGCCTCCCATGGACTGCAGCCGTTCAAGAAGGCAGCTCACCACCACCTTCTCAAGGGCTATGGAGAAATGGGTAATAAATGCTGGCCTGGCCAGCGATGCCTATTCCCAGGATCGAATAAAAAAGTCTCAAGTAGTAATGAACTAAAACAATATCACACAGATCAATTTTTTAAAAATCCAACAATTAATTCTTAAAAGTCCCCTGCTCACCTTAAACAAACTTCAAAATCCCTTTTTACCAGAACCAAATTTTAAAGTTAATTTTTTACATTAGTCCCTTCAAACTCACACACAAACATATACACTGGTTAAGCGAAAACAAGATCTAAAAAAATAAATTCGATCAGAGCTCTGTTACAAAAAAAAAGCATTTGGGTTAACTAGTTGCTCTTTTTGAAGGAAACAGCAGATGAGATATGTTGTTCCAAACTAGCATGCAGTCTAACTTCTGAGCACACACAGCCAAGTTACCAGACAGCAGTTCTCTTCAGGCGTCATTGAGAATTATTTTAATCAGGCTTTCTTCAAATACAGGGAACAAGACGACTGGACACCATGGACTTCACAGTGTCTGTTCTGGAATTTTTGGAAAATGAGCTGGGTTGTGGTCTTCTCTTCTTTCTTGCCTTTTTCTTCAGACTTGACTTTATCTCCTTCCAGAAGGTAAAACCACACACACTGACCGACAACGAGAAAGCTTGTCAGTTTTTCTGCCCATCACAGGTGTTCTCTGTTACTACTGGGATTGTCCAATCAAAGGATCACATCACTTTTCTGCCCGCTACCAGGGTTTCGGCTTACAGCCCTAACCCGAGCCTTGTGATAACCAGCAACTCTGTTGCCAGTCCAGCTCCCACTCAGTGTCCTCTTGGGGGTTTCATTTTTAATTAAAAAAAACTGATCTAACCTTTATTCAGTTGAACCATAAATGCCTTCAAAAATATTTTTTGTTCCCAAAAAGAATCACATTTGTTACACTTGGTAAAGACGGATACAAAGCATTCATTTAACACCTCAACTGTGCCCTCTGCGTCCATGTGTAAATCCTCTTTATGGCCCCTAATCAGCCCAACTCCTCCTTTTGCCACCTTTTTATTCGTCTATAGAAAACATAGGAACTCCATTTAATGTTAGCCGCCAGACTCTTCTCATATTCTATCATTGCTTCTCTTACTTGCTCTTCCGTTGTGCCTAGTTGTCAATAATATTTTTTACCTCGCTACTGCCATAAGCACACTTTTTCTTCTTTATATTAATCTCTCCCTCACCTCTTTTGTCATTCAGGGAGCTCTGGGTTTGTTTACCTACCTTTCCTCTTCGAAGGAACAAACCAGACTGTGCCCAAACTATCTCTTCTTTGAAGGTAGCCCATTGTTCAGCTTTTGTTTTTCCTGCCAAACTTTGACCCCAATTTATTTTGCAGCTGCATTCTTACCCCGCTGATGTTGGCCTTCCCCAAGTGAATTATTCTTACCCTTTATTATTCTTTGTCCTTTTCCACAGTCGGCCTAAATCTTATGATGTAATGATCACTATGGATGAAAATGGAATAGTGTAGGTCAGATGGTCGGCGCAACATCGAGGGCCGAAGGGCCTGTACTGCGCTGTAATGTTCTAATGTTCTAATGTTCTAATGTTCTAATGCTTTAAGTCCTTCCCTCCTGCTACTTGATCCACTTGGTCCACGTCATTCCCAAGTACCAGATCCAGCAGAGCCTCTTTTCTACAATGAAGGTTTCAGAAGCAGATGAGCTGAGGCAGGGCTTCAGTCAGGTGATGTTACAAAGAACAAAGAACAGTACAGCACAGGAACAGGCCATTCGGCCCTCCAAGCCGATCTTGATGCCTGCCTAAACTAACACCTTCTGCACTTCCGGGGCCCATATCCCTCTCCCCTTCCTATTCATATATTTGTCAAGATGTCTCTTAAACGTCGCTATCGTATCTGCTTTCACCACCTCCCCTGGCAGCAAGTTCCAGGCAGAAACCACCCTCTGTGAAAACACTTGCCTCGCACATCCCCTCTAAACTTTGCCCCTCGCACCTTAAACCTATGGCCCCTAGTAACTGACTCTTCCACCCTGGGAAAAATCTTCTGACTATCCACTCTGTCCATGCCGCTCAGAACATTGTAAACCTCAATCATGTCGCCCCTCCACCTCCGTCGTTCCAGTGAAAAAAATTCCGAGTTCTTCCAACCTCTCCTCATAGCTAATGCCCTCCAGACCAGGCAGAGATGGAAATAGGCGATTGTGGTGATGGCACCAGTATGAGTTTATAAGCCTATTTTTTGGTCCAATGTGACACCAAGGTTGTGAACAGACTATTGTAATGTGAGACAGTTACCAGGAAGAAGGAAGGAATTGCTGGCGAGGGAAGGGAGTTTGGAACGAGAGGCGAAATCAATGGGCTGAATTTTAATCCTCCCAGCGGTGTGCAAAACATTGTTGGCCCATATGTGCAGTCTGTGTCTGCTGTGCCAGAGTGATGGAGCAAGCGGCAGCTCATTTTTATGCAGTGAGCGGCCGCCCGCCCCACCCCAATCACGTGACAGGGACGGCCTCAGCGACAGCAGCAGTGCTGTCAGCTGTCTCAGTGCAGACACTGGTGCCATTTTGAAAGGGCAACCAGACCTGCCACAAAAAGTGCAAATTTTAACCCCGAACACACACGCCCTCCACTGCACTGCGAATAAAATGTTGACTATTCCCACCTCCCCCACAAAACACTTAGATTGTGTAGTTGCCTTCCCACCAACCCCTCAAAGACCTGCTGAGCACCCTCGCAACCCAGCAACTGTCCAAGGTATAGAATTTGCCCCTTCTCCCCTGCACTGTAAATGCAGAGTTGACCACGCCCGCGACAACCACCACCATCACCCCCCGACTACTCTAAAAATCGTACTTTCCCCCCTTCCCCATGTCTGTAGCGCTATATTTCCTTGGCGGGGAAAGCGATGGTATGTAAGTTTCAGCCGCTGCATGGAAGATCCCGGGCAGTCACTAAGATCACAGGGAATTGGACTGAAATGTATGCATGCATTTTACTGAAATATTTAAAGGAGGGTACCGTTGCCGAGCAGTTGGGGGGGGAGGGGGGAGGGAGGTCACGAGCCTCTTCACAGCTGGGAAGATCAGGCTCAGGAATCCAGATGTGTGGCTCCATGGAGACCTACATCATGAGACCAACAAAATCCAGCCCAAAGACTTCAGTCTTCCCTATATTTAATTGGAAGAAATGTCTGCTCATCCAGTACTGGATGTCGGGTAAGCAGTCTGATAATTTAACAACATTGGAGGAGTGGAGAGTGGTGGTGCTGAGGTAAACTTGATGGAGTTCTTGGATAAAACAATGGAGAAGGTTGATGAGGGTGGTGTGATTGAAGTTCTATATATAGACTTTCAAAAGGTGTTTGATCAAGTGACATTCAACAGACAGGTTCGGAAAACTGAAGCCTATGGATTAGAGGGACAGTGACAGTGTGGATATAACATTGTCTAAGGAGCAGCAAACAGAGGGAAGTGGTGAAAGTTTGTTGTTCTGACTCAATGGGAGTATACATTGGTGTTCCCTCGGGCTCAGTATTAGGACCACTGCTCTTTTGCTCTTGGAGACCCCGGGGTGGGTAGGGCAGAGCTCCTCCTCCGTCTTTACAGAGTTTCCCCTCTCTGCAGCATCTGCTCCACTTTTTTGGTCATATTACAGACCCAGAGACACTCTAACTACAGTCCCCATACCTCGTCCAGAGTTGTGTCACCAAATCCTCTGTCCTCCCTGAATGTCAGCAGCAGTTCACAACACAACCTCCAGAAAACCATCCTCAGCACCTCCACTAACTTTACAATAGCAGAAGTAAGTCAAAAGCACCTCACCTGTAAGTTGAGTACAAAAATACACACATACGAATTAGGAGCAGAGGTAGGCCACTCGGCCACTCGAGTCTGCTCCACCATTCAATAAGATCATAGCTGATCTATTTGTGTTTCGAAATCCACACTACCATCTAACGTTGATAACCTTTCATTCCTTTGCCTTACAAGAATCTATCTAACTCCACCTTCAAAATATTCAATGACACCGTCTCCACCACATTTTGTGGCAGGGAGTTCCGAAGTCACACAACCCTCTGAGAGAAAAATGTTCTCCTTATCTCTGTCCTAAAGGGGTGACCACCTAATTTCAAAACAATGCCCCCAAGTTCTGGAGTCACCCACAAGAGGAAACATCTTTTCCTCATACGCCATATCAAGACCTTTCAGATTCTTATAAACTTCAGTCAAGACTCCCCTCACTCTTCTCAATTCCAGTGAAAACAAGCCCAGTCTGTCCAACCTTTACTAATAAGACAACTCGCACATTCCTGGTATCAATCTAGTATACCAGCTCTGAACCGCCTCCAAAGCATTCACATTCTCCATTAAATAAGGAGACCAAAACTACGGACAGTATCCGAGATGTGGTCTCACTAATGTCCTGTCTAACTGAAACATCACATGCTGACTTTTATTTTCAATTTCACTTGTAATAAAAGGTAGCATTCTATTAGCCTTCTTTATTACTTGCTGTACCTACATACTAACTGTTTGTGACTCATGCACCAGAACACCTAGATCACTCAGCACCTCGGAATTTTGCAGCCCTCCTGCCAAAGTGAACAACTTCACATTTTCCCACATTATACTCCATCTGTCAGAGTTTTGCCCACTCACTCAACCTATCTATATTGGCCTACAACCTCCTATGTCCTCTTCACAACATACTTTCTTACCTATCTTTGAGTCATCTGCAAATTTAGCTACCATGCCATCGCTCCCCTCATCTAAGTCTTACATATAAATTGTAAAAAGTTGTAGTCCCAGCACAGATCCATGATGGACTCCAGTTGTTACATCCTGTCAATCTGAAAAGGACCCATTCATGCATACTCCCTGTTGTCGGCAACCGGCCAATCAATCTTTGATCCATGCTAATATATTACCCTCTACACCATGAGTTCCTACTTTGCGCAATAAACTTTTATGTGGCAACTTGCCTAATGCATTCTGGAAATCCAAGTGCAGTATGTCAAAGGGATCCCCTTTCCCCATATCGCATGTTACTCCTTCAAAGAACTCCAATATATTGGATATAGATGACTTCACTTTCACAGAACCATGCTGTCTATTCGCGAGTGCCTTGAGTTTTTCTAAGTGCCCAGCGAAAGCCTCCTTAATGATTGATTCTAACATCTTCCCCACGACCGATGTCAAGCTAACTGGCCTATAGTTACTTGTTTTCTCCAACCTCCTCTTCTTGAATAGAGGGGTTATATTTATTATTTTCCAGTCTGATGGAACATTTCTAAAATTAATGAACCTTGAAAAATGAACACCAACGCATCTACTGCCTCATTAGCCACCTCTTTTAAGACTCTAGGATGAAGCTCATCAGGACCCGGGGACTTGTCAGCCCGCAACTCCATAAGTTTGCTCAGTGCCGCTTCCCTGGTGATTTCAATTTCACGAAGTTCCTCTCTTCCTTCCACCACCTGATTTACTGCAATTACTGGAATGTTTTGTGTATCCTCTATAGTGAATACAGAAGAAAAATATTTGTTCATTGCATCCGCTGTTTCCTTATTATCTACTATTAACTCCATATTCTCACTGTCCAGAGGACCAACACTCTCTTTACTTACTCTTTTCATTTTTAAATACCTGTAGAAACACTCGCTATCTATTTTTACATTTCTAGATAGCTTCTTCTCATACTCTCATGTGTTTCTCCTGATTAACCCGTTAGTCATCGCCTGCTGTTCTTTATATTATGACCAATTATCTGAACTGCCACTCATCTTTGCACACTGATATGCATTTCCCTTAAGTGTGATGCTTTCCTTAACTTCATTAGCTAACCACGAATGATGGGTCCTCCCCCTTATAGTAGGAATAAACTTATCGTGAAGTATTTTGAAATATCCCGTAAATGTCTGCCACTGCTTCTCTAGTTATCTATCTCCAAGCCTAGTAACCCAGTTCCCTTCAGCTAGCTCAGTTTTCATGCCCAAATAGCTGCCCTTATTCAAGTTGAAAATGCTGGTCTTAGATCCACTCTTCTCTGTTTCAAACTGGATGTAAAATTCAGTCAGAATGTGGTCGCTGCAACCAAGAGGTGCCTTTACTCTGAGGTCATTAATGAATCCTGTCACATTACATTATACCAAGTCTAATATAAACTGGTCTCTGGTTGTTTCCAGAACGTGCTGCTCTAAGGAACTATCTCGAAAACATTCTATGAACTCCTCATCCAGGCTACTATTCCCATTCTGATTTTGCCAGTTTAAATGTAGATTAAAATCACCCATGATTATTGCTGTACCTCTATCACATGCAAACAACATTTATTCTTCTCTACTAAGTTCTACATTGTGATTACTGTTCGTAGGTCTGTAGACCACTCCCACTGGGGACTTCTTTCCCCTGGTATTCCTCACCTCCACCCAAATCGATTCTTCATTCTGATTAGCTGAACCAAAGTCATCTCGAACGAATGCACCAATGCCATCCTTGATTAACAGTGTTACCCCTCCACATTTATCTCGCTTCCTATTCTTCTTGAAAGTCAAATACCCCTCAATATTGAGGAGCAGGATGCCTGGTCCTTTTAAAAATATTAGAGGGGATTCCTGGTGCTGCTGAACATATGCTCAGTTGTGAATGACTAGCACAGGCAGTCAGTGGACACGCACAGACCAAGTTTCAAAGATGTACATCAAAGCTGCTGGAAAGGGACATTGACACTAATCCAAACCCCTCCTCAGACGAACAGCAAATGCAGAGTACTCCCAGGCTAGATCCCTACACAGCATAGGGGTCTGTGCTGGACACACGAGAAGTGGTTGGCTGTTCCATTCACATCATTTTATTGATCCAGGTTTCTGTATCATTGGCACCAATGGCACTTTAGAGTGAAAATCACAGCTGGAGGAGACAGGGAGGGGAAAGCAACTCACTTTAAAAAGGGAATTGCAAAAAGACTCAAAGGCATAAGATTTACAAAAAATTGTGAAATCGAGAGGGGAATGGGACTAATTGGAGGAGTGAGGCCATGGAGAGATACAAACACAAGAATGAGAATATTAAAATTAAGGTGCTGCCAGACCGGGAGCCAATGTAGATCAGTGAGCACAGGGGTGATGGGTGATCGGGATTTGGTGTGAGTTCGGATAAAGGCAGAAGAGTTCTGGATGGGCTGTGGTTTATGCAGGTTTATAACTGGGAGGGTGACCAGAATAGAATTGGAATAGTCAAGTGTGGATTTAACAAAGGCACGGATGAGGGATTATGCAGCAGATGGTCTGAGGCAGAAGTGGAGACGGGACATATTACAGAGGTGGTCGTCGGCAGGGTTGGCGATGGAGAGAATATGGAGATGAACGCAGCTCAGTGTCAACTGGATGCCAGAGGTCGCAAACAGTCAGTTTCAGCCCCCAAACACTGGGCAGTGAGGGGAATGCAGACAGTGGATAGGGAATGGAGTTAGTGACAGTGACTGAAGACAATGGCTTCAGACTCCCCAAGGATGACATGACAAGAACATTAAATCAGTAAAATATGGTTTATAGTTCCAAAAATTGGATACAGACACTCACCAGGGACACCAATAATAGCGAGGATGGGGTAATAAATCGTTTGAATCATCTTCAGTGCATAATAGATCCGATCATCTAATGTTAGCCGAAAATAATCTGCAGTAACTAGGCCAAACCAATAGGAGAAACTCCTGCTTCCCATGGTTGTAACATTCCAATCTATTGCTCTTAGATTCTGGTCCATTATTGTAACATTACAATCTATTGTTCTCAGGTTCTGACCCATTATTGTAACATTCCAATCTATTGTTCTCCGATTCTGAACTATCCTCTCTCTCACTGGGGCTGCTGATCCTTGATAGTGCCGGGATGATGCTGCTGTTGACACTATGGGATAACACATTGAAAGGAGACCTGTATTAATAGAAGAGGGAAACATTTAGGGTCCATGGTGACTGACATTAATTACAATCACAGAACAAACAGGTTCAGTTAACCCCTTTCAATCCAACTCTTCTTGTGCCACAATAAAGTGGACCATTTACCCTGTCTGAATGGGATGTTCGGGGGATGCTGAGGGAAGGAATGCTGAAAATAGCAGAGGCAGTGGACAGGATGTTCCAATCCTCCTTGGATATGGGAGTGATGCCAGTGATGGGAGGGTTGTAAATGTTACACCCTGTTGAAGCAAACCCTGTAATTACTGACCAGTCAGTCTAACGTCGCTGGTGGGAAATTTATAGAGTTCACAACCCAACACAAAAGCATTCGTTGCTTGAAAAAAACACGGGACAATAAATGGACGGCATCAGGGATATGGTAATGACAAATCATATCTGGCAAAGCTCAACAACAACTTACATTACTTGGTCAAAGCAGAAGGTCTTAAGTAGTTTCTTAAGGGAGGAATGTGAGGCATAGAGGCAGTGACAGTGGTATAGTGGCAAAGTCACTGAACTAGCAATCCAGAGGTACAGGCTAATGCCCTGGGCTCAAATCCCACATGGCAGCTGGTGGGAATTAAAATTCAATCAATTAATAATTCCAATTCATTAATAAAAATCTGGAAATGAACGTTAGTCTCAGTAGTTGCCATGAATCTATCATCGATTGTTGGAAAAAACGAAATGATCTACTGATGTCCTTTCGGGAATCAAATCAGCTGTCATTCCCTGATCCGGCCTACATGTGACTCCAGACCCACAGCAATGTGGTTGACTCTTAACTGCCCTGTGAAATGTCCTAGCAAGTCACTCATTTGTCAAGGGCAATTAGGGATGGGAACGAATGCAGGCCTTTCTAGCGATGCCCATATCCCACACACAAATAAAAAAAAGAGGTGTAGGTAGGGAATTCCAGAGCTCAGGGTCAGACACTGAACACGATGCACCCCACAATGAGACAACAAACTGTCCTCTCACTGCAAGCCAGAGGTAGATCACAATTTGTGCCCTCCCTGGGGCAGCTCAGTTTCCGATACTGAAAGAACTGCACCCCACAGGGACATCACCAACTGTCCCCTCCAAGGGAAAGCTCATGGTCTGGTACCGAAAACACTGCAGTCCACAGGGAAATTGCAAACTGTCCGCTCCCTGGGATAGCTCAGGGTCAGATGCTGAACACACTGCACCCCACGGACACATCATAAACTGTCCCCTTAAATAGACAGCTCAGGGTCAGACACTGTACACACTGCACCTCACAGGGCCATCACAAACTGTCCCCTTCCTGGGACAGCTCAGTGTATGATACTGAAGACATCCCAAGACCCTGGGATAGAACATAGAACATTACAGCGCAGAACAGGCCCTTCGGCCCTCGATGTTGCGCCGACCTGTGAAACCATCTGACCTACACTATTCCATTTTCATCCATATGTCTGTCCAATGACCACTTAAATGCCCCTAAAGTTGGCGAGTCTACTACTGTTGCAGGGAGGGCATTCCGCGCCCCTACAACTCTCTGCATGAAGAAACTACCTCTGACATCTGTCCTATATCTATCACCCCTCAACTTAAAGCTATGTCCCCTCGTGTTTGCCATCACCATCCGAGGAAAAAGGCTCTCACTATCCACCCTGTCCAACCCTCTGATTATCTTATATGTCTCTATTAAGTCACCTCTTCTGTTCCTTCTCTCTAACAAAAACAACCTCAAGTCCCTCAGCCTTTCCTCGTAAGACCTTCCCTCCATACGAGGCAACATCCTCGTAAATCTCCTCTGCACCTTTTCCAAAGCTTCCACATCCTTCCTATAATGTGGTGACCAGAACTGCACGCAATACAGCTGCAGGGTCAGACACTAAACACACTGTACCCACAAGGAAATCACAAAATGTCCCTTCCCTGGGATAGCTCAGGGTCAGACACTGAACACACTGTACCCACAAGGAAATCACAAAGTGGCCCCTCCCTGGGATAGCTCAGGGTCAGATACTTCACAGACTGCACCCCACAGGAACATCACAAACTCCCACCTCCCTGAGACTGCTCATGATCAGATACTGAACACACTGTGCACCACATGGACATCGCAAAATGTCCCCTCCCAAAGCTCAGGGTCAGACGCTGAACACACTGCACCCGAGAGGGACATCACGAAACGTCACCTCCTTGGGATAGCTCCATGTCAGACACTGAACGCACTGCACCCGAGAGGGACATCAAAAAATGTCCCCTCCCTGGGACAGTGCGTGGTCTGATACTGAACACACTGAAGTCCACAGGGTCATTACAAACTCTTCCCTACTTGGGACAATTCAGGGTATTATTCTGAGCACACTGCACCCCACATGATGAACGTTTGTTACAACATTGCAACTGCAGACTTGGAGAAATAGCTTTCATGCAATGCCCAGACGACTCTGGTTGTAAGCATATCGATGATTTGTCTTCACTTTTTTAAAAATCAGGAATTAGATCTAGCCAATTATTGAAAGAGGACAAAAACAATTAATCCACCACGGAATTCCATGATGGGATTGTTTATGTAAAAAGTGATGTTGCAGCTGTTGTGTGATTTACATTTGGAAAGCTTCTACATTATGGTTGAAAGGGAGTGCCATTGACCACATCAATGGATCTTGTGGAAAGAATCCATTAGGAATTATGAGATAAGGCAAAACACGGGATCCAATTTACTTAATTCTCATTACTGAGTTGGTCAGGGACTAACTTATACCCAAGTTATCTTAGTTTTGATAATCCAGTGCTTCAAATGCAAATATTAAAAATAAAAATGCTTAGAAACAATATTTATTGGATCTACTCCAGACGTTAATTGGCATTGTGCCACTGTTTTTTTTTCATATATAGAGGGTGGGGGTTGAATAATCACCGTGGCTATCCAACTGTAAATTTTATTCTTCCACAGTAATG
Organism: Heterodontus francisci; assembly: GCF_036365525.1. Classification (NCBI taxonomy): domain Eukaryota; kingdom Metazoa; phylum Chordata; class Chondrichthyes; order Heterodontiformes; family Heterodontidae; genus Heterodontus; species Heterodontus francisci. The sequence continues at coordinate 24,357,485 of NC_090391.1, forward strand.
AATTAAAATACCCTGACAAATCAATCTGCTGTGACAGTCTATATTAGTCAACCTAATAGCTAGTTTTCCTTGAATGAAGTATTCCTCTGATCCAAAAGTGCTGGTGTTATGTTCCATGGAAGTGAATAGAGAGTTGGCTATCTCTAGAAACTTCTGCTCATGTCAAAACCATTTTGAAGACATTAAGCAGTGTAGCATTATTAATGCAATATTTTCCCATCAAATATAAATAATTTTAAACAAGTTATAATGGCTGTAGAAGTAATGTTGATTGATTTTCAAAAGCAAGACTTTGCCCCATTATTGACAGCTGATTGTTTCACAGTCACAGACAAGTAATATTGCAGAGACAAAACCATCTATCAGCTTATCTAAAATAAATGTATATTCAACCATGTACATGTAGGAATAAACAGGTTGTTAGGTGTTTTTATTCCCCCAGAAAATGTAGAGCCTCTGCAATACATTGTCAGCTGGTGTCGTGCATACTGACTTTCTCAGCGGCTTCAAGAGGGAGCTCCATCAGTACCTGACTGTGAGAAAGATTGTGTCGTATAGAAGGTACGTTTAGTTATAGGTAGCACGTTATCTATGTAATCTCCTGGAAAAGTGTTTGAGTGTCAAGGTAGCAGGTCATTGGAGAAGAAATTTACTAAGTTTTTTCCCCAAATTTTCCCAGGGTTTTTATGTTTTTTTGCGACTCCTAGTGGATTCAGATGCGATTTAGGGAAAGGGTAGAATCGTTTAGCCATGATGGCCCAGCTATCTTGATGTGGGGCAGTCTTGATGGGCCACCTAGTCTTCCTGCGTCATTTTCAGAAGTTCATAAGCTAGAAGTTTCCCTCTACATCTCCTCAGTTGCACAGCGACCTTAATGCAACAAATGATGTAAGTACTTCCTTCCTCAATGTTGTCGACAAAGAGGTAAGTAGCAGAGGATGTAAAGCAGACACAAGTTGGTTATGCTTTCTGACATCACCATGTCTGGGTTCCTGAGCTGTCTGCTTATGCAAGACTAATGTCGGTGGCTGAACTTCACACTTGATGACTTATCATGTCTACCTCAGGCACCCCAGCAGATTTTGGGAACTCTCTGACACAGTATTACTGATGTAAATTTCCCAATTGCACTACTACCTGCCGTTCCCATCAGCTGGTGGTATTGTTTTATTTTTTCAGCAACATTTTTTGTCTGTTTCAATAATATGACTGATATTTTAGGGTCGGGTTGGGCATGAACATAAATTAAAGGACTCCGATCCGGGTCGGGTTTGGGTTGCCTTTCTCTGGGTCGGGCCCAGGTCGAGTTTTAAATTCATCCCCGAGCGAGGCTTTATTTCGTGGATCCCTGGGTGCAGGGGGAGGGGGGAGGGGTGCGGGCAGCACTTCAAAACAACCAATGTTTAATCAATTGTTCTCGGACTTCTCCAGTTACAAGCTGCTTCACAATGCAATATCAGGCACCACACGGTCAGCTTTCTGTGCAGTCTCCAATTCTGCCTCAAATGTCACAGGGCAGTGACTGGCTCATCAGAGCCATCTCTCAGTCCGGACTCCCGGTCTGGCTGCTGACACACTGCAGTGGGAGGGAAATATGGAAAAACTGTCAAAGAGGAGAAGGCTCTTGCCATCCGCCAATGTGGTAGGAAAGAGGAAGGTTGATCTCAGGGTAAATATCACTTTCCTGTCTCGATGCGGGATCCCCACACCGAGTTCGAAACCACACCTCCTTCAATTCAACTTGCTCATCCATTACGGGCGGCACAGTGGCGCAGTGGTTAGCACCGCAGCCTCACAGCTCCAGGGACCCGGGTTCAATTCCGGGTACTGCCTGTGTGGAGTTTGCAAGTTCTCCCTGTGTCTGCGTGGGTTTCCTCCGGGTGTTCCGGTTTCTTCCCACATGCCAAAGACTTGCAGGTTGATAGGTAAATTGGCCATTATAAATTGCTCCTAGTATAGGTAGGTGGCAGGGAAATATAGGGACAGGTGGGGATGTGGTAGGAATATGAAATTAGTGTAGGATTAGTATAAATGGGTGGTCGATGGTCGGCACAGACTCGGTGGGCCGAAGGGCCTGTTTCAGTGCTGTATCTAAACTAAACTACCCACTATTCAAACACACATGAGCTTTTAAGGCTGAAAAGAGTCCATAGAAAGTTGACATGTTCATCGAAGCAATATCCAATTTCTGTTTGCTCTCTGCAGAGCAGACTGCATTGGGAGTAGCCAAAACCATGTACTAAGTTGGAATAAGTACAATTGTATGCCTGATTCAGCCAGAAGCAATTTTGGGACACTCTCCATGAAAAGCGAGGAGGGGAAAGAACATGTGCTGCATCATCTGACAATTGCATGCGATGTTCTTTGTGGGAAGAGGAGTGATTCTGGGATTGATGGAGGAGTCAACTCGGGCGTCACAGAGTGAACGGTCCCTTTGCATTGTTGAAAGGGCGGGGAGGGAATGATGCCTCTGGTGGTCACATGGCTCTGTAGCTGGCAGAAATTTCAGAAAATCGTTGAATGTGAAGGTGTTGCTGTGGAAAGTGTGGAAAAGGCGAACTTGATCATGGCTCTGGTGGCGGCGAGGAGGGATGAGGGCGGAATTGCAGATAACGAGCCAAAAGAAGGGAACACTTCAGCCAAGTAAAAGCAGAAGCCAATTCAGAAACGATATATGAAGGTGGCATCGTGGGAACTGCGATGACAGAGACGAGGATACCTGGAGAAGGCAGTAGAGACCTGACAGGAAGCAGGACGGCGCAGGTCGGGGATCATAATTAATTGAAATCCATTTGCAGCAGTTTTGCCAGTTCACGGAATGTATCAATATCACTTTATAGATTTATTCTTCCATCTACACTGCTTGCAATGCTGTCCTGTGTCATTTGTCAATTTGGATATGTAACTGTCTATCCCAGCATCTATGTTGTCAATGAATACTGTGAATAACTGACTCCCAGTGTGTGAGTAAACTAGTTATATTTTGCCAATTATAGCAGTTGTACATTATCCCTACCCTCTAACTCCTGCTGCTCAGGCACGTTCAGAAGCAAGTGAACAGTTTGCCTCCAATTCCATGATCTTCAAGTTGTGAGGGACTCAGAATACAGGGAATAATTATGGCACAGAAGGAGACTGTTTGGCCCATAGTCCCAATGCCATGAAGTCATAAGAACCATCCAACTACACATACTTACTGCCTTGTGGAATCCATATAAATATCATTCATGTTTAGCAAGTCTGGCAGCATCTGTGAAGAGAGAAACAGAGTTAATGCTTCAGCATTGTCAAGCATCCATTATTTTAGTCACCGCTTCAAAAAAGTCAATTTGTTTTGTCAGGCTTGAATTATGCTGTACAAAGCCATGCTGTCTGACTCTGAATAGCTGAAACATTACAAGATGTTCAGCTACTGTATCCTTAATTATAGATTCCAGTAATTTCTCAACAATAAACGTCAGGCTCACTGGTCTTTAATTCCATGATTACCCTTTATCACCTTTTGTAAGGCCTTTCAATCACCATAAAGCACTCGCTAGATTGCTCCCTTTAGGCCAGAAGTGTCTAAACTTTTTGCGTGAGGAGCCACATTACAGTTTCTGTCATACATAGGGGCGGAGCCGGGGGATAGGCAGTGAGAAAATTTCAGAAAGATAAAGGCATTAGGTTTTTTCTTTCGCCATTTTATTGATAGTAAAATATTTTTGTGAAGGATCTTGAAATCATAAGACTAATTTATTAACTTACTTTCACGTCACAAACGTGAACACAGATTTAGAGAGATACCTATCATTATTTTTTGTTTGCACATGTAGATAATATGTGGCTGAACTCGAGATGTAATGATGCAATATTCTGGATAGATGTCCATCTGTCAGGAGTGATACTGATTGCTCTCTTCCTCCTCTGTCCTTTTTCTCTGACTGCCTCTCTGGTCAAAACTTTATTTTGGGGCAGAGGCCCTGCTATCTGGCTTAAAAGTCAGAGCTGAGCCCACCTTTGCCGGGCCTGGGAACTATGCAGTAATTTTATGTGGTCCAGGCCCTCGATTTGCCTTGGGTATGGATTCTGCCTTTCTGAGGCAGGAACTCCCGCCTGCTGGAGCTGCCAGCCAATCTGCAGTCCCAGCAGCGCCACATGGAGCAGTGGCCACTGCTGGGATTGCACCCACCTTCAGGAGGATCATGGACGCCGGTGCTGAAATGGTAAATGGGGTTTTAAGCTGGGCCCTGGTGAGAGGGGAGGTTGGGGGTCAATCAGGAGGGTCGTGGGAGGTATACGGGTAGAGAAAGCAGGTCCAGCTTTCAGTGGGGAAAAGGGTGCTCGATCAGGAGAGCCACTTCCTCGGGCCTGCAAGATGGCTACCTGGTATCGCTGGGCTATTACGAGCTGACAAAGTGCCCACCCACCGGTGGTAATATAACAGCAGTGGTGGAAGAAGCCCCTTTAGTGGCAATTAATTGGCCATTTAAGAGCATCAATTGGCCTGGGGCTGGCGAGTCGTTTCTCTCCTTCCCGCCGCTCATAAAATTGTCGCGGAGGTGGGAAGGGGACAGAAACGGCACCCTAGCCTCATGCGCAATTTCTTCCCCCTCCCAGCCCCCTTTGCTAGCCCGCTCCCTCGGGGGGGCATACACCTCTGTGCTCTGAGTTTGTGTGTGTCGCTCTGTCTATGCCTCCCTGCCCCACCCCTTCACTTTCCGTGGTGTTGGTCCACAGACGATGCTTCTCTCTCGCTCTCTCTCTTAATCTGCATCTTCCTCCTCCTCTCATCATCATCATCATCCTCATCCGCCCATCCGCAGCAGCCATTCTCATTGACTCACTCCCGAACTGCCCAAAAACAAAACTGTGCAGTTCTGAGCACCAAACTATAGGAAGGATGTGATTGCACTGGAGAGGCTGAAGAGGAGATTCACCAGGATGTTGCCTGGGCTGGAACGTTTCAGCTATGAAGAGAGGCCGAAAAGGCTGGAGTTGTTTTCCTTCGATATAAGAAGTCTGAGGTGGGACATGATTGAGGTATACAAAATTATGGGGGGCATAGATAGGTTAGATGGGTAGACAGTTTTTTTCCTTAGCAGAGGGGTCAGTAACCAAGAGGCATAGGTTTAAGGTAAGGGGCAGGAGGAGGTTTAGAGGAGTTCTGAGGAAAAATGTTTTCACTCAGGGGGTGGGTGTAATCTGGAATGCACTACATGAAGAGAACGCAGAGGCAGGAACCCTCACAACATTTAAGTATTTAGATGCGCACTTGAAAGGCTATTGCAATACAAGGCTCCGAGCCAAGTGCTGGAAATGGGACTAGAATAGTTCGGTGCTTGATGGTTTCTGAGTTGCTGGCTACATATAGGCATTGCGAGCTCCTACCTATCCCCAGAAATGCAGATAGGAATTCGAGGTATTGAATTGGTGATGGGTCGTGTATAGGTAAGATAGGGGTGGCAGCGAGAAGCAATGTTTTTTTTTCAGTTGGGAATGAGGTCAGGAAACTGCACTGAAACAGTTATCAATGTACCGGAAAAAGATGCCATGTCTGGCTGGGGTTAAAGTTGTCAAGAGATTGGTTGCATAGGCGAGGGATAGTGATGCAGAGAGGCTGCCCATCCTGCTAAGAGATAACGATGTAGATGGAAGATACATCCTGGTGACAGATGGAGTGTAAAGTAACTGGACATCCCGGTGATGGATGGAAAAGTAGCGACCTGAATGTTTTTGAATGAGTTAATTTCTAGATCGTCTGGACGTCCTGGTAAAGATGGAAATGTCGATGGACTGGCAGTCCTGATGAGGGATGGAGTTGTTGGCACACGAATTTCTTGAATGGATTGACTTTTACAGGGATTTTTCGTCCTGGTGAGAGATAGAGTTTTGGCAGAATTACACGCTCTGGAGAGACAGAGAGGTTCAGAGGGAATGGACATCTTGGTGAGAGATGAAAATGTAGAGCAGTCGGACGCCCTGGTGAGGGATGGAGGTGTAGCAGTTTCAGGTTCCTGTCTGCAGTGGTGAACTGGATGGACATGGTGAAAAGGAGACTGTTCTGGCCCGGAACACGGTATGGCTAAAATCGTGGATGGTGAGAGAAGAAGACAAGGGGAGAAAGTAGTGTTGCGAGAGGAAGAATTAAGATCCATCGGACAGGAACAAGTTGAAATGCTAAGTCTATCGAGGTATCCTTGTTTGTGGATGTTTTGAAGGATTCAGAAGGGGCTATGTGAGGTTGGTAGACTGTGTGATTACAGGCTGTGGAGGGAAGAACTCAAGACGAGATTACTTCAATGATAGTATAAGAAAGGATGACTTAATGTTCGGTGGTGGGGTCATGGTCTAGGGGAGGTGGGAAGATACGTCATAGATTGTTGGCGTTTAGGCTCCTCATGGTTTCTTTTAGCAAACAATTCCAACTCCATTGTCAGCAGGTTTAATGACAATGTCAGGGTTGAGAGAATGAAGTGCTGCAGATTACACGGACATAGATCAGAGAGAGTAATCGGGGGCGGGGTTCATTTAATCCCACCTGCTTCCATTTTAACACAAACCTTAACTATTTTATTCTTTCCATGCCTCCTTTCCCCTGGCTCTGTATTTGCTGAAACTAGTTAATCTCTAACTTTATATATTACTGAACAAATCGTATTAACATGCAAAGCTAGTTCGGTTTCTCTCTCCACAGATAATACCTGACCTGATAAGTGTTTAGAGCGTTATCTGTTTTCAATTCTAATAATGGTCGCCCCCCGCTGGTGGATATTGGCGTTTCAGTAGGCATTGGAATGGAATAAAAATCACAATTTGTTGGAGAATAATGCACGGTGTAGTCGTTCCCTTGACTGAGTAACAATTGCGCTCTGCTGAAAACTAACTGAAATATTTCGAATTAAATTGCAAAAAACGCATTGATTCCTGATCAGATTCTCTTGCTCTCCCGCCATACACCGGAATACTCAGGGATAATGGAGCGCAATGAAACAACATTGTACTGTATCTCGGAATTAGTGTATATTTAGTACTTGAACCATAATATAGACATTAATATTGACAAAGGAACAAATTCCAACTAAAACATTGAACAAATGCTTTTTATTATTTTAACGTTATTTCCATTGTGCATTAACACTTACATTACAAACGGCAGTAATTTGTCGACATCGAATAAAAAGCAGTGGAGGAAGCAATTACAATAAATGCAGATAAAAGAGAGAGACCATTTAATTGTTGCCTGACGTGTTCTTTAGCAGGATATGGGAAAGTCTTGCGGTTACAAAGCACACTTTATATAAACTATTTATTAATAAAAAATTGTTTTAATCACCAAGAAGAGTTGGTTATTCCATGCAGATGAATGTATTTCAGTGTTAGTATGGACAGGGAAATGATCCGAAACAAATACTGTTTTGCACTTAATTAAACAGAAAACACACACTTTCACACAAAATATGGAGAAAAGTCAAATCTAGCTATTTCCATGTTCACACTGTTGGAAAAGTTCATACCATTCTCTCAGATTTAACACAGTCCCTCATCTGCCTCGAGACATCAGACACAGGATTGGAGGCTGCTTTTTACCTGAAAGGAAAACAAAACCACCTTGAGAGGGTTAAAAACAATGCCAAACATCACAAAAACAGACTAAATACAGTATACGTTCTCTAATCAGAATATTCCCGTTTCAATTAGCCTTCTATTTCAATAGTAAATACACAGAATGGTCTCTCTGATACTTTGGAATCACTGACAGTTGAAAACACCCCTCATTATCATATTACTATCAGAACCAGCCAGGACTGCACATTGCCGGCACAGATTAATGGAACAAATAATAAAACATTGGTCTTACCGGGTTGAAGTAGACGTGACATGTTGAACCACACAGTCAGTTCCCACTGGCGGCGGAATGTCAGGTATTGTGAACGTGTCACAGTGAACATCTTCATTCTTTTCAGGAATGGTGGAACCCAGAAAACCGGTGTCAGTGCGCGTCTGAGAGATGTATACTGCGGAAAGAAAGATTATTGATTAATGATTGGACTGAAAGCGGCATCAGTGCGGTTTTGAAAGCTGCATACTGTGGAGAGAAAGATTATGGAATGATGATTGGACTGCAAGCGGGTTCAGTGCAGATCTCAAAGTTGTGCACTGTGGAAATAAAGGTTATGGTTTAATGATTGTACTGATAGCGGAACCAGTGCGGGTCTGAGAGCTGTATACTGTGGAGAGAATCACAGAATCACAGAATAATACAGTGCAGGAAAGGCCATTCGGCCCATCGAGTCTGCAGTGATGCATTAAAGACACCTGACCTGTCTACCTAATCCCACTTGCCAGCACTTGACCCCTAGCCTTGAATGTTATGACGTGCAAGTGCTCATCCAAGTACTTTTGTAAATGATGTGAGGCAACCCGCCTCTACCACCCTCCCAGGCAGTGCATTACAGTCCGTCACCACCCTCTGGGTAAAAAGGTTCTTCCTCAAATCCCCCTTAAACCTCCCGCCGCTCACCTTAAACTTGTGCCCCCTCGCAACTGGCCCTTCAATGAAGGCGAATAGCTGCTTCCTATCCACCCTGTCCAAGCCCCCCATAATCTTGTACACCTCGATCAGGTCACGCCTCAGACTTTTCTGTTCCAACGAAAACTACCCAAGCCTATCCAACCTCCTTTCATAGCTTAAATGTTCCATCCCAGGCAACATCCTGGTGAATCGCCTCTGCACCCCCTCCAGTGCAATCACATTCTTCCTATAATATTCCAACCAGAATTGCACACAGCACTCCAGCTGTGGCCTTACCAAAGTTCTATACAACTCCAACATGATCTCCCTGCTTTTGTAATCTATGCCTCACTTGATCAAGGCAAGTGTCCCATATGCCTTTTTCACCACCCTATTAACCTACCCTTCTGCCTTCAGAGACCTATAGGCAAACACACCAAGGTCCCTTTGTTCCTCAGAACTTCCCAGTGTCAGGCCATTCATTGAGTACTTCCGTGTCACATTACTCCTTCCAGAGTGTATCACCTCACACTTTTCAGGGTTAAATTCCATCTGCCACTTTTCTGCCCATTTGACCATCCCATCTATATCTTCCTGTAACCTAAGACACTCGACCTCAATGTTAACTACTCGGCCAATCTTTGTGACATCCGCGAACTTAATTATCCTACCCACCTCCCCCACCCCACCCCCCCCCCCCCAATATAGTCATTTATGTCGTTTATATAAATAATAAACAATAGGGGACCCAACACAGATCCCTGTGGTACGCCACTGGACACTGTCTACGAGTCACTAAAGCAGCCGTCTGTCATCACTCTCTGTCTCCTACAGCTAAGCCAATTTTGAATCCACCTTATCAAGTTACCCTGTATCCCATGTGCATTTGCTTTCTTGATCAGTCTCCCATGTGAGACCTTGTGAAAGGCTTTGCTGAAATCCATGTAAACTACATCAACTGCACTATCCTCACCCGCACACCTCGTCGCATGCTCAAAAAGTTCAATCAAAATTGTTAGGTAGGACCTCCCTCTGACAAAGCCATGCTGACTCTTCCTAATCAAATGTTACCTCAGCAAGTGGAGATCGATTCTCTCCTTCAGAATTTTCTCCAACAGTTTCACTGCTGTGAATTAATGGTTGGACTTAAAGCGGCATCACTAAGTGTCTGAGAGCTGTATACTGTGCAGAACACGATTCTGGATTAATGATTGGACTGAAAGCGGATTCAGTGCGGGTCTGAGAGCTGTACCCTGTGGAAAGAATGATTGTAAATTAATGATTATACTTTTGGCGGGTTCAGTGAGGGTCTGAGAACTGTCCACTGTGGAAAGAAATATTATGGATTAACGATTATACTGGAAGGGATTTCAGTGCACTCATCTATGTAAGTCTCAATAATGTAAAAGGGGACTGGAGTTTCTTGACCTCTGAATGTTTTCCAGCTCCATTCCCCGCGCTGTGTTTTGCCACTGGATTATATGAAGATAAAGTGGATTGGCAATCCCTGAATCAGGGTGTTCAGATTGAACACTTGAAGGATTTCCAGTGGGAGTGTTAACAAGAGAGATATCACACACTGAAAAACATCAGGACGCCTTTTCTCAAATAAATCAAACTTCGTTTAAACTAATTTCCTTCAATCACAACATGAATTTAAGTCAACCACGACATCTCCGATTGGAATGAAATTCAAAGTAGTGGCAGAGAGCTGGTGACTGTGAGTTGAACTCACCAAGATTGGCGAGATCACCGCCGGCACTTGTCAGTGTGAAGAGATCATCAGGCCCACTGTCCAGCAACAAGTGATCAGTCTGAGCGTCAATGGCTCCAGTCTCAACATCATCATAATCACCCGGAACAAGACCTGAGTGGAAATAATGATTTTCATTCGAATCAAAAGGTGACACTGAATACTTAGAATTATATTATTTGAAATCAATCAACCCGATTCGGCCAAGATACACAGTGATCTTCAGGTGTAGTGAGATTAGAGACTACGGAACAGTAGGAACATGTGTTGGCACGGTAGTTGAGACTTCCTAGGCCCGTACCATACTTAAAAAGGCAGCCTGCAATGGATTGAAAGGCAGGATCACAAAAGGACATTGGGTGGTAGGACTGACAACTGCTGTGTTTCGCAGATGGCAGCAGCCAGAGCAAGGGTGGCGCCCAGGTTTACTCATGCCGACCTGGAAGTCCCCCTCCAGGCAGCAAGGGCAAGAAGAGAAGTGCATTTCCCTCGTGTTGGGTGCAGGAGGCTGGCTAAGTAGGCAAAGAGGGCATGGCAGGAGATTGAGGAGGAGGTGAACAGCCGTGAGGGGCTCCCATGTAAGAGCCTGCAGTGCAGGAACAGGATTTCAATGGCCTGAAATAGCACGGCAAGATGAGTGCAGTGCAAGAACATGATCAATGCCCTGATGTAGTATGGCAAAGTGAGTGCAGTGTTGGACCCGGATCAATGTCCTGATGTAGTATGGCAAGGTGAGTGCAGTGTAGGACCCGGATCAATGCCTTGATGTGGTATGGCAAGGTGAGTGCTGTGTAGGACCCGGATCAATTTCCTGATGTAATATGGCAAGGTGAGTGCAGGGCCTAACATGAAACGTGCAGCATTAAATGTCACAAAGGATGGAAATAAAATTGGAGAAGAGGTGCCACCATTCATTGGATTCAGATGCTCCTCCATCATAATGCTCAGTTCAGTGACTTCCGCCCTTGAGAGGCACAATCTTCAGTGACACTGCTGCTCCGATATTTGCAGGAAGTCGAGCCTCTGATGGTAACTCCTCTCTACTGGGTAGCATCTTCTGCACGAAAGAAGCATGTTGCATGCTACTGTGCGCCTTGTTCATTCACACTCTCTTCCAGTCTCATGATTTTTGTCCCTCTCTGGTGCTATTGTGCGCCCTGGTCATCCACGCTCTCTTCCATCCTCATGATCCGTGTCGCTCTCTGGGTGCTGCAGCCCAACTGTCAGAGACTGCAGTTCTCTCCAACTTTGATGCTCCTCCACAATGGGAGGCCTCAAAACCGGAGTGGATGAGACCTATTGTAAATTGCTGCACTCATTTCTTAAGGCCTCCATCCTTTTTACTCTTCATACATAAGTTGCAAGTCAGAGTGGACACTCAACCTCAATACCTCCGATGTGATCGCCTTGTGTGGTCAGTTTCCAGATGGTCCATACTATGGTTCAGCATGTCTCTATATTTACCCTACAATGCCACGATGCTGATTGCAGCCAGAACTGACCTTTCACTGAGCGAGGTAGCAGCGATCACAATACGACTGAATTTTACATTCAATTTGAGGGACAGACATATGAGCCCAAGACTAGTATTTTAAAATTAAATGTGGGCATGGAAGCAGAGCCAACCATAGTGGAACTGGCAAAATAGATTATGGGATAGGTCAATAGAGATGCACTGGCAGATATTTAAGGGGATATTTCAGAATACACAGAATAGATACATTTCAACGAGAAAGAAAAAATCCGTGGTTAACTAAAACCGTTAAAGAGAGTATCAAACTTAAAGATTAAGCTTATAATTGTGCAAAGATGGGAAGCAGGGCAGATGATTAGACAGAAGATAAAAAACAGCAAAGAATGGCGTAAATATTGATAGTGAAGAGAATGTTAGAGTACGAGAGAAAGCTGTCCAGAAATATAAAGACAGTTAGTAAGAGTTTGCATAGATATTTAAAAAAAGAAAAGAAAAAAAAAAGAGAGCATTGGTCCGATAGAAAGTGAGCCTGGGAAATTAATAATGGATAATAAGGAGATGGCAAATAAATTGGACAAATAGTTTGCATCGTTTTCACTATTGAGGAAGCAAGTAACATCCCAGTATTGGCCGCAAGTCAGGAAATGGAAGGGAGGAAGGAACTCAAGAAAATTACAATCACCAGGGAAGTGGTACTCAATAAATTGTTGGAGCTGCGGGATGACAAGTTCCCGGGTCCTGGTGCACTTCATTCTGGGATGTTGAAAGAAGTGGCTACTGAGATAGTTGATGTGTTAGTTTTAATTTTTCAAAATTCCCTAGTTTCAGGGAAGGTTCCGTTATATTGTAAAATAGTGAATGTAACTCCTTTGTTCAAAAAGGAAGGGAGACAGAAAACGGGAAACAACAGGCCAGTTAGCTTAACATCTATCATAGAGAAAATGTTTGAAGCTTTTATTAAAGCCATTATAGCAGGGCAATTTGAAGGTAATCAGGCAGAGTTAAGATGGTTTTGTAAAAGGGGAGTCGTGTTTAACCAATTTATTGGCATTCTTTGAGGGAGTTATTGTGGATATAGGCAAACTGGTGGATGTACTGTAATTAGTTTCCCGGAGGCATTTGATAAGGTGCCACATAAAAGGTTATTGCTTAAAATAAAAGCTCATGGTATAGGGGGTAACATAGTAGCATGGATAGAAGATGTGCTAGCTAACAGGAAACAGAGTAGGTGTCAATGGCTAACTTTCTGATTGGCAAGATGTAACGAAAGGTGTGCCAAAGGGATCAGTACTGGGGGCTCAACTTTTGCAATTTATATAAATGACTTAGATGAAGGGACAGAAGGCATGGTTGCTAAATTTCCTGATGACACAAAGATAGGTAGAAAAGTAACTTATGAATGGGACACAATGGGGCTATAAAGATATATAGATAGGTTAGGTGTGTGGGAAAAGACCTGGTAAATGGAGTATAATGTGGGAAAGTGAGAAATTGTCCACTTTGGCGGCAAGAATAAAAAAGAAGCATTTACTGTAAATGGTGAGAGATTGCAGAACTCTGAGATGCAGAGAGAGCTGGGTGTCCTAATGCATGAATCACAAAAGGTTAGTATGTAGGTACAGCACGTAATTAGGAAAGATAATAGAATGTTATTGCTTATCACGAGGGGAATTGAACACAAAAGGTTGTGCTTCAGTTATGCAGAGCATTGGTGAGACCACATCTGGAGTACTGTGTATAGAAATGATCTCCCTATTTACTGAAGGTTGTCAATGCGTTGAAGGTAGTACGTTTAATATTTACTAGACTAGTACCTGGAAAGGGTGGACTATATTAGGAGGAAAGATTGGACAGGCTAGGCTTGTATCCACTGGAATTTAGAAGAGTAAGAGCCAACTTGATTGAAACATAAATGATCCTGAGGGTATGAAACATACATGATCCTTGACAGGCTGGATATGGAAAGGATGTTTACCCTTGTGAGAGAATCTAGAACTGGGGGTCACTGTTTAAAAATAAGGGGCTGCCGATTTAAGACAGTGATGAGGAGAATATCTTTCTCTCAGTGGGTCGTGAGTATTTGGAATTATCTTCCTCAAAACGTGCTGCAAGTAGAGTCTTTGAATATTTTTAAGGCAGAGGTAAATAGTTTCTTGATCAGCAAGGGGGTGAAATGTTAGGCAGGTAGGTAGATGTGGAATAGTCAGTTTCGGCATGAACTTATTAAAAGGCAGAGCAAATTCGAAGGGCCGAGTGGCCTACTCCTGTTTTTAATTCGGATGTCAAATCCGTCTGTTCCGCCTCCTTATTGGTGGCGAGTCTCTGAAACTCCATTGTTCAAGCATCTTTCACAAAGCTGTGAATAGCTTGGAAATTTGCCATGATTTTCCTCTTCTAAATGCTAAGCTACCTGCCCGCCACCTTCGAGTGCGGTCTGCACCCACCAGCTTGGCCGACTCCGGGAATATCACCTGGTGTTGTAAAGGCGTCGGGCTTCCTTTGCACCGTTATCCAACGGAAGTTTGCCTCCACGTCTTTCGCCACTGCTGTGACAAAATTCTGCCCTCCGTTTTAAAGTCACATATATCCAATTGAATCACCCATCCAGCATGCACACAATTTTCACATTTGACCACCCAGACAGCAGTGTCAGAAAACATAATGAATTGAATGTATCATTCCATTATACTACTGGGGGCAATAGACATGATGTTGTAAATGTCCAAATTATTTCTCACTTTTTTTCATTGAGATTAGTAGGCAAATCTACGGGTCATCGGCAGCATCATTTTCTGGCGTGTAAGTACTGATGTCGTTAGCTGTTGATTTTAGATAGCAGACAGCGTGATGGATTAAAACACGTGATGGTAACAAATAAAAAAGTACCCACCCTGAATACTGGAGGAGTTCCCATCAAGATTTTCTGATCCAGGATCCGTGTCACCCAAACTGTGGCTCGTGTAATATTCAATCTGATTGAGGGACTCAATGGAATCAGTAACTGCTAAACACAAACATGGATGGTTATTGGAGGGATTAATTGGGACTTTCGAATAAATAACATAATACTGTCATCATCTGGTGGCAATGTCCTGGGACTTTGTATCAGACACGAATGTGGAACATCATTCCTTGCAGGGACTGCAGTGGTTCAAGATCAACTAGGGATGGACAATAAATGTTGGATCATCCAGCGAGCAGTCAGAACAATACTCAATACAGCTGGTGAGTCAGATTTCAGACATCAGAGCAGAGACATTATTGCAAAACATAGGCGGTTAGCATAGTTTCGTAATCCAGTATCTGTCTACCCTGTCCCTGTCTGTCTTCCTTTCAGAGTCTCAAACGGCCGCCGGTGAGAAAGGAGAGCAAGGAGACGAATACCGGATTTATTCTTCTGGATGCGTTTTGCTTCAAACTGAGAAATTTATTTCAATGGTTAAATCGCACCCCAAATTTAGCGCAAGACAAAACTTTTATTGATTCGGTAGTGTTGTTGCTCCAGTGTGGTGAAGCAGAATTTGCAGATTGATGTTCAACTCAGAATAGAAAGTGTTAGAATAAGTTTTTGTGGAAACTACCGATTTCAGGTAAAGTGTTCCTGATGGGAACGTGTTCTGATGCAGAAATCCAGTCACCTAGAGAAATAAAATCTGAGACAATGGGACTCTCTCCTCATGGGAGCAGTGATTATTTATGGTCTAGTTTAAAGAGAATATAATGAAATGATAGTGACAGAGACTGCAACGTCAGCAGACACAGACAATGCTATCAAGGTGTGACGATAAATGAAGGATTGAAGAGAGTTTCAGTCGATTTATGACATTCCGTTGCTCTTTGAGATACTATTACATAAAAAATAATATGAAGAACCGATGTGTTTATTATTCAGGGGTTCAGGTATCTGAGGCAGTCCATGTGCAGCTGGAAGGGAAAATGATACAACGATTTTCGTTGCTAGTTACACGTTCTTAAAGCAATACCAACCGTTGGGAATCTTCCCAAACCCATAGCTCGTCATACTTTGCACACAGATATAAAGACTCTCGCACTGTGATAAGACTCCTTCACATGGAGATAGATAGTGAGCGAATTTCTGACAGCGGTCAGTCAGTAAACTGACTCTTAAAATGGGGTATTTAAAGGGAAGTGACATTTGTCCAGTGAAAATTCGGCAATAAAATATAAAACACAGACCTGAACGCCGGATCTGAGAGGTATCCTTGCCAGGTGGAATATTCACAATCTCTTCATAAATTGCTTGGTACAAACCAGCCCGTGAAACCTTGCCGCTCGTGACAGAACCTGTCGGAAGGAGGGTGGGTAGATTACCGTTTTGGTCCAACCTAGGAGCGTTTAACAGTAATTTATCTGCAAACACATCCACATCACAGAGATCGCGATAGAAAAGAGACAAAGCCAGGTATTGTGAATATGGAGTAGGTTTGTTCGTGAATCTCTATGTGTCCATTTTTCTGCATACTCATATATTCACCTGCCACAGACTGGGGATAAATGAGGGAAAGAAGAAAAAGCCGGGTATCAGGCGAAACAAATTCCAACTGATTACTGGGTTCTTGGCCCGCAAGTGGAATTCAGCTGAAGAGAAGTTGGATTAAGTTGTCTGATTCTGTGACAGTATCAGTTGGAAGTATGAGCGAGGAACTTATTGTTCTTTGGTATGTTCCAGCACTGTGAGAAAAGACTCATGTGCACAGTGTAATATTTAGGTTCGGGAGTCACAGTTTACCCAATATACGTAGTCCAGAAACAAAATGTAATTTTAAAATACTAAACTTAAGAAGCTACAGTTTAGATACGATACATAAGCTAAATCGTCAGAAGTATACTATTCATGGCAGATAATTTTGTTGCCACTCTCTGCAGCTGCAAGGGCAGTCAGTCTCTCTCTCTCTCGCTCTTATTCTCCCTCTGCTTTCGGCACTTCCATTTAGCCGAGCTACCATGAAACTGTCTATCTTCTGCCAGAAGGGGGGATGCTGTATCGGCTCTTCTGAGCATCGATTGATATATTTTACCTTGGGGGTCTGGTAGTTCACCCTATGTCAATCACTTATTCCAAAGCTTCTAACCAATGATTACAGGAGAAGTACCTGGGATGTCGGGTGGTCACCTCCCCCTTTTCCAACACTCTGATCCCCAAAGTCACCTTCACCTTATCTCGTGCTTGGTATAGTTTGCAGATTTCTACCAGGCACTTGTCTGGAGAGGGTAAAAGGCTCCATCTTATTATCTTTAGGAATCTTCTTGCTGTGCTGCTCGTGCCTTGGCAGAGATAACAGGCCTGTGGTATCCTAGCTATGGAATCTTTCTTAATAAGAGAGAGAGAGCTATTTCTCTGAGAACGCAATATTATGAGAAATTGCATTTATTAAAAGTCCCATTTCTTACAATAAACCTGGAGTGAGATGGATGGGTGAAGCATGAGTGGAAGCGTTGTTTTGTAATGTAGAATCACCGCTGGTGCTATACAAGTAACAGCTCTCAAGATAACGGACAGAACACGGTTAGACAGATCGAGATTGGATGGCCAGAGCCAGAATATGAAAGGCTGGAATTGATGCGCAATGGATGAAGGAAGGATAACAGACAGATAAATAGCTGAATGCAGGAACCAAAATGTTCAATTAAAGTTCCTGATCCATTGTTACAACAAGTAAGTTGATCCAACATTCTTCATTTACTAAGTGCTGAACTCTCACCGTGAATGTGAACACTTCAAACAACTCTCCAGTTTAAATGTCACATTTTACAAATTCCGGAGCGCATTGAATGGAGAAAAGCAGCAAAAAATATGACAATGTATTTCTAACAAGGCCGCTTGACATTCCATAGAAAGCTACAATGAACTAGAGTCTTGCAAAGGGATATGATACAATATCAGGGATCTAGTGTTAGTTCCGCGGTAAGATATGAGTCTCACCTCTTCTGCTTGACTTTTTCTGTATAACTGCCATCAGTACAATCAACACACAGATTAGCAGGACTCCGAAGCAGACCGCAACTAGGATGGAAGTAGTTTTATATCCCTGTTCTTAATGACAACAATACAGAAAGGTTCAACACAGTCCGTCTTGCATGAGAAAATAATTACAATAAGTAATTAATAATTATATCCACTGCTTCCGGGCAATGAGTCGGCCGAACATTCCCCAGTCTGTGTGGTGCACATTGCACCAGAGGAAAGTGTGAGCCAGTCTAAATTACAGAGACAGTGCCCCCATGTTTCTGATGAGTACAGGACAGTTCAGGTAGAGCCAGAAACTGGGATTAACGGAATTTCAAACAAACGCTTTGAAATATCCGGTAAAGAAGAGAAGAAACATGTTCCAGTCAGTGCGAAAGCGTTCATATTACCTTCAGAAAATGGCAACAATACCATTCTGCTGATGCAAACCCGAACGCTAGCTCGAATACTAATAATCGTGAGTACCTGCAGATATGTCTGGGAAAGCAATTGGCAACAAATCGACCCCTGAGGAATATATTGTACAAAAAGTTCAGGAAGATGACATTTCGGCACTTTTCATTAAACCGATAAATACTGTTCTTAATTTCCTGAACCAACGAGTCAATTTAACAGAATAAGGAACCCTAAACCCACTCGCTGAACCCTGGCACCCTCACCGGAACAAATCGCACTGGCATCTTCCTTGTGGTCACAGTCAAATTGAGCAGGCGATGAGGAAGGACAGTCGGTCAGGGAAGACTCGCTTCCAGTGCACTTCACCTTATCCAGCCAGATAACACCGTCACCCTGGGAAAAAGTGGCCCCTCCTGGGGCCAATAAAGCGGGGCCACAACCCAGCTGTCTGCAGACAACATTGGCATCGGTCAAATCCCAGGAGTCATCACACACCGTGCCCCAGATGTTATTGCACAATATCTCCACTCTCCCAGAGCAGTTGTTGTTAGCTCCAAACAGGCGCAACCATTATGCCGAATCTGTCAAAGAGAATCAATGAATATTATTGATGTAGTGTAAGACAAGTCAGATAGTTTGCATAATGAAGAGGAGCACACACCTGATTCTCGCATGGAGTCGTTTGCTCTTTGGGGCTGCTCCTTAGTTATTTTTGCTTCTGTTGAGTAGAGAAACATGCTGATTGTATAAGATATCAATGTTTGAAATGACACTCTCACATTGAGAGGTTTGTTGTGTTACCTGACCAAACAACACCAGCATCAACCCTGTGTGTACATTTGTTTTCACCCCACGGGTCTGATTGGCACTGCCAAAGGGTCGACTCGTGTGAAATTCACTCAATTTCTTGGAGCCAAATGGGTCCGGATCCTTCCCCAAATGACTTTGTCTCATAATCGATAAATTTTAAGAGACCACACTGCAACTGTTGACAGATCACTTCTGCATCAAGTGGATCAAGTTTATCCAAGCACACTGTTCCTCAGGTGCTATTGCAGAACACGTCCACGCTCCCTACACAGCGATGCTTCCCATTCACCAGCCGCAGCTCTTTGTGCTCTGTCAATGACACAAGAAATATCCAGATGGTTAGACTGATAATTCGTTGTATCTTCATACTGCACAGCTCAACACATGCTGCACCAGTTGTCTTTACTGATTGCCGGTAATTGATTCAGAAAGCTAAAAGTAAACATCTCCAATTCAAATCTGTAATTAAGAATATTCGACATGAATTACAAAAGGAAAGGTCACGCTTGATCAACCTTATTGAATCCTTTGAAGAAGTTACAGAAATAATAGACAGGAATAATGCAATTCTTTGTAAAGTGCGTGAATTTTCAAAAGGCCTTCGAAAAGGTACTACAGAGTGGAATCATGACGGAGGTCACAGGATCAGTAGAAGAAGAGATTGGAAACAGGCTACAAAACACATCGTCAGGGTTAAAGGCAGTTATCCAGAGTGGCAGAAGGTGGGAAGTGGTGTTCCACAGGGATTGGCTCTGGTGTCACTGTTGATCAACATTTACATCAATGATTTGGATTTAGGAATTGAAAGTGCGATTCCAAAATGTACAGGTGATGCGGAGCATAGTTAATACTAAGGAAGAGTGTGGCAGAATACAAGAAAACAGAATGGGCGTGCAATTGGAAAATTAACTTTAATACAGAGAAGTTGAAGGTAGTGGAAGTTGGAAGGAAGAATAAAAAGGCAATTAAGAGAGCAAATGATGTATCGGAGCAAAGAGATTATTGGATATAGAGACACTAATCACATATAAAGTGTCAGAAACCAACGCTAATGAACATAAATGTAAGATAGTCATTCATAAATCCAATAGGAAATTCAGTAAAATCTTCTTTTTTTTTACCTAGGCAGTGGTTAGAATGTGGACCTTGGACCAGATACAATAGTTGAGATGAATATCACAGCTGCCTTTTAGGTGAAGCTCGATCAGTACATGAGGGAGGAAGAAATAGGAGCATGCGCAGATCGTGGTAGATGCAGTAATGTAGAGTGATACTCGTGTGCAGCATAAACCCCACATAGACCTTTGGGCCGAATGGCCAAATTATTGCTGTAAATTGTAAGCAATTCTATGTAATATCTTCCGTGTGAAGTCAGATGTACAACACTGCAGAAAATTAGTACATTGTGAAAATTCTTCCCTGAACACATGATCCTCACATCCTCTTTATGAGAACAGTCGTGATTACCCCACGATACTGAGTGACATTCCCAGAGAAATTATTCGTTACTGGAACAATTCAGCTCATGCAACCAAACTGGCCCTGAGCCTGGTCCACAAGAAGCAGGAAGTGCCAGGTCCACTGCATTCCCACAACCCAGCTGCTTACAAACTACGTCAGCGTCCGCCAGATCCCAGGAATCAACACAAACAGAGCCCCATGTCCCATTGTAATAAATTTCCACTCGGCCAGCCCACGGGCTTCCACCGTCAGACAACCTTAACTGTAGGTGTGCTGATGGACGACAATACAGGAGGATTATACTTTCAATACACATTCATCTCATCATTGTGAACTGTCCTCCATCTAATTATACATTTTGAATAGACCTCTATTTCATAACCATTTGTGTCGAGACCGCCATTTAACTTCCCAATGTGAGCAGCCCCAATCTAATTACCGATTGTGAACTGATTCCATCCTAATTACCCATTGAGAACTGACCTCCATTTAATTTCCCGTTGTAAACAGACATCATCTAATTACCCATTGTGAACAGTCCTCCATCTAATTACTCCCTGAGAACAGACTCCAACTTACTACCCATTGTGAACTGACCTCCATCTAATTACCAACTGAGAAGAGACTCCCATTTTATGACCAAATGTGAATAGACCTCCATCTAATTACCCATTGAGAATAGACCGCCATCTAATTGCCCATTGTGAACAGCCACAATCAAATTAACAATTGTGAACAGATTCCATCTAATTACCAATTGTGAACAGACACCATCTAATTACCCGATGTGAACAGACACCATCTCATTACCTGTTGTGAACAAACCTCCAACTAATTACCCACTCTGAAATGACACCATCTATTTCCCCATTGAGAACGGTCCTCCATCTAACTACCTACTGTGAACAGACCTCCATCTAATTGCCCATTGTGAACAGAGCACCATCTAATTACCAGTTGTGAACTGACCTCCATATAATTAACAACTGAGGAATGACTCCCATATTATTTCCCATTGTGAACACTCTTCTATCTAGTTACCCATTGTGAACAGACCACCATTTAATTAACCATTCTGAACAGACTCCAACTTTTTATCCACTGGGAACAGACCTCCATCTAATTACCCACTGTGAGGAGACCTCCATCCAATTAACCATTGTAAACAGACACCATCTAATTACCTATTGTGAACAGACCTCCAATTAATTATCCACTCTGAAATGACACCATATATTTCCCCATTGTGAATGGTCCTCCATCGGACTACCCACCGTGAACAGACCTCCATCTAATTAACCATAGTGAACAGACTCCAATTTTATATCCACTGGGAACAGACTTTCATCTAATTACTCACTGTAAACAGACTTCATCTCATTATCCATTGTGAATAGACATCCATCTAAATACCCATTCTGAACAGACCTCCATCGAATTACCTATTGTGAACAAACCACCATCGATTTGCCCACTGCGAACAGACTCCATATAATTACCTATTGTGAGCAGACCTCCATTTATTTACTCCCAGTGAACAAATATCCATCTAATTACCCATTGTGAACAGGCCTCCATCTAATTACTCCCAATGAACAATTCTCCATCTCATTACCCAATGTGATAAGACCTCCATCTTATTGCCCACTGGGAACAAACTTCCATGTAACTACGCATTGTGAACAGACAACCAGTAATTTACCCACTGCGAACACACTTCATATAATCACCCGTTGTGAACCGACCTCCATCTAATTACCCGTTGTAAATAAACTCCCATCTTGTTACCCATTGTGAACAGACCTCCATCTAATTACTCACTGTGAAAATACACCCATTTACTGCCCACTGCGTACAAACCTCCATCGAATTACCCATTCGGAACAGACCTCCATCTAATTACACATTGTGAACAGACCCCCATCTAATTCCCCATTGTGAACAGACCCCCATCTATTTACCCATTGTGAACAGATTCAATCCAATTACCCATTGTGAACAGATTCCATCGAATTATCCATTGTGAACAGATTCCTTCCAACCTTTTGTGAACAGACCTTCTTCTAATGACAAGTCGTGAATAGACCTCCATTTAAATGCCCACTGAACAGACCTTCATCCAATTACCCATTGTGTACAGACCTCCACCTAATATCACATTGTGTGCAGATCTCCATCTAATTACTCAGTGTGAAAAGACAACATCTAATTGCCCATTGTGAATGGGCCTCCATCTAACGACCCAATGCGAACAGACCTCCATCTAATTGCCCACTTGGAAGAGACCTGCATCAAATTACCTACTGGGAACAGAAGTCCATCGAATTACCCATTGTGAAGAGACCTCCACCTAATTATCCATTGTGAACAGACCCCCATCTATAGAAACATTGAGATCAGATCCCCATCGAATTATCCATTGTGAACAGACCCCCATCTATATAAACATTGAGATCAGATCCCCATCTAATTGCCCATTGTGAACAGACCTCCACCTAATTATCCATTGTGAACAGACCCCCATCTATATAAACATTGAGATCAGATCCCCATCGAATTATCCATTGTGAACAGACCCCCATCTATATAAACATTGAGATCAGATCCCCATCTAATTGCACATTGTGAACAGACCTCCATCTAATTATCCATTGTAAACCGACTCCAACTAATTATCCATTGTAAACAGACACCATCTAGTTACCTATTGTGAGTTGACCTCCGTCTATTTCCCGTTGTAAACAGACATCTCATTATCCATTGTGAACAGTCTCCAACTTATTATCCACAGGGAACAGACCTCCATCTAATTACAAACTGTAAACAGACTTCATCTAATTACCCATTGTGAACAGACTTCCATCGAATTAACTATTGTGAACAAACCACCATCTATTTACCCACTGTGAACAGACTTCATATAATTACCTATTGTGAATAGCCCTCCATCTAATTGCCCATAGTGAACAGCCCCCATCTTAATACCCATTCTGAACAGATTTCATCTAATTACTATTTGTGAACAGACCTCCATCTAATTACCCCCAGTGAACAAATATCCATCTAATTACCCATTGTGAACAGACCTCCATCTAATTAAGCATTGTGAATAGACATCGATCTAATTGCCCATTGTGACCAGCCACCATCAAATTACCCACAGTGAACAAATTCCATTTAATTACCCATTGTGAACAGTCTCCAATTAATTACCCATTGTGAACAGAGCTCCAGCTAATTATCAATTGTGAAGCGTCTCCCATCTTATTATCCGTTGTGAACAGACCTCCATCTAATTGCCCAGTGGAGACAGACCTCCATCTAATTACCCAACATGAACAGACACACATCAGATTACCCATTGTGAACTGATCTCCATCTAATTACCCGTTGTGAACAGACCTCTATCTAATTACCCGTTGAGAACAGACGTCCATCTAATTAGCCATAGTGAAATAACGACCATCAAATTACCTCTGGTGAATGAACCCCCATCTAATTACATAGTGTGAACTGACACCCGTCTAATTACCCATTGTGAGCACACTCCATCTAATTGCTCATTTTGAACAGTCGTCCATCTAATTACACATTGGGAACAGACCTCCATCTAATTACCCATTGTGAACAGTCCCCCATCTAATAAACGATTTTGAAGTAACCTCTATCTTATTACCCATTGTGAGCAGACATCCTACTAATTACCCATTGTGAACAAACGTCCATCTAATTACCCATTGTGAACAGACCTCCATCTCATTACACATTGTGAACAGAACCCCATCCAATTACGCATTGTGAACAGACTTCATCTTTTTACGCACTGTGATCAGACCCTCATCTGTGCCTGTGTCAGTGCTGTATCTCTAAATAAAAAAAAAATAAAAAAAATAATTACACATGGTGAACTGATACCCATCTAATTACCCATTGTGAACAGACCACTGTCTAATTACCCATTGGGAACAGTCCCCCATCTAATTAACCATTTTGAAGTAACCTCCATCTTATGGCCCATTGTGAGCAGACATCCTACTAATTCTCCATTGTGAACAGACATCCGACTAATTACCCATTGTGAACAGACCTCCATCTAATTACACATTGTGAACAGACTCCAGCTAATTACCCGTTGTGAAAAGACCTCCATCTACTTACCTTTTGTGCAGAGACTCCGTATAATTATCGACTGTGAATATACTTCTGTCTAATTACAAACTGTGAACTGACCTCCATCTAATTACCCATTTGTAACAGACCTCTATCTAATTACCTATTGTGATCAGTCCCCCATCTAATTAACCATTTTGAACTGATCTCCGTCTGATTACCCATTGTGAGCACTCCTCCAACTAATTTCCCATTGTGCACAGAACACCATCTAATTACCCATTTTGAGCACACCTCCATCTAATAACCCATTGTGAACTGACCTCCATCTAATTACCCATTGTAAACAGGCACCCATCTAATTACCCACTGTGAACATACCTCCAACGGAGGTTGAGGGGGGACCTGATTGAGGTGTACAAAATCATGAGAGGCATAGACAGGGTGGATAGCAAGAAGCTTTTCCCCAGAGTGGGGGATTCAATTACTAGGGGTCACGAGTTCAAAGTGAGAGGGGAAAAGTTTAGGGGGGATATGCGTGGAAAGTTCTTTATGCAAAGGGTGGTGGGTGCCTGGAACGCGTTGCCAGCGGAGGTGGTAGACGCGGGCACGATAGCATCTTTTAAGATGTATATAGACAGATAGATGAATGGCAGGAAGCAAAGAGATACAGACCCTTAGAAAATAGGTGACAGGTTTAGATAGAGTATCTGGATCGGCACAGGCTTGGAGGGCCGAAGCGCCTGTTGCTGTGCTGTAATTTTCTTTGTTCTTTGTTCTAATTACCCACTGTGAAAAGACCCATATCTAATTACCCCCTGTGGACAAATTACTACCATCAACATACACCATTTCATCACTCCCAGAAACATAACTCCATCTATGTACCTCTGTGAATAAATCCTGATCAAATACCCCCTGTGAAAAAAAACCCAAAAGGACACCCGGATCCCTCTGTACCGTCGGTTTCTGCAGTGTCTCTCCATTTATGTAATATACTGCTTTTTAGTATTCCTGCTAAAGTGGCCATATTCATATTTTCCCACATCATACTCCATCTGCCAAATGTTTTGCGCACACACATAACCTATCTAAATCCCTTTGTAGACGCTTTATGTCATCTTGACAGCTTACTTTCCCACCTATCTTTGGATTGACACATGGCAGGTTAAATTCAACACTGAGAAGTGTAAAATGATGCATGTTGGAAGGAAGGCTGAGGAGAAGCGATATAAACTAAATGGTACAATGTTGAAACGGGTGTATGGATAGAGAGACCTAAAATTTAATTTCTGTATTACTTTGTGTCTCTTAAAGATTCAATTTGGATGTTGGAATCTGTTAGTTGAATTCCGCTTTTCATACTGAAAAGTGTTAGCAAACGTTTCGGGAAATGTGTCAAAAGCTGTTTCCATTCAGACATTCCTGCATTGTGGAAGTGTGAGCTATCTTTGCAGAGACAGCAATAGGGGTGTTTGAATGGACTTGCTGCTTTGGTTAATGGAATAAGGTGAGAATTTTGGATTGTGTCCCTGACAGATACACGGAATTGAAGATATTTACAGTTCATCACATAAAGGGAACAATACACAAAACCCGAGACAGTCAGGCAATAGCAGTAAGAAAGTAAATCGCTTTTTATGGGCTTGAATTTGAAGGTCTGACCTGATGATTGAAAAAGGAATGCAAATCCCACACTGGGCTTTTGAGAATTTGAAGTATTTTTTTCTATAAAAAAGCATACATCTGGAATTAAAAACCTCCTGGACAGAATGATTCACTCCCGTCTGCTAGTGCAAAGCCCGTGTGCACCTCTGTTTTACTGTAATTATTAACGATTTAAGATGATGGGATAGAATGCAACATACACAAGTTTACCAAATACACAAATATAGGCAGAATTGTAAGCACTGTAGCTCGAAGCATAAAATTCCAAAGAGATATTAATATCTCAAATGAATGTACAAAACTGTGGTGGATGAATTTCAATGTCAGCAAAAAAACAGTGAGACAGAGTACTTTATAAATGGTGGAAAACTAGAAACAGTGGCGTTTCAAAGAGACTTGGTGGAATGCGGGGTCCATTTCTATTTCACTGCAGCCTACATTTGCCAGAATGATAACTGGACTCCAAGGGTTACATTATTATCCAAAGTAGGGATGCTTAAAAGTTAAAGACAGACCATTCAGGAGTGAAGTTAGGAAACATGTCTACATTCAAAAGGCGGTATTAGCTTGGAACGTGTCTTCTGCAAACGCCCATTGATGCAAAATAAAATTTTTAAATCTAAGATCGACCTCCTCAAATGCCTTTTGAAAATTGAAATATTCTTCTGCCGCTCTCTGTTCCTGAGTCACTCTACTTTTGCACGTGTCTGTGGTGTGTGTCTCTGTGCGTGTGTTTGTATGTGTATGAGTCTGTGTATATTGTGTGTGTGTGTCTGCGTCTGTGTATGCATGTGTCTGTGTGTGGCTGTGTATCTATATGTGTATGGGTGTCGATGCGTGTGCATATGCATCTGTGTGTGTTTCTGTGGATGTGTCTGTCTGTGTCAGTGTGTGTATGCGTGTTTCTGTTTCTGTGTCTGTTTTTGCGTGCCTGTGTGAGTGTCCCTATATGTCTGTGTATCTGTCTGTTGCTGCATGCCTCTGTGTGTGTCTGTGGCTGTGTGTGTCGATGCCTGTTTCTCTCTGCTCTCTCAGATCCTTTGTAAAACGACACATACATCAGTTTTCCATTTTAAGTTGGCTGTTTTTGGTGTCACCACAACTGCAGAGGGTGCACTGCTTTATGCAGGCCGGTCAGAACGCTATATCCCGCAGCTGGCTTCAATGTTCCCATGAAAATTTAGTTGCTGTGCGTGGACAGTATTTTTTTTTGTGTGAGCAGTCCCATGAAATTTTTGAAGCATCTTTCCAGACGTATTTTACTTATTGTGGAGCGTGATTAGTTCGAGGCTGCTGCATGCAGATTTGCGGGACCATTGACCGGCACTCTTTGTCCCAATTCCTGCCTCTTTCTCTCTGGTAATCTCTCCCGATTGCTATACTTCCCTCTCTGTTATTCTCTCTCCATATCAATCCCTGTCTTTCTCACTGTTATTCACTCCATCTGGATGGAGGAGGAGATAGAGAGGCATATATAGAGGCAGCTTTACTCTGTATCTATCTCCACACTGTAACTGCCCTGGGAGTGCTTGATAGAACAGAACTTTGCTCTGTATCCCTCGAATTTAGAAGGTTAAGATTACAAAGTTAATCAAAGATAACAAGGTAACAATAATAAGAAACTGATAGGGCGGATAGATGGAAACTCTTCTCACTGGTTTGGGAATCTCGGACGAGGTGCACAGTCTAAAAATCGGACTTTAGTCTAAAAGCCTTTCAAGAGTGGAATGAAGAAACATTTCTGCACTCAAAGGGTGGTAAACGTTTGGAATCGTCTTCCAAAAATGACACTTCTCTATCCCTGCAATCTCTTCCAGCTCCACAATCCTCCAACATCTGTGATCCTCGAATTGTGTCTCCGTTTCTTTCTTTCTATCACTCTCTCTGGTTGTTTGGGACAGTGTAGAGCGAGATTCACTCTGTATCTACCTCATGATATTCCTGCCCTCAGAGTTTTGGATTGTACAGTATCGAAGGAGCATTACTCTCTATCTATTGGATCCTATACCTGTCTGGGGAATTTTGATGGGAGAGTAAAAACAGAGATCTCTTGGACCAGTGTCCTTAATGGAGGACTTAACACTGCCTCATAATAGACCAGTTAGCAATATTGGTGCTCCATAGATTAAAGCGACAGCGGCTGCGTGGATACGACATTGGCTGAGGGAGTGGCCAATGGTTGTATCAGGCTGCAGGGAGATATACAGTGGAGTTCCATATTAGGACCACTGCTCTTTTTGATATATACTAATGACTTAGAATTACTTCAATGTTTGCCAGCGTTTGTCATCTGCAATGTAATAAAACAGGAAAGGAACTAATAGCAGACTTCAGGAGCATAGAGGCAGTCTGGTGAAATGGAACACACAAGAACAATAACATTAGGAGCAGGAGTAGGCCACTCGGCCCGTAGAACTTGCTCCACCATTCAATAAGTTCATGGCTGAACTGATTATTCCACATTTCCACCTACCCCCGATAACCTTCCACCCCCTTGCTTATCAAAAATCTATCTACCTCTATCTTAAAAATATTCAAAGACTCTGCTTCCACTGCCTTTTGAGGAAGAGAATTCCTCAATTCTTCTGCTGCTAATTCTTATGTTTGTATATCCTTTCTTGAGTAAAGAGACCAAGACTGTACTCAGTAATCCAGATGTGGTCTAACCAAGGCCCTGTACAGCTGTAGTAACACTTCCCTTTTATATTCTATGCCCCTTGCAATACACAGCAATAATCCATTTGCCTTCAGAATCACTCGCTGTACCTGCATACCAACTTGTGATTCATTTAACGACATCCAGATCTCTCTGTACCGTAGAATTCTGCAGTCTTTCTCCATTCAAATGATATACTGCTTTTTATTCTTCCTGCTAAAATTAAAAAGTTCACATTTTCCCACATTATCTTCATCTCCCTTTTTTGCAAACTCCCATAACATATCTACATCCCTTTGTAGGCTCTTGACGACGTACTATCCTACCTTTCGTTGGATAGACACAAGGCCGGTCAACTTCAATGCTGTAAAATGTGAAATTAGGCATTTTGGAAGGAAGGCTGAGGAGAAGCACAATAAACTAAATGGTACAATGTTAAAATGAGTGCAGGGATAGAGATACCTGGGATTTCTTTTTCTGTGGTTCTTTTTTCTCTTTAAGATACTAATTAGGGCTTGTAATCAGTCAGTTGTATCCAACTGTACATCCTGAAAAATGTTAGCAAACGTGTTAGGAAATGTGTCAAAAGCTGTTTCCATCAGACATTCCTGCATTGTGGAAGTGTGAGCTATCTTTGCAGAGACAGGAAATAGGGGCGTTTGAATGGACTTGCAGGTTTTGGTTGATGCAATAAGGTGAGAATATGATTTGTTTCCCTTGCAAATACACAGAATTGAAGGCATTTATACTACAGTACATGAAGGGAACAATATCTAAAACCTGAGACAGTCAGGCAACAGCAGGAGTTCAAACCCCAAACTGAGCTGCTGTGAATTTGAATTCTGTTTTTTCCTAAAAAAAAACATAAATCTGGAATTTAAAAAAAAACTCCATGACAGAATGATTCACTCCCGTCAGTTAGTGCAAAGCCTGTGTGGAGTTGAATGCCACATACCAAAGTTTGCCAATGCCATAGAAATAGGCAGCATTGTAAGCAGTGTGATTGGAGCATAAATTGCAATGAATATCTTAAGTGAATGTGCACAACTGTGGTGGATGGATTTTAATGTCATGAAAAAAGAATAACTCAGGGTACTTTATAACTGGTGAAAGAAAATAGAAACAGTGCAGTTTCTAAGAGACTTGAAGTGAGGGTAGATGTCCATGTCACTTTGAGGGCAGCGTAGATTTATCAGAATCATAACTGGTCTCCAAGGGGTAAATTATTTCACAAACTAGGGATCTATTCCCTGGAATTTAGTTGGATCAGCGGTGATTTAATCAAAGTTGTTAAGATAGTAGGGGGAACAGATGGGCTAGTTTGGAGGAAACTATTTCAGCAGCTTGGGGATTCTGGGACCCGTGAGCATTGTCTAAAAATTAGAGAAAAACCTTTTAGGAGTGAAGTTAGGGAATACTTAGTTTGGAACTGTCTTCTGCAAACGCCCATTGAAGCAAAATCAATTGTTCATTTAAAAATCTAAGATTTACCTCATCAAACTCCTTTTGGAAATCGAAATATTCTTCTGTCACTCTCTGACTCTTGGTCACTCTGTTTTTGTATTTGTGTGTGTGAGTGTGAGTGTGTGTGTGTGTGTGCGTGTGTCTGTGAGTGTTTGTGTGTGTTTGTGTGTTGGTGCCTATGCCTGTTTCTCTCTCGTCTCTCAGACCCTTTGTAAAACTCCACATACATCAGTTTGCCATTTTAAATTGGCTACTTTTGGTGATGCCACAACTGCAGAAGATGCAATTCCTTATGCAGGCTGGTAAGAAACCAGTATGTCGCTACTCAATGGAGTCATCTTATGCTTTGTATACTGTGATTGATTAATCCCTTATAATTGATCAAATCTGACATTGATTAATGCTTGACGGTCTCAAGGGTTTACTTTCCTCCCATGGCTGATTAAAAACACTGATGTTAGTGTCGCGAGGAGTTCGAGTTTAGCTCAGTGTTTTGAAAATATCAAACACTGATCCCACTCCCAACAAAGTATACTATATGATGGGACGGTGCAAACGTTGTTGCACTCAGTACACACAGTACCTTCATGATGCATTAAGATGTTATCATCTTTAATCAAATAACTGTTATCCCACAGGGGAAAATTTTCACTGGGTCAACATTCTGACCAAACATTGAAACATTCCAGAAAACAAGGCTCACAAATTCAACACAAGGTTCCTGTTCTACAGTCTCGTTTGTCTGTTCTAATTTTCTGTTAGGTGGTATCAGCCTAGTTTCAGTGCTCTGACCTGAAACCACAATGTTATAACTCAGAGTCAAGATTACAACCCACTGAGCCACAACTGGCTCCAATGTTCCCCGGAAAATGTATTTGCTGTGCACGGTCAGTGTCCCGTGCGTGGCCACTTGTTTGTGTGTTTGTGCCCATGCCTGTTTCTCTTCTCCTCTCTCAGACCCTTTGTAAAACTGCACATGCTGCAGTTTGCCATTTAAGTCAGCTGCTTTTGGTGATGCTACAACTGCAGAGGGTTTTTTGAAGAACAATTGCAGACTTTTTTTTATTGTGGAACAGAACCTGCGTGGTACCTTCGAGGCTGCTATATGCAGCTTTGTGGGAACATTGACTGACATTATTTATCCCAATCCCTTCCTCTTTCCTTCTGGTACTCTCTCTCCATTGCTATCTTTCCCTCTCAATGTTATTCTCTCTCTCTATCCTTGTCTTACTCACTGTTCCTCTCTCCCTCTGGTTGGAGAAAGAGAAAGAGAGGTGCATGTAGAGGCAGCTTTACTGTGTATCTAATCCCACACTGTACATGCCCTGTGAGTATTTGATGCAACAGAGAGGACAGTGATTTACTCTGTAGCTCATTCCAGGCCTTACACGGCTTGGTAGCATTTGATGGGACATATAGAGGGAGCTTTACTCTGTATCCCTGGAATTTAAAAAGTTAAGGGTGATTTGATCAAAGTTTACAAGATATTGATGAAAGAAAGATGTGGCAGATAGAGAGAAACCCTCGAACGAAGGACACAGTATAAAATCGAACATTAGTCTAAAATCCTTTCAACAGCGAAATCAAGAAACATTTTCACACTCAAAGAGTGGTTGAAGTTTAGAACTGTCTTCCACAAATGACCCCTCCCTATCGCTGCAATCTCCTCCAGCTCCACAATCCTCCAATATCTGCAATCCTCTAATTCTGGCCTCTTGAGCATCCTGATTACTTTCCTAAACCGCTCAATCTCATTCCCTCTCTTTCCTCTTTGAAAACGCTCCCAAAAATCAACCTGCTTGACCATGTTTTTGCTCATCGAGTCGAATATTACCTTAGGTGCCTTTGCGTTTTTCTTACGTTTTTTTATTCATTTGTGGGATGTGCGTGCCGCTGACAAGGCCGGCATTTATTGCCTATCCCTAAGTGTCCTTGAAGAATGTGGTAGTGAGCCGCTTATTTGATCTGCTGCAGTCCATGTGGGGTAGGTACACCCACAGTGCTGTTTGGAAGGGAGTTCCAGGATTGTGACCCAGTGACAGTGAAGGGACGGCGATTATAGTTTCAAGTGAGAATGGTGTGTGACTTGCAGGTGAAGATGCAGGTGATGGTGTTCCCTTGCGTCTGCTGTCCTTGTCCCTCTGGGTGGCAGAGGTCGCGGGTTTGGAAGGGACAGTTGAAGGAGCCTCAGCGACTTGCTCCAGTGCATCTTGTAGATGGTACCCACGTCTGGCACTGTGCATCGGTGGTGGAGCGAGTGAATGTTTAAAATTATATTACTGCACTAGACAACGTCTCGTTTGTTACACTGTCTGCTCTGCTGCATTTCACCCGGTCTCAGTTTGTACTGTACAACTGTTTCTCTGTTTCTAATACAATAGGCCCAGTCTATTTCCCACTCCTCCTCTTTACCTACAATGTCTGCATCATTCCCCCTCTTTTATGAAGACAGACAAAAAAGTATTCATGATTGCTTCAGTATTTGGTGAGACTGTTGTCCCAGTGACAATTTTTCTCAGTGCGATAAATAAATAAGATATTACCTTATTGCAACTTCGAGGGACATTCGCTCCACATTACATAAAGAGGATAAAATCCCTTTAAACATGGAGGGAGCTCCCTCCATTTTATATGCAGCGAGGAAAAGTGTGCGTCTCTGTTACTGGTTCCATAATGTTACCCCAGGTTCCTCACACAGCCTGTCTCCCCATTCCACTGGTTCTAAAGTGTCCTGGCACTTCATATGTCTCTGCTTCTCTCTCTCTTTGTCCCTCTGTCTCTCTCTCTCTTTCTCCCTATCTGTCTTTTCTCTCTCAATTTCTATCTCAATTTCTATCTCTCAGTGACTCTGCCTCTGACGCTCTCTATCTCCCTCTGCCACCAGGTTGGCTATCATGAGGGGTCTAGTTAAATCACGGACAAAAGAAAAACTTCACCTGTCTACCATGGCATAAATAGAAAAACTCGTGGATGTTGTATGCCTGTATTCATACAACAGCAAGGTATATCATATGCAAATTGATTTACACTCGTACTGTAGAAAAATCAACTTCAAAACAATTACTTACAAATCTCGTCCTACTTAACTACAGATTCGACCCGATAAGGAGTTAAATGCCAACACTTTTGAGTTTGTTAAAGTACCTTAAGCTTTACTCTGTATGGCTTTCTGAAATTAAACATTAAACATGCACGACAAGATTAAAGATTACACGTAGTTTAGTTTACATAGAAGTCAGGTAAAATAGCACAAAATTCCAGGTCAATATTACTGGAGAAATCAGTGCTGCAAATGATGGCCACAGACTCTCACTTAGTCTGTTCCTTAAATCTCACAAAGTTCCCATTGATCTATGAACAGTCGATCAGGAGGGATCTTCTTCCAATAGCTGGCCCGGCTATCTTGAATGCAGGGCCAGATAAAGGAAGGGAGTCCCTTATATCGAGGACTGACTCTCTCTGTCTCCTCAAGCACAATGTCATTGGGCTCAGTGTCAGGGTCTTTCCCTGCATGATTAATCACTGTGTGTGATCAATATCTATTCCTATACTGCCTGGACCAATCCACACACACATTGCATTTGCTTCTACATCCCAAGCCTCACCCATACCTAATTTCTTGTCATTAAAAGACTCAATTTTATTCTCCATATCCTGCCTTCTTGTAATTCCAGGCCTTTGGTCATTTACTGTCCATACCTAGTCTTAGGAATGCAGCACATAGGACATTCCAGACTCATTTCTGTTGAGTGTTCACTTGTACAAGTGAATTGACCATTTAATATTTTTAACTTATTAACCTTCTCTTTCCACAAAGGTCAAGTTAGAAAATTCAACAGTGGCCACTTTGACTTCTTTGAATCGTGTTTTGTGTACATTCTCACAGTATAGCAGGCATCTTCTTCTCTTCTTTGGTCTCCTTGTCTCGAGAGACAACGGGGAAGCGCCTAGAGGTGGTCAGTGGTTTGTGAAGCAGCGTCTGGAGTGGCTATAAAGGACAATCCCAGAGTGACAGACTCTTCCACAGGCCCTGAAGATAAAATTAGTTGTCGGGGGCTGTTACACTGTTGGCTCTCTCCTTGTACTTCTGTCTTTTGTCCTGCCAACTGCTAAGTCTCTTCGTCTCGCCACTCTTTAGCCCCGCCTTTATGGCTGTCCGCCAGCTCTGGCGATCACTGGCAACAGACTCCCACGACTTGTGATCAATGTCACAGGAATTCATGTCGCGTTTGCAGACGTCTTTAAAGCGGAGACATGGTCGGCCGGTGGGTCTGATACCAGTGACGAGCTCGCTGTACAATGCGTCCATGGGGCTTCCGCCATCTTCCATGCGGCTCACATGGCCAAGCCATCTCAAGCATCGCTGACTCAGTAATGTGTACATGCTGGGGATGTTGCCTCCCCGAGGACTTCTGCATTGGAGATAGGGGCCTGCCACCAGATGCCAAGGATTCTCCGGAGGCAGCGAAGATGGAATGAGTTGAGACATCGTTCTTGGTTGACACACGTTTTCCAGGACTCGCTGCCATAGACAAGGTACTGAGGACACAGGCTTGAAACACTCGGACTTTTGTGTTCTGTGTCAGTGCACCATATTCCCACACCCTCTTGGCCAGTCTGGAAATAGCAGACGACGCCTTTCCCATGCGCTTGTTGATTTATGCATCGAGAGACAGGTTACTGGTGATAGTTGAGCCTAGGCAGGTGAACTCTAGAACCGCTTCCAGAGCGTGTTCACCGATATTGATGGATGGAGCATTTCTGACGTCCTGCCCCATGATGTTCGTTTTCTTGAGGCTAATGGTTAGGCTAAATTCATTTCGGGCAGTCGCAATCCTGTCGATGAGTCACTGTAGACACTGTTCTGTATGGGATGTTAATGCCGCATCATCAGCAAAGCGGAGTTCCCTCTTGAGCATTTCCGTACTTTCTTATTTTCTGCAAGTCGGGCAAGGTTAAACAACATGCCATCTAACCTTGTGTGGAAGAATATTCCTTCTCCAGATGACGGAAACGCATGTGAGAGCAGGATTGAGAAGGAGATCCCAGACAGTGTCGGTGCGAGAACACAGACCTGTTTTACGCCACTCAAGATAGGAAAGGGGTCTGATGAGGCACTGTGATGCTGAATTGTGCCTTTCATATTGTCATGGCATGAGGTGATGATACTTGGTAGATTTGGTGGACATCCGATCTTTGCTAGTAGTCTGAAGAGACCACATCTGCTTACGAGGTCAAAGGCTTTGCTGAGATCTATAAAAGCAACGTAGAGGGGCATCTGTTGTTCGTGGAATTTCTCCTGTAGCTGGCGAAAGGAGAACAGGATGCTCTCTCTGCTCGAAAGCGGCACTGCGCCTCAGGGTATGCACGCTCAGACATCTTCTGGAGTCTATGTAAAACTACTTGAGCAGAGACTTTCTCCACTATGCTGAGCAGGGAGATTCCATGGTAGTTGTTGCATTCACCGCGGTCACCCTTGTTCTTATAGAGGGCGATGATATTGTCATCGCTCATGTCCTGTGGGACTCCTCCCTCATCCCAAAACAGGCAAAGCAGTTCATGGAGTGCTGAGAGTATTGCAGGCTTGGCACTCTTGATTATTTCAGGGGTAATGCCGTCCTTTCCAGGGACTTTTCCACTGACTAGAGAATTAATGGCATCATTGAGTTCCGCTTTTGTTGGCTGTTCGTCCAGCTCCTCCATGACTGGCAGGGATTCGGCAACATTGAGGGTGGTATCAGTGACACAGCAGGCATAATTGTAGTCAAAGTATGCAGCTGAAAATTGGTTAGTTACACTGTCATTTCAGTCATTGCTGTCCATATTTACAGTACAGATGGTATCTTACTGTTGTAATAAGGTCATATAGTATCTATTCATCCCACTGGGGCAAAATGCCACTGGCTCGACATTCTTACCAAATACTAAAGCCTTCCACAAGGCAAGACTCACAAATTCAACACAACTTTCTTTTTTCGATTCTCGCTAGTCTGTTCTGATTCTCTAAGAGATAGATTCTATTATCTAGAGATAGGTATCATATAATATAGAATCTATTCATCACTTCGAGACAAAACTTCAGTGGGTCAACATTCTCATCAAATACTAAAGAATTCCACAATACAAGACTCACAAATGCAACACGTTACCTTTTTCTGATTCTTCCTGGTTTGTTTCTGTTCTGATTCTCTGAGGGATTACTGATGCTTATCCTCCACATGAGCAGTCGTCCTGATCCCGTGTGCCTGTCCTACTCCGAAACATGGCCTCTGGTTACACTAAGACAAGCGATACAAGAGCGTCTTAGTGACAGAGGCAGGTGAGCCTTGAGCCTGAGCCGGCCACAGTGAGTGACCCGGGTTAATCCGAAACTACAGGGACAGTTAAAACTGAGATGTACTCTGTATCTAACCTGTGTGCCAACTTCTCTGAGAGTGTTCGATGGGACAGATTAGATATGGAGAAGTTATTGCTCTCCTTGTCTGTCTCCCTAGCTTTCTCTCACCCTCTCCCTGCTTCGCTCTCTGTCTATATCTCACTCTCATCTTTCAACACTCTCCCCATCTCTCTCTCTCCCCAGAAATCCCTGCAGTTCCAAAACCTTCTATTACGCGCATTCACCTCCTTCTGTTGTTTCAACTGATTTTTCTTTTCATAAGCAGCAATCACGGCTGTGCCAGCATTCAGGTTAGAGACATACTGCTCTTCTAACAGAATGCTCAAATGCTTTTTGGCACAGGTCCAAATCAGGAGCCTGCTGGCTCATTCACTCAACTTCTTTATCTTTCTGAGTAGAGGCCTCTTGGATCCAGTGATGTTTTTTTGTGAGTGTGGGTGTCGCAGACGCGGCCCAGCCCTTATTACCCTTGATCTGAGTGGACATGTGAGGCCATTTCCGAAGGCATTTAAAAGTCAGTAAATTTTCTGACCTAAAAGGACATGAGTGAAGCAAATGAGCTTTTGCATCAATCTACAATGGTTTCATGGTCCCATTAGATTTGATTTTTAATTGCAGATTTGTTAATTGAATTCAAATTTCACCATCTTCCGTGGTGGGATTCGAACACATGTCTCCTGAGCATTAGCCTTGGCTCTGGATTACTCCCCAACCTGCTGTAAATCCTGTAAATCAGGAGGATTTTTGTTTTCTTTGTCTTGAACGTCCTCTGACTACCTTGAATGAACTCTGTAACTTCCTTGTATTTTTCCTTTCAGAAGGAGGTCAAGAGTCAGCCATATTGCTCTTGGTCTGTTGCCACTTGTAGGCAACACATAGAAACTTAGAAAATAGGAGTAGGAGTAGGCCTTTTGGCCCTTAGAGCTGGATCAGCATTCATTAGGATCATGGCTGATCATCCAACTCAGTAAACTGCTCCCGTTTTCGCTCCATACCCTTTGATGCCTTTAGACCCAAGAGCTACATCAAACTCCTTCTTGAAAACATAAAAAGTGTAGGCCTAAACTACTTTCTGTGCTAGTGAATTCCACAGGCTCACCACTCTCTGGGTGAAGAATGTTCTCCTCATCTCAGTCCTGAAAGGTTTACACCGAATCCTTCAACGATGCCCCCGGTTCTGGCCTCCACCACCATCGGAAACATCTTTCCTGCATCTACCCTGTCAAGACCTGTTCGAATTTTA
This sequence comes from Heterodontus francisci, assembly GCF_036365525.1. Lineage (NCBI taxonomy): Eukaryota > Metazoa > Chordata > Chondrichthyes > Heterodontiformes > Heterodontidae > Heterodontus > Heterodontus francisci. The sequence goes on from NC_090391.1 coordinate 24,395,400, forward strand.
TAGGTTTCTATGAGATTCCCCCCTCACTCTTCTGTACTCCAGAAAATGTGATCCTAACCGACTCACCCTATCCTTTTCCGTCAGTCCCGCCATCCCAGGAATCAGTCTGGTTTTCCTTAGCTGCAACAACTCTATAGCAAGAACATCCTTCCTCTGATAAGGAGACCAAAACGGCACACAATTTTCCAGGTGTGCCCTCACCAAAGCCCTGTATAATTTCAGCAAGACATCCCTGATCCTGTACTGGAATCCTCTCTCTATGAAGGCCAACATACCACCTGTCTTTTTTTTTACCGCCTGTTGCACCTGCTTGCTTACCTTTAGCAACTGGTGTACGAGAACACCCAGGTCTCGCTGCATATTCCCCTCTCTCAGTTTATATCCAATCAGATAATAATCTGCTTTCCTGTTTTTAATATCCCCCTGATAACTGACCCTTCCCCGTCTGATACCCTTCCTGAGAATAGACCCCCCCTCTAAATATTCCTGGTCGACAGATCCGTATCTGATATCCCCCTGTTAACTGACCCCCATATAATACCCCTCCTGTGAACAGACTTCCATCTAAATATCCCCAGGAACAGGCTCCCATCTAAATACCCCTGGTCTATAGACCCCTATCTGTTATGCCCCTGTTAACAGACCCCCATCTAATACCCCTCCTGTGAACAGAATCCCCACTACCCTGTCCCATTTTAAACCTGGAGATTCCCCACTGCCCCTTCCCATTTTAACCCTGGAGACACCTCCCCCTCCCATTATAAACCTGGAGAATCTCCACTGCCCCCTCCCATTGTAAACGTGGAGAATCCTCCCCTTCCCATTTTAAACCTGGAAAATCCACCCCCTCCCATTTTAAACTGGAGACTCCTCCCCCTCCCATTTTTAACATAACTAGTTCCCTCTGAATATTTCCCTCTAATTCTCCCCCCTGCCCCGCCACTGTAAACACTCTCCCTTTCAAAATACACTTCTGTCCTGCAAAAGGCCTCCACTCCATTAATTCCCACCCTGTATCATCTCACCCATGAACAGCCGCCCCCACCTGCCCACTGTGCACTCCCGTCCCTTTCAACAGCCCCCAACCCCGTGTAATTCCAACAACCATCACTTTCCTAGTGTGGCTCCGTCTCCCGACAGTTTTTAATTCACTTTAATTCCTGGTCTGGATAAGCCACTGGAATTCATCAACTGTCTCCCAGACCCCCGGCACCTTTAACACCTTTCCGGCCAAACACAGGGGTGGGCATAGAGCAAGGACCTCCAGAGGCTAACTGGCATTCTGAGCCTTTAATGCACAGAAATATCCCAGCTCCAGACACACCCCTCTCTGCAGAAAGGTGTTTCACCTGTTGTCCCCATCAGCTTCAGGAAATCAAACAGAGGGAGACAGACAAAAACACAGACACACACTCTGACTGGCAGAGGGATGGGCGGAGGCCATTCAGCCCTTTGAGCCTATCCCACCCATGTTAGATCACAGTTCATCTGTCCCTTCCCCCACTGAGCCACAAGAAGACAGGCAGAGACAGTCGGGGAGCAGATACCCAGAGATATTGTGAATTGGCTTCCTGTTCAGCATCGATCCCCTGTTTTACCTCAACCGGAGCTAAACTGGAAAGAGATGGAAAGCAGGATCCCGGTTCACAATCACCCTGTACAGCACCAAGGCACCGAGTTCAAATCCATCCCCAGACAGAGGGACAGAGACACAGAAAACAGATCCAGGAATTAGGACAGAACAGAGAAAAAGAGAAGTAAATGGAAAGGGAGATGAAGAATGGCATGCAGGGAGTCCGAAACCAGTGAGAGAAACTGAGAACAGAGGGCAGAAATACTGAGAAGGGCAGAGAGAAAGAGAAAGAAATGGAAACATACAGAGAGAGAACTGGAGGTGTAGAGAGAGAATGCAGCAGCGATGTAGATATTGAGAAAGATCCCAGACAAAGAGAGAGATGCAGAGGCAGAAAGCAGTGGAGGGGCAGAGATATAAAGTAAGATGCGTTTACAGAATAGAGAGGGGCGTCCCGGAACCGGGGGGGGGGGGGGGCGAAATGCAGAGATTATCTTGCAGGAAAGGAGGAGCAGAGATGGAAAGATTCAGGGATTTGGAAGTGAGTGAGAGAAGAAATGGACTGAGAGAGAGAGAGAGACAGATTAAGATACAAAAAGTCACAGAGTCAAAATGGAAAGTTATGAGACTCTAGAGAGAGGTAGGGATAGAAAGGATGTTGAGAGATACAGAGATAGGAATTTAAAGATGTGAAGAAATAGAGCGAGGAACAAGGAGGAAGGTGCAGGGAAAAAGTTGCAGCTAGATCTGGAGAAGGAAATCTACGGGATTACATTGACTGTTCTGGAGCATCGTTTCACAAACTATTCCCTTCGGAGCACCCTCCAGCCCCCTCCCTTGTGGCAAAAAAATCCACAGACCTCCGAAAACACAAAATCAAAGTACTGCGGATGCTGCAAAATGGAAATAAAAACCGTGCTGGAAATACTGAGCATTTCCAGGACTTTGTTTTTCCATCAGCCCCGAAAACACCGTCTTCTTTTCTGTATCTAGAAATTAATTTGACAATGACACATAAATATTTATTATTATTTTCTAGATCTTTTCTGAGAATTCCACATGCCAAAAGATTCTCCACCAGCATCATCACAGCTGCTGCTTCTGAAAAAATGTTCCTTCGGAATAAGAGAAATAAAATTAATTCAAACAAAGCAAAGCATTTTGAACAGAAATAAAACACAGCAAGAGTCCAGGATTCTTTCTCTTACTTACTGATATAAAACTAGCTCTCAGTGACTCCCGATCTTACAAATACATCCCCGACACAGAGCCAGAGATTGGGAAGTGTGCATGTGTTTACCCTGTCATTTCCTGCTATCTCTCTCTCTCTCTCTCTCTCTCTCCCTCTATTTATCTGTGTGTCTCTCTACATCTGTTTCTGCCTCATTGTAAAAACACACACATACTGGTGACCCCTATCCCCTCTCCCGTAGAAGCATATAGAGAGAAATCTACATTCCCATCACCGAAAACCTGAGTTGAAATGGTCCCCGGGTGTTTCATTTCACTGTCAAATTCAGCCCACAGCCTAAATCACCATCATTATTTGGGAATGGGAACCAATCTTTACAAACCTTCATATTTCGGCCATGTAAGTGCTGATTCACAGAAGCATTTGCCATTCAGTGAAGTAATTTTTAAAGTGGTCGTCACTGTTGCAATGTTGGAAGGCTGCAGTCCATTGATGCACAGCAAGATCCCACAAGCAGAAGTGTGATAACAGCCGGCTACTCCTCTCTCCCCCTCTGCTTCCCTTCATGTTCCCCTCACTCTCCTGTGTCTATCTCTCCCTCCTGTTACTCTCATTCACACAGACAGATGGACAGAGAGGGAGAGAGAGAGAGAGAAATTCACTCTCAGAAACTCACTCCCAATTCAAATGCCTGCTGCTCATTTCATTTCATTCTCAAATTCACGGCACTGCTAAAACACCAGCATTATTTGGGAATTATACCAGCTTCAAGCTCAGGACTTTAATTCCAGGCCTTCAGAAGAGCCTTACACACAATGAATTCACTTCCAAAAATGCAGTCACTGTTACAATGCAGGGAATTCTGCAGGCAAGCTGTGCACAGCAAGATCCCAAAAATTCTGACACTTCAACAGTCAGTTTAACAAGGTTTTGATTGTGGATTTCTTTCTCTCTCTCTCTCTGTCTTTCTCCATCTTTTTCTGCCTTCACTCCCTTACTCACTCCCTGCCTGTCTCTCTCTCTTGCTCTCTGCGTTTAACCTGCCGCCTCCAACTGTTTCTCACTCTCCCTCGTGTTCTCTCCATCTGCTTCTGCCTCAGTGTTGTAATGTAGAAATTGATGCAGGGAATGTATGCACAGCAGGATCCCACAATGTGATCATATCCAGATATCCCACCACAGTCCTCCGAAAATGCTAAACTCCATCTTTAAACTTCTAACATGTCTTATACAGCTTCACGATCAGCTCTTGTAATTGTTGTAAAATTCTTGTTAAAAGCACAGAGAAATCCACACTCAGACCCTCAGGAAGCTGATGTATAAAGTGTCCTCATTGTTGTCATGTAGGAAATGCTGCCGGCAATAGATGCAGCACAAGATCCCACAAGCAGCAATGTGACAATAGCCAGGTTTCAGTCCCCAGAAAGGGTGAAATGTCCTCTTTAAACTGGGAACAAGCTGCTGATTCTGTCTCACCATTTCAAATAACGACAAATCACATTGCTGTGTGTGGCATGTTTTTTTTTATTTATTAAAGGTTTAAATGGAGAAGGCAACTGTGAAACAGAGACAGAGAAAAGAAAGCATGGGGGGAGAGAGAGACACACGGGAAAAAATGTGGAGACAGAGAGAAAGCTAACCTCCGAACTACAGTAAAATGAATTAAAATGGTCACCGAGCATCTTATATAACTGCAAGCTTCATTGCATTGCCCAAAACAGCAGACAACCTCACGGACAGGGCTGGAACGAGCCAGTGGCAAATGGGGCTCCCTCTTGGGGCTGCTCCTTTAACCCCAGGCTTTCAACCTGTTTAAAACTCCAGGGCCCCGATCAAACAGGAACGAGTTAACCGAGGGACGCAGAGAGGAAATTAAACCTCAGGCTAATCAACAGACACAACTCACGTGGGCCCTTTGGGTGCAGCCTGTGGACAAGCCTCAGTCCGTCCCCTCTGGAGGAAGCTCCTGTCTGAGGATTCCTCATCCCAGACTTTCCCTTTTTCACCTCACGAAGCAGTTTCCAGAAAGAAAATTCCATCAGGCAAGAGAGAGAGAGAGAAAATTGATTTCAAAGCATTGTTAAACAAACAGCACAGCAAGAGCCCAGGAATTGCCCTCGGTTACACAGACACCCTCTCAACAACACCCAAATACAAACAAATTGCAGTTAATAAACCAGAGGCTGAAAGGGTTCAGACAGTTTCCTCCACCAGTGTGTGTCTGTGTGTCTGTCTCTTTATCTCTCTCCGTGTCTCTGTATCTCCCTCTTTCTCTCTGTTCCTATCTCAGTCCCTCTCTCTTGCTCTCTCTGAGGGTCTTTTTCCCTCAATCTCATATGTAATCTTGACTTAAAATAGCTATGAAATATTTCTGTCTCACTATTTAAAACAACAACAAATCACACTGCTGGCTCTGATTTTAACTATTAAAGGCTTAAATAGAGAGTCAGCGAGAAAGTAAGCTGAAGAGAGACAGAGAGAGAAATCGAAATTCAGAACTTCAGTAAAATGATTTGAAATGGACTCCGTACATCTTATTTAACAATAAAGCTGCCTAACATTGCCCAAAGCACACAGATTATTCTAAAATCGTAACAAGCCTTTAGAATCTATCACATTTGTGACTTAATTCCTAGCTTTTGACACTCAACGAGTTAATTTTTGAAGTGGTCGTCACTGTTGTAATGTTGGAAATGCTGTCAGTCATTGGTGCACAGCAAGATCCCATAAGCAGCAGTGTGATAACAGCAGGCTACTCCCTCTCCCCTTTTAATTCCCTCCATGTTTTCCTCACTCTACTGCGTCTCTCGCTCCCTCCTGTTACTCTCATTCAGAGGGAGAGATGGAGAGAGAGACAGACAGAGAAATCCGTTCTCAGAACCACACTCTCAATTCAAATGGCTGCTGCACATTTCATTTCACCCTCAAATGCTCGGCACTGCCCAAAACACCAGCATTATTCGGGAATTATAACGAGCCTTTAGACAGCTACACCTTTCGGATGTTTAATTTAGAATTGCGAGTTGTGCCCCTGGCAGGAAGTTAAACCTCGGGCTAATTAACAGACACAACTCACGTGGGCCCACTGGGTGCAGCCTGTGGATAAGGCCTCAGTCCGTCCCCTCTGGAGGAAGCTCCTATATAAGGATTCCTCGTCCCAGACTTTCCCTCTTTTCACCTTCACGATGCAGTTTCCAGAACGAAAATTCCACAGGGCAAAGAAGGAGAAAAAGTTGCATTAAAATACAAACTGAGGACATTTTTACACAAAATAGCACAGAAAGAGCCCAGGGTTTCCTCTCTCAGTTACACAATCAGCAATATTCAAATACAATCAAATCGCAGTTATAAACAGATTGAGACAGAGGGAACACACACACACACACACACACACACACACACACACACACACACACACACACACACACACACACACACACACACACACACACACACACACACACACACGCACACACACACATACATAGACGCACACACTGAACCAGAATGGGGAATGTATCTGCTCTCTCTCGCGAGAGAGTGAAAGGTGGGATTTGTGATTGGAACTGGAATCTTACTACCCAGTTATATCCTGAGTGAGCTGTTTGCAAACTCCACCCTTTGAGCCTCTGACATGTTGGGCTATAACTCAATCTCCTGCCTCGGGGGCATGTCCATTGATATGTTAATCTCAGGCAGGACCTTCCTGACTCTTCCAGTCCATTGATATGTTACTCCCAGGACAGCAATGCCTTCAGCCATCTCTTAGATAATTTTGAACCTTGAATTCTTGTCCTGCAGTTTGAAAATATCAAACACCCCGTAAACACACACACTAAACCCGCAATACAGGACTGAGCATATACTGGGGATTGTTACTGTGGTTGTGTTTGGGGAATTTTGCTGACATCAGTGTAATTGTAAAGTGTCACCCCTTCCCTCACTTCTAAAGACTCTCAGGGTTGTTGTGTGATGACAGCTTTTCAGTGTCCAGTGCCTTTCAACTTTTAATAAAATCTTTTTCACACAAATAAATGTAAAGTTTCTCCTGCAAGCTGTTTCGTCCTTCCTCTGCCACTGTCTCTGTCTGTCACTCCCTATCTCTCTGTCTGTCTCTCTCAGGACAGGGCAGACACTGTGGATTGTTACTGAGGTTCAGTTGGCAATTTTTACTGACATCACTGTGGATTGGAAAATCTGTCGTTGTGTGTGTCCCTGTGTATATGTGTGTGTGTGTGTTTGTGTCTCTGTGTGTGTGTGTCTCTCTGTGTGTCTGTCTTTGTGTCTCCGTGTGTTTGTGTCTGTGTGTACCTGTGTGTCTGTGTTTGTGTCTCTGTATCTGTGTATGTGTGGCTGTGTGTGTGTGTGTGTGGCTGTGTGTGCCTGCGTGTGTGTCCCTTGCCTGTGTGTCTGCATGCTTGTGTGTGTGTGAGAGAGTCTCACAATCACCTCTCCCCATCACTATCTCTCCCTCTTTATCTGTCTCTCCCTCTCTCTCAGTCCGCCTCTCTCATAGAAACATAGAAAATAGGAGCAGGAGTAGGCCATTCGGCCCTTCGGGACTGCTTCACCATTCAAAAACCATCATTGCTGATGGTCTAATTCAGCACCCAGTTTCTGCTTTCTCCCCATATCGCTTGATCCTTTTGACATTAAGAAAAATATCTATCACATTCTTGAATAAATTTATTGACCTGGCCTCCAGTGCTTTCTGTGGTAAGCAATTCCACAGGTTCACCACCCTCTTCACCATCTCTCTCCCCCTCCAGCTCTCTCTCTCCCTCTATCATCCTCTCGTCATCTAGTTCTCGCCCTCAATCTCTCTCTCCCCCTTTATCCCTCTCTCCCCCTCTATCTCTCTCTCTCCTCCTCTATCTGTCTCTTCCCCTCTATTCGTCTCTCCCCCCTCTGTTTCTATTACTCTCCCCTCTATCTCTCTCTCCCCCTCTATCTCTCTCTCCCCCACTATCTCCTTTTTTATCTCTCTCTCCCCTTTATTGCGCTCTCCCCCAATTTCTCTACCCCTGTATCTCTCTCTTTCTGTATCATCCTCTCCCCATCTATTTCTCCCCCTCCATCTCTCTCTCCCCCTCTATCCCTCGCTCCCCCTCTATCTCTCTCTCTCCCCCTCTCTCCGTCTCCCCGCTCTATTTCTCTTTCTCTCCCCTCTATCTCTCTCTCCCCCTCTATCTCTCATCCCCCACTATCTCCCTCCTTTATCTCTCTCTCTCCCCCTCTATCGCGCTCTCCCCCAATTTCTCTCCCCCTGTATCTCTCCCTCTCTCTCACCCTATATCTCTCGCTACCCCTCTTTCTCCCTCTCACCATGTCTCTCCCTCTCCCCCACGACCTCCCTCTCCCCCTCTATCCCTTTCCCCTATCCGTATATCCCCCTTTATCTTTCCCTGCCCCTCTACCTCCCTCTCCCCCTCTATGTCTCTCTCTCCCCCACTATCTCTCTCCCCCTCTTTCTCTCTCTCTCCCTCTATCTCTCTCTAACCCTCAAACCGAGCAGCACACTCGGTCAAATTCTATCTTGATATTAAGGTCACTCTCTCTTCCCAGTAACAGACATAAGTGAATTGTTCCCTTTGACCCATTATGTTCTTAACATGCTCTGTTTCTTCACAGCCTGATACAGGACTGTACACGGCTGATTAACAGGTACATATCTGCGTGGAATAGCAGAGAGAAGGTAGTGTTTGATCCTTTCATGTGATGTAAGCTCCGCTGGCAAGGTCAGCATTTGTTGACCCTGATAGCCTGCTCGGCCGTTTCACAGGGAAGAGTCAGCCACATTGCTCGGGGTCTGTAGCCACATGTCGGCCAGACCAGGATAAGGATGGCAGATTTCCATCCCTGAAAGGAATTAGCGAAAGATATGGGTTTTACAACAATCGATGATAGTTTCATGGCACCATTACAGAAACTAGCTTTCAATTGCAGAATGTTGTTAATTTCTAGCAGCTGCCTTGCTCGGATTTGAACCACTTTCCCCAGACCTTTAGGTTGGACCTCTGGATTAATAGCCCAGTGATATCATCACTACGTGACTGCCTCTCCAATGGACACCAACAGTATCTTCCCCCTAATATTAACCACAGTGGTTTCTCGGCAGGAACCCTGGACGTGGTCCCAAATCAGAGACTCAAAGTTAACATTTAACTGGGAAAAGGCAGCAGAGAGTGAAACCGGATTGTTTTTGTCCCTGGATTCAGTGTCAACTGCAGACAGATCAGTTACATTTACAATATAAACGCCAAAATTTAATAAGGTCAATACAATCATATGGAAAATGTAAATGGCTCCACTCATGATTGTATCATCCATCCAATATGAGTACAGGTTTCAGGTTTATTCCCGAGAGAAGTCTTACTAAGAAAATCTCATTGACATTGAAATGATTGTGTTTTATTCACTACATTGTTTACTGGAGTCAAAACTGCTGAGGTAATGGATTTGTTCAGGTGAATGTAACCAATAGCAATGTTCAGTAGTATAACCGTGTCAGTGGAGACTTATCCCCTGTTTATATCAGCACACAGTGGAATGGATCAGCTCAGAGTGCCTGTTAGAGCTGTGGATTCCAGGATAACAGAACTTAGTTTCTCTCAGTAATGGAATATCCAATAATGTATCAGATAGAACGCATTTGTTATCCTGTAAATGCAGCAATTGGAGTTCCTGGTAGGCGTGTATCTCAGTGTAATGGTGTAAATCGACATTATCTGTGTTGCTGTATTCGGTATTATTTCTCACTGTGTATGTTACAAAGCCGCCTGTTCTTTACCAGCAATTTACTGATGGAAACAGCTCAATGTCTACTCTTTCAGTCTTGCAGGAGTTGAATTATGTCTTGAATAGAATTGGTTTCAGTAGCCCTGACATTGTTACTGAATTATTTTGTATTTTGAATGTATTTGAATGAGATGTCTTGGTTAGGATCAAGAATCAGGCAATGAGAAGATTTTAACAGTTTCATGATGCGGATCCAACCAGTCCTGGAATATTTTTTTTTAATGAATGTGTTTTTCGGCGATTGATAATGATTCATCTCACGGTCCCAGTGTTACAAGGCCTGCCTCGTCAATAATGTGGTGCAATTTAATTGGGATTTCAATGTATTTATTGGTTATCTCTGCAATAAAATATAAATTAATTCTGTGTGTGTCTGACGCTGCTTCAGAGGTCTGGCTATTGAACTGAGTTTTCCTGCTGCCTCTTTCACATCTCCTTCTGTGCTTCACTATGGAGTCATCACTATCACTGGACTACATTGTAAAATAGAAAGTACTGATGTGATGTACTATTGGTTTACACTTTATCAGTTGGAATCAAGAGTCATTCCATTTATCTGCAGATTATCAGCTGCAACGCAGATGTTGGTGCTTTATTCATTATTAAACAATATAACGGTGCACTTTATAATTCCAAAAAAAAGAATTTCAATGATTGCGAGTTTTGTCGTGAAGAAGTTCGACCCTGATTATTCCATGCATTGTAGATAAAGTGAAGAGTGTAGGTGAACAGGTGGAGACTTGAGTGTTCTGTAGATACATTAAATTGTTCGCAGAGGTTTCACCATTGAACAAACTGACTCTGAGAATAGAATCATTGAACACGGGGCTGGTGAACAGAATACAGGCACAGAATGTCAGGAAGATATCGTATTTGAAAAGTGGCATTAATTGCCAGTTTTCAGGGTGTGAGTACTCCAGAGAGATAGGAAAGGAGAAAAGGAGCAGGGAGAACGAAACTCTGGGGCAGAGATAAGCAGAAAGAAGGAAAAAGAGAAATAATCAGCAGTGTGAATAATTTAGTATTCACTATAAGTGCTGGAATATCCAGAACAATTACTGAGAGAAATTGAGTTGAAGTTGTCTGTTGTCAGATTGTGTTCATCTTACTGTTGGTCTTGATCCTCTGTGTTTATTTCTGCCAGGTCCTCATTTTGTTTTGTAGAAAGATCTGATTCCTTACTAACTGGTAGAATAAATAGAATAGAATCAGTTCTTCACTGATGGTAATTCATTATTTAAATACTGCATTTTAAAATCTCTGTGACTGCTGATTTCAATAAAGAGTGAGGCTGATATCAGAAATATATTTAAATTGATATTTTATTGACTTTACAAACTAAATGTGTTGACTATATTGCATAAACAATGAAATGTTCTCCAACACCAATAAAAACAGGTATTATTGTTTGAATGTATGAATTGAGTTGTATTAATAGGATCTATAGATTAGAATTCCTCTAACACTGCTGCAGTCTCTCTCTGTGAATCTCAGCCTCTCCTCTCACTGTATTGAATCCTCCGTCTCCTCATCCGTTGCTTCAGTTCATTCACTTTCTCAAACTATCTACTCCTGTCTCCACTCCAACTCCAAAATGTAATTTTCCTTCTCTCCCTCCCAATCCCTCTCTTTGCCTCATCCTCCAGCTGCCTCGTCCAACCTGATAGGAATTAAGGAACATAGGAGCAGGAAAGAAGCCATTCAGCCCTTCCAGCGTGCTGTGTAATTCGATATCATGGCTGATACGAGCACTCAAGCTCAGTGCTGCAGTTTTCAGCATTTTCCCATTTTGTACTAGTGCCTGTCGGTTCTCTGAAACCACGGCAACAAACCATCTGCACATCCCGCTGTTCCCAAACCTTCCCGACCAACAGTCTGGAGACAAATTCCCATTTAACCCATTGGATTCCATCTCTGTAAAACCTATTCTCATTTCCCCCCCGGTACTGCATCCTCACTCAGTATTTCCAGTAGATCCGGTGCTGATTTTATTCACATTCTGTATCAATTTCCCAATTCATTCTTACTAATTGTATTTCAAACATTTTACTGTGACAAACAATGCCCAGGTCAATCATTCAGTTTTCACTGCTCGATGAAGCAACAAAGCTGGAAATTTCAGCCCAGATCTTGTCAAACTGCTGCTTTGTCTCCAGGTCTGATCAGTAATTTCTCGGTTTCCTTTCTCTCTCTTCCAGTTAATTTGGTGGACATTGTGATCCTGTCCCGCGGAAAGTGCCATCTCTCCAAATGTATCACTGTCTACCTGGTGAGAATGGCAATGGCTGATCCCATATTGAACTGGAATGTTTCAATTTATTTCCCACATTTTTTCCTGAGAATTACTCCCGTATGTTCTCTCATTATGTTTCTAAGTTCTGCAGCGACATTTATTTCTGTCTGGCTCACAGTCACTTTCACCTTTGACCGATTTGTGGCCATTTGTTATGAGAAGCTGAAAACAAAATATTGCACCTAGAAAACGGCGGCTGTGATTGTAGGGACAGTGAGTGTGTTGGGCTGTTTCGAGTCTCTCCCCTGGTATTTTGCACTGTAACCAGATTACTTTATTGATAATGTTCCCATGGGTTGTGTTTATAAACTGAGTTTCTATACTTCTCCCACATGGGGGGCATTTGAATTGTGTAACTACTTTTTAACCCCTTGTGTCCCATTCTTTCTGATTTTGCTGCTGAATGTTCTGACGGACAGACGTATTTTATTCACCAGTAAAGTCCGAGGGGATTCCGGGGCCACAGCAATGGAAAGAATCATAAGGACCCAGAGATGGAGAATCGGAGAAAATCAATTATTTTACTGTTCAGTATATCCGGCTGTTTTATATTGTTGTGGATGACACTGTTTGTGTATACGATTTATCGTCGAATTGCAGGTATTCAGCATCATTCCTCCAACACTGGCCCTCACTATATCACAAATCGCTCATCAACAATGCTGCCGTTCTCAGATCATGCACCAACATGAGTAGTTATGCTGCAACCCAGACTAAATTCAGACAGGAGCTGAAGAAGGCGCTGAAATACACTTTCAATATCATTGTTAAATTAGTTAAATCATGAAAAGAGCTGAAGGGTTTCAAACACTGGAATTAAATCCCATGTCTTATTCCATTCACAACACTCCACACAGGGCAGAAGTCACATTTTATAGTCACAGCACTGAACCCTGAAATGATTTTAAATCTGATTCTGAGATTGTATTTAATTGACAATCTGTACAATTGAGGGGCGACTAGCTCTGCCCCCATTCACCATCTCCATCTGCTGGTGTCCCCTGTCTCACTGCAGTTACTTCCCCGCTCATCATTTCCATCTGCTGGTGTCCCTATCTCACTTCAGTTACTGCCACCTCACCACCTCCATCTGCTGGTGTCCCTGTCTCACTGCAGTTACAGTCCCCCTCTCACCATCTCCATCTGCTGGTGTCCCTGTCTCACTGCATTTACTGTCCCCTTCTCACCATCTCCATCTGCTCGGATCCCTGTCTCACTGCAGTTACTGACCACTCTCACTATTTCCATCTGCTGGTGACCTACTCTCACTGTAGTTACTGCCCCCTCTCACCATCTCCATCTGCTGGTGTCCTACTCTCACTGCAGTTACTGTCCCTCTCACCATCTCCATCTTAAGGTGTCCCTGTCTCACTGCAGTTACTGAACCCTCTCGCCATCTCCATCTGCTGGTGTCCCTGTCTCACGGCAGTTACTGAACCCCGCTCACGATCGCCATCTGCTGGTGTCCCTGTCTCACTGCAGTTACCACCACCCTTTTATCATCTCCATCGGCAGGTGTCCCTGTCTCACTGCAGTTACTGACCCCCCTCGCCATCTCCATCTGCTGGTGTCCCTGTCTCACGGCAGTTACTGGCCCCCGCTCACGATCACCATCTGCTGTTGGCCCTGTATCACTGCAGTTACCACCCCCCTTTTACCATCTCCATCGGCTGGTGTCTCTGTCTCACTGCAGTTACTGCTCACTCTCACCATTTCCACCTGTTGGTGTCCCTGTCTCACTGTAGTTACTGCCCTCTCTCAATATCGCCATGAGCTGGTGCCCCTGTTTCATTGCAGTAACTACCCCCCTTTCACCATCTCCATCTGCTGGTGTCCCTGTCTCACTGCAGTTACCGACCCCTCTCACAATCTCCATCTGCTGCTGTCCCTGTCTCACTGTAGTAACTGGCCGCTCTCACGATCGCCATTAGCTGGTTTTCCTGTTTCATGGCAGTAACTGCTGCCTCTCACCATATTCATCTGCTGGTGCCCCTGTCGTACTACAGTTCCTGACCATCTATCAACATCTCCATCTGCTGGTGTCCCTGTCTCACTGCAGTTACCGACACCTCTCACAATCTCCATCTGCTGCTGTCCCTGTCTCACTGTAGTTACTGCCCTCTCTCACACCCGCCATCAGCTGGTGTCGCTGTTTCACGGCAGTAACTGCCCCTTTCTCACCATATTCATCTGCTGGTGTACCTGTCTTACTACAGTTGCTGTCCCCCTTTCACCATCTCCATCTGCTGGTGTCCCTGTCTCACAGCAGTTACCGACCCCTCTCACAATCTCCAGCTGCTGGTGTCCCTGTCTCACTGTAGTTACTGGCCGCTCTCACCATCTCCATCTGCTGGTGTCCCTGACTCAGTGCAGTTACTGCCACTCTCACCATCTCCATCTGCTGGTGTCCATATATCACTGCAGTTACTGCCTCTCACAACGTCTCCACCTACCAGTGTCCCTCTCTCTCTGAAGATACTGCCCGCCTCCCACCACATTCATCTGCTGGTGTGCCTGTCTTACTACAGTTGCTGACCCCCTTTCACTATCTCCATTTGCAATTGTGTCTGTCTCACTGCAGTTATTGCCCGCCTCTCACCATCTTCATCTGCTGGTGGCCCTGTCTCACTGTAGAAACTGTCCCCCTCTCACTATATTCATCTGCTGGTGTCACTGTCTTACGACAGTTGTTGTCCCCCTTTCACCATCTCCATCACTGTAGTCCCTGTCTCTCTGCCGTCACTGGCCACTCTTATCATCTGCCTCTGCTGGTGTCCACATCTCACTGCATTTACTGCGTTTCTCACCATCTCCTCCTGCTTGGTGTCCCCATCTCATTGCAGTTACTGCCTTTCACCATCTCCATCTGCTGGTGTCCCTGCCTTACTGCAGCTGCTGTTCTCTTCTCACTATCTCCATCGGCTGGTTTCCCTGTCTCACTGCAGTTACTGACCCCCCTCGCCATCTCCATCTGCTGGTGTCCCTGTCTCATGGCAGTTACTGGCCCCCGCTCACGATCACCATCTGCTGTTGGCCCTGTATCACTGCAGTTACCACCCCCCTTTTACCATCTCCATCGGCTGGTGTCTCTGTCTCACTGCAGTTACTGCTCACTCTCACCATTTCCACCTGTTGGTGTCCCTGTCTCACTGTAGTTACTGCCCTCTCTCACCATCGCCATGAGCTGGTGCCCCTGTTTCATTGCAGTAACTACCCCCCTTTCACCATCTCCATCGGCTGGTGTCTCTGTCTCACTGCAGTTACTGCTCACTCTCACCATTTCCACCTGTTGGTGTCCCTGTCTCACTGTAGTTACTGCCCTCTCTCAATATCGCCATGAGCTGGTGCCCCTGTTTCATTGCAGTAACTACCCCCCTTTCACCATCTCCATCTGCTGGTGTCCCTGTCTCACTGCAGTTACCGACCCCTCTCACAATCTCCATCTGCTGCTGTCCCTGTCTCACTGTAGTAACTGGCCGCTCTCACGATCGCCATTAGCTGGTTTTCCTGTTTCATGGCAGTAACTGCCCCCTCTCACCATATTCATCTGCTGGTGCCCCTGTCGTACTACAGTTCCTGACCATCTATCAACATCTCCATCTGCTGGTGTCCCTGTCTCACTGCAGTTACCGACACCTCTCACAATCTCCATCTGCTGCTGTCCCTGTCTCACTGTAGTTACTGCCCTCTCTCACACCCGCCATCAGCTGGTGTCGCTGTTTCACGGCAGTAACTGCCCCTTTCTCACCATATTCATCTGCTGGTGTACCTGTCTTACTACAGTTGCTGTCCCCCTTTCACCATCTCCATCTGCTGGTGTCCCTGTCTCACAGCAGTTACCGACCCCTCTCACAATCTCCAGCTGCTGGTGTCCCTGTCTCACTGTAGTTACTGGCCGCTCTCACCATCTCCATCTGCTGGTGTCCCTGACTCAGTGCAGTTACTGCCACTCTCACCATCTCCATCTGCTGGTGTCCATATATCACTGCAGTTACTGCCTCTCACAACGTCTCCACCTACCAGTGTCCCTCTCTCTCTGAAGATACTGCCCGCCTCCCACCACATTCATCTGCTGGTGTGCCTGTCTTACTACAGTTGCTGACCCCCTTTCACTATCTCCATTTGCAATTGTGTCTGTCTCACTGCAGTTATTGCCCGCCTCTCACCATCTTCATCTGCTGGTGGCCCTGTCTCACTGTAGAAACTGTCCCCCTCTCACTATATTCATCTGCTGGTGTCACTGTCTTACGACAGTTGTTGTCCCCCTTTCACCATCTCCATCACTGTAGTCCCTGTCTCTCTGCCGTCACTGGCCACTCTTATCATCTGCCTCTGCTGGTGTCCACATCTCACTGCATTTACTGCGTTTCTCACCATCTCCTCCTGCTTGGTGTCCCCATCTCATTGCAGTTACTGCCTTTCACCATCTCCATCTGCTGGTGTCCCTGCCTTACTGCAGCTGCTGTTCTCTTCTCACTATCTCCATCGGCTGGTTTCCCTGTCTCACTGCAGTTACTGACCCCCCTCGCCATCTCCATCTGCTGGTGTCCCTGTCTCATGGCAGTTACTGGCCCCCGCTCACGATCACCATCTGCTGTTGGCCCTGTATCACTGCAGTTACCACCCCCCTTTTACCATCTCCATCGGCTGGTGTCTCTGTCTCACTGCAGTTACTGCTCACTCTCACCATTTCCACCTGTTGGTGTCCCTGTCTCACTGTAGTTACTGCCCTCTCTCACCATCGCCATGAGCTGGTGCCCCTGTTTCATTGCAGTAACTACCCCCCTTTCACCATCTCCATCTGCTGGTGTCCTTGTCTTGCTACAGTTGCTGTCCCCCTTTCACCATATTCATCTGCTGGTGTCCCTGCCTCACTGCAGTTACCGACCCCTCTCACAATCTCCAGCTGCTGCTGTCCCTGTCTCACTGTAGTTACTGGCCGCTCTCACCATCTCCATCTGCTGGTGTCCCTGACTCAGTGCAGTTACTGCCACTCTCACCATCTCCATCTGCTGGTGTCCATATATCACTGCAGTTACTGCCTCTCACAACGTCTCCACCTACCAGTGTCCCTCTCTCTCTGCAGATACTGCCCGCCTCCCACCACATTCATCTGCTGGTGTGCCTGTCTTACTACAGTTGCTGACCCCCTTTCACTATCTCCATTTGCAATTGTGCCTGTCTCACTGCAGTTATTGCCCGCCTCTCACCATCTTCATCTGCTGGTGTCCCTGTCTCACTGTAGAAAGTGTCCCCCTCTCACTATATTCATCTGCTGGTGTCACTGTCTTACTACAGTTGTTGTCCCCCTTTCACCATCTCCATCACTGTCGTCCCTGTCTCTCTGCCGTCACTGGCCACTCTTATCATCTGCCTCTGCTGGTGTCCACAACTCACTGCATTTACTGCGTTTCTCACCATCTCCTCCTACTGGTGTCCCCATCTCACTGCAGTTACTGCCTTTCACCATCTCCATCTGCTGGCGTCCCTGCCTTACTGCAGCTGCTGTTCTCTTCTCACCATCTCCATCTGCTGGATTCCCTGTCTCACTGCAGTTGCTGACCACTCTCAATATCTCCATCTGCTGGTGTCCTACTCTCACTGCAGTTACTGCCCCCTCTCACCATCCCCATTTGTGGGTGTCCCTGCCTCCCGGCAGTTACTGCCCCCTCTCACCATATTCATTTGCTGGTGTCCCTGTCTCACTGCAGTTACTGACCCCTCTCGCCATCTCCATCTGCCGGTGTCCCTGTCTCACTGCAGTCACCGCCCCTTCTCCTCATCTCCATCTGCTGGTGTCCCTTTCTCACTGCATTTACTGCCGCCATCTCACCGTCTCCATCTGCTGGTGTCCCTGTCTCACTACACCTTCTACCCCCACTCAACATCGCCATCTGCTCGTGTCCCTGTCTTACAGCAGTTACGTCCACCCTCTCACCATTTCCACCTGCTGATGTCCCTGCCTTACTGTAGTTACTGCCCACTCTCACCATCGCCATCTGCTGGTGTCCCTGCCTTACTGCAGTTGCTGTTCTCTTCTCACCATCTCCATCTGCTGGTGTCCCTGTCTCACTGCAGCTACTGACCACTCTCACTATCGCCATCTGCTGGTGTCCTACTCTCACTGCAGTTACTGCCCCTTCTCAACATCCCCATCTGCTGGTGTCTCTTTCTCACTGCAGCTACTGTCCTGCTTACTATCTCCATCTACTGGTGTCCCTGTCTCATTGCAATTCCTAACCCCTCTCGCCATCTCCATCTGCCGGTGAAGTTACTGCCCCCTCTCACCATCGCCATCTGCTGGTTTCCCTGTCTAACTGCAGTTACGTCCACTCTCTAACCACTTCCACCTGCTGATGATCCTGTCTCACTGTAGTTACTACCCCATCTCACCATCGCAATCTGCTGGTGTCCCTGTCTCAGTGCAGTTACTGCCACTCTCACCACCTGCATCTGCTGGTGTCCCTCTCTCACTGCAGTTAGTCCCCGCCTCTCACCATATTCATCTGCTGGCGTACCTGTCTTACTACAGTTGCTGTCCCCCTTTCACCATCTCCATCTTCTGGTGTCCCTGTCTCACTGCAGTTACTGTCCTCCTCACACCATCTGCATCTGCTGGTGTCCCTGACTCTCTGCAGTTACTGTCCTAATCCTACAATCTCGATCTGCTGGATCCCTCCAGTTCCACAATTACTGGTGCCCCCTACCCCCACCCCCATCCCCCACCCCCCCAATTCCTCATTCAGGCAGAGGGAGAGAAACAGAGTGGTGGGCGAGAGAGAGATTGACAGAAGGGGATAAACTGTGACAGAGCGAGAGAGACACACAGAGAGAGGAAGAGAAACAGAGAAAGGGGGAGAAAGAAACAGAGAAGGGAGAGAGAGCGCCACAGGGAGAGGGAGAGAAACAGAGACAGGGGGCAGAGATGGAGACAATGGGAAAGCGCGAGAGACAGACAGAGGGGGAAACAGAGAGGGAGAGACAGAGGGAGATACACAGAGACAGAGAGACAGAGAGAGTTGTAGGGAGACATTTTCAGCTAATAATGTTGAAAACAAATTTTAATCAAAATTTCCTTAGACTTCACACTGAAAAAAACTGGCCACACTCAACAATGCAGTTTGAAAGGAAACATAGAAGCCAGTTGTTGCTCAGTGGGTAGTAATCTTGTCTCTGAATTATAAGGAGGAGAGAAGTCCCTTGTCATGTCTAAAATGGAGATGAAACTGAGGTTCTGTTTATTTCTCATTCCTTAAATGTTGTCAGCGGGAAGTGCAGAAAGTGCCGCGAGACCCTGAGAGACTTTAGCAGCAGGGGAAAGATGTGAACATAGAGTCATAGAGTTGTGCAGCACAGAAACAGGCCCTTCGGCCCATCGTCTCTGTGCCAGCCATCAAGCACCTAACTATTCTAATCCCATTTTCCAGCACTTAGCCTGCAGTACTCTGTGCTATGGCGTTTCGAGTGCTCATCTAAATACCTCTGAAATTTTGTGAGGGTTCCTGCCTCTACCACCTCTTCAAGCGGTGTGTTTCACATTCCAACCACCCTCTGGGTGAAAAAAAAATGTTTCCTCAAATCCACTCTAAACCTCCTGCCCCTTACCTTAAATCTATGCAGCCCTGGTTATTGACTTCTCTGCTAAGGGAAAAAGTTTTTTACTAACTAACCTATCAATGCCCCTCATAATTGTGTTTACTAAGGGCCAACGGGATATGGGTGCCCTCGTCAATAAGTCACTGAAAACTAACCTGCAGCTGCAGTGAGCAAGTAAAAAGACTAATGGTATGCTAGTCTTTATCGCAAGAGGATTTGAGTACAGGAGTAGTGAAGTCTTGCTTCAATCGTATAGAACTTTGCTTAGACCGCAAACAAAGAACTATGTGCAGTTTTGGTCCCCTGATCTTAGGGAGGATACTATTGCCATAGAGGAAGTGCAACGAAGGTTCACCAGACTTGTTACCGCGAGGATGGGACTGTCCTATGAAAAGAGATTGAGGAAACTGGGCTTGTATTCTCTGGAGATTCAAAGAAAGAGGGGTGATCTCACTGAAATCAACAAACACTTAAAGTGATAGACAGGGTAGATGTAGGTAAGATGTTTCTTCTGGTTGAGGAGTCTAGAACCAGGGCACACAATTTCAAAATAAGGGGGAAGCCACTTAGGACAGAGATGAGGAGACATGTCTTTACTCAGACGGTTGTGAATCTTTGGAATGCTCTACTGCAGAGGGCTGTGGAAGCTCAGTCATTGAGTATGTTTAAAGCAGAGATTAACAGATTTCTGAATACAAATGATACAAAGGGATATGGGGATAGTGTGGGAAAGAGGCATTGAAATGGATGATCAGACATGATCGTATTGAATGGCGGGGCAGGCCCGATGGGCTGAATGGTGTATTCCTACTTCTGTGTTCCTATGGAAGGGGAGACAGTGTGTGATGTGACCCTGGGATTACATTATGGAACCAGTGACTCTGAGAATTTCACACTTACACACACACACACACACACACAGACACACGTAGACACACACACAGAGACAAACAGAAACAAACACACACAATCAGGCAAACACACACACATACAGAAAAACAGACACACAAGCACAGAGAAAAAACACACACACAGACACAAGACACACACATATACAGACTCACAGGTTCACACACACACAGACACACACACACACACAGAAACACACACAAAGGGAGCGAGGGATACAGACAGACAACGAGGTAAAGGCAGAGAGAAAGAAAGAGACAGAGAGATTGAGAGAGAAGGAGCGACAAAGAGAGATGGAGAGGTGGAGGGAAAGCAAAAGAAGACAAGGATTAGGAGCAGCAGTATGGCCCATCGAGCCTGCTCCACCATTCAGTACGACCATGGATGATCTTAGGATTCAACTCCACTTTCCCTCCCGCTCTCCATACCCCTTGATTCCCTGAGAGACCAAAAATCTGTCTATTCAGCCTTAAATAAATTGAAGGATGCAGCATTCACAACCCTCTGGGGCAGAGAATTCCAAAGATTCACAACTCTGTGAGTGAAGCAACTTCTATTCATCTCAGTCCGAGATGATCAGCCCCTTATCCTGAGACTGCGCCCATTTGTTTTTGATTCCCCAACCAGCAGAAGTAATCTGTCAGTGTCTACCATATCCAGTCCCTTCAGTATCTTTCATATTTCAATGAGATCTCCTCTCATTCTTCTAAACTCCAGAGAATACAGTCACAGTTTATTTAATCTCTCTCCTTCCCTCCGATTTGTCTGTCCATGCACCCCCTTTCATTCTTCCTACCAGTGGAGGCAGAAGATATGGTATGGTTCTTAATGAATACATCGCATCTGTCTTCAAAAAAAAGGGACGACGCAGACATTGCAGTCAAGGAGGAGGGGTTTGAAATATTGGATGGCAGAGATGAAGCGTTAAGAGGTTTAACATCTTTGAAAGCTGATAATTCACCAGGTTCAGACTGTTGAGAGGTGCAAGAGAGGAAATAGCAGAGGCTCTGACCATCATTTTCCAATCCTCTCTAGTTACAAGCGTGGTGCCAGAGGGCTGGAAGATTGCTAAAGTTGTACCATTGATTAAAAAGGGAGAAAGGGATAGACTGAGTAATTACAGGCCACTCAGCTTAACCTCAGTGGAGGACAAATTATTGGGAAAAATTCTGATAAAGAACATTAATCATTATTTCAAAAGGTGCAGATTAATCAAGCACGATCAGCATGAATCTGTTAAGTGAAGATCGTTTCAGAATAGCTTGATTACTTTTTTTCGTGGGGGTGACAAGGAGAGTCAATGAGGATAGCGACTCATCACCGCCTTCTCAAGGGCAACACGGGATGGACAATAAATGCTGATCTTGTCACTAATGCCCAGATCCCGTGACTGGATTTAATACAGTGTCAGTTCCTGTACATGCACAGTACACAATGGGTACAAGGGAATGATTCACTCCTATCTAGTACTGCGTGTCGCAGTGTTTCCATGTCTGTGGCTCTGTCACATTTTAAGCACTAACTTTACATCAGTGAGGAGTCAGTCTCTGAAAGAAATGTCACAGTGCTGTGGCAACATAAAATGGCCACCGAGAACAAACCTAAAATGTCTGTCTGATATTTGTGAGTTTCTACGTTCTGAGAGAGGAGAGAGAGTCAGATAGACAAACAGAGAGAAAATACAGACCGAGAGGGAGAAGGAGACACAGTGAGTGAGAGCAGGAATTTTGTCATAGAACATAGGAAGAGGAGGAGGCCATTTAGCCCCTCAACCATGTTATGCCATTCAATGAGATCATAGCTGATCTGAAATCTAACTCCATGTCCCCGTCTTGGCCCCTTATCACTTAATACCTTTGATTAGCAAAAATCTATCAAACTCAGATTTAACAATTAACAGGTGGCTCAGCATCAATTGTCGTTTGTGGAAGAGAGTTCCAAAGTGATAGCACACCGGTGTGTTGAAGTGTTTCTTCATTTCACTCCTGAAAGGTTTTTAGATTACGTTTAGATTTTCAGACTATTCCCCAAGTTCTAGACTCCGCAGCCAGTGGGACTTTCTCTCTGTCTACCCTATCAGTATCCCTTATTATTTTGAAAACATTCCCCAAATAACCCATTCCTGTTTAATACATTGATGATGATACATACAAATAGTCGCAGACTTCAACCCTCTGAGTAAAGAAAATTCTCCTCATCTCTGTCCAAAGTGGCTTGTGTCCTATTTTGAGATTGCATCCCCTGGTTGTAGACTCCCCAACCAGGGGAAACATATTTGCTGCATCTACCCTGTCTATCCCTTTAAGTATTGTGTAGGCTTCAATGTGATCACCTCTCATTCTTCGAGACTCTAGAGAATGCAGGCCCAGTTTTCCAAATCGCTCTTCATAGGACAGTCTCGCCATCCCAGAACAAGTCTAGTGAACCATCGTGGTACTTCCTCTATTGCATTGATATCCTTCCTAAGGTAAGGGGACTAAAACTGCACACAGTACTCCAGTTAAAAGTCTAACCAAGGTTCTACACAATTGAAGCAAGACTTCAAAGACCAAAGTCTGGACTCAAATCCTCTTGCAGTAAAGGCTAGTATACCTTATTTGTTGCCTGCTGCAACAGCATGTTATCCTTCAGTGACTTACTGACAAGGATGCCCACGTCCCTTTCTATATCTACACTTTCTAATCTCTTACCATTTAAGAAATGTTCAACACATCTATTCCTCCTACCAAAGTGGATAACCTCAGATTTTCCACATTATATTCCATCTGCCACGTCTTTCCCACTCACTAAGTCTGACCAAACCCCCTTGCAACCACTTGGCATCTTCCTCAAAACACAGATTCCCACCTAGTTGTGTGTTATCCGTGAACTTGGAAATACTAGATTTAGGCCCAACATCCAAATCTTTGATATATATTGTGAACAGCTGGGGCCCAAGCACTGATCCTTGCGGTACCCCACTAGTCACAGCATGCCAACGTGAGAACGACCCGTTATGTGATAGAAACAGCCGAAAAATGATTTATTCTTTTCTCCCGTCTGGATCACAGACATAAAAATGAGTTCAGAAACAGGTTTTTGGAACTGCTTCCGCCCACACTGTAGCAGTCATCTGCTCTGTACTCAGGTATTAGACCCATAGAATCATTCAGCACCGACAGTAGCATTTCAACTCAAAGTTTCTGCGCTCCTGTTCTTTGACTAAAGCGATGACATTGGTCACACTCACTCTGCTCTTTCCGTACTGTCAGCATATACTTTCTTTTCAATTATTAATCCAATTCCCTTTTGAAAGTTACTATTGAATCTGCTCCCATTACACAGCAGGCGGTGCATTCTAGCTCATAACAACTCTTTGCCATAACATAACAGCCGTCATCTTCCCTCTGGTTCCTTTCTCAATTATCTTCAATCTTCCCCCCTTGGTTGTCAGTTGGAACCATTTCTCCTCACCTACTCTAAAGCGACCATAATAATGTTCAATTCCTCTATTAAATCTCCAGCTGAGCCTCTCTGTTCTTCGGAGAACAATCTAATATTCTCCACTGTGTCCACACGTATCATTGGTATCATTCTCATAAACCTTCACTTCGGAGAAGTGAATCTCAAATGCACAATCTTCTTTCCATCGTTGCTCCTGTATTCACCGTCCGCAGTCCCTCATAATCCATTCCCTTCATTGTAATCCCGCTGGCTAATCTCTCAGTCATCCCTCTTGCTCTTAAGGTAAATGCTTTAGAAGGCCAAATAAACGAGCTGAATTTATGTATGATTAGAGATACTCAAATAAAAAGTCTTAAGGAAACTGGAAGTTCTCATGTGTGTGGAGTAATAGCCTTTATCCCATGAGGGTGGGAACACAAAATGGTTCGAGGTTATAGTATAGCCATGCAAATCTCTGTTTAGGCCCATAAGTAGCATTCAGATTTCAGTTCTCAAAACGCACTTCAACAAGAATGTGTGGCCTTTGATTGGTGCAGCGGTGATTTACCAGAACGATGCAAGGACGAAAACTGCTGAATTAGGAACACGACTTCTAAAGATTAAGCTTGTATTCATTGAATGTAGAAGATGGAAGGGCGAAGTCACTTAGATATTTTTGGTGATTTTATCAGTTGATAGAGAAGATAGTGTTACGAAAGTGCTTCCATTTCTCCTGGAAAGCCTACTAGGAGAATTCTCGACATCTGCAGAAAAAGACAGCTTCTGAAACGATCCCAGTAACGCATCTCAATGTACCCGGACGCCAGACCAAAAAAAAAGAGACAATTGACTTCCTTCCAAATGTTCCCTTTTTTTTTTGTCAAGATATAGCAAGTATTTGGCCAAAGTAGTCTATCTTTTTGTATTTTATTCTGGGATATGAAATATCGGGCATATGATTGGCTGCACCAGTAGCCAGGCAAACATTTCAATATATGTTGTGATCTTTGGAGAAGTATAAGTAGAAAAGACAGTGCACTCCTCCCTCCTTGGTCATAACAATCGGAAGAAGCAATGGTCTGGTGGGTGCATAACTTTCAAGTTAGAGCTAGGCTCTTTAGGGTGATCTCGGGAACCTATTCCTCAGGCATAGTTCAGCATAAATCCAGAATTCACTCCTGCAGTCATTTTTCAGGCCGGGGTTCAAGTGAAAACTTCAAAACCGATATTCATATTTCTTCAGCCAGAATGTTAATGGTTACAGAAAACAGGCGGCAGAAGTAAGTTAAGATACAGATCAACCAAGATCTGACTAAGGGTGGAATAGGCAGAATGGGCTGAATGGCCTCACTTGTTCCTGATAATCCTCGAATGAGAAGTGTTCGTGAAACTGAAGAGAAAGAGTGGCTGCAGACTGGGGAAAGCAGCTGTCTTTGAGCAAAAGGGATCCGATTGAAGAGAACAAGTCAGATTCAGGAGGACGTATCAATCGAGTTTGGAGGGTGGAAAAGATGTATGTACACATATATATGTATCAATATTGTGAACTCACAAGTGTTCAGCTGGCGACTGCAAACTTTGACTGAGGGGTGTAAAATTCCTGACTTCAGCCATTCAGCTTTGCTGTGTCATTAATGCTGCAGATCCCAGAGCATCCAGCTATTGTGCTGACGTCGAGGGGTTTAATGGCAAGTTCACGGGGATATATTTACAAAATAACCATTACTTTAAAGTGTTAGAGATCTGACTGGGTGACTCGATTCATCAACGAGCTTAACAACATCAAACTCTTAAGGTTGGCGAATTACGCACAGATTGACATGTGGAAATGTGACTTCATGGCTCCAACCGAGTTCTGGCTCAAAGAGGGGCAAAACTGGCTGGCAATTATTCCTGGATGCAAGGTGTTCAGCAAAGATAGAAAAGCAGGAAAATATGGAGGGGTGGCGGTATTGATTAACCACAGCATTGCTAGTAAGATAGAGTATCCCAGAGTGGTCAAAGTTGGAATTTATTTGGCGAGACTGAAAGAACAAAAAATGTGCAATATCATTTCTCCATGTATTCTTGAAGCCAACAACCAGTGCAAAGGATGAAGGGGAACAAATCTGCAAGGAAGTTACAGAAATGTGCAAGAATTATAGAAAAGGTATAATGGGAGAGTTTAATAATCCAAATATACACCGGGATATAATTAGTTTCAAGGGCCCCCATGTAATTATCCACCCCCAGGAACAGATTCCAATTTAATCGCCTCCCCTCCCACCACACCCAGGAGTTGGCCACTGTGTAAGCACCCACGCTCCCCCCCCTGAAAATTACCCCCATCCCGGACCAGACCCACATGTAATTACCCCCACCCCAGAACAGACCCCCAGGTAATAACACACCCCCCTTGGAAGAAGCCCCCATGTATGTACACCAACCCAGGAGCAGACCACATTTAATATCTCCCCCATTGGAACAGTCCCCAGTGTAATTTCCCGCAGCCATGAACAGGACCCCATGTAATTAACCAACACTGGAACAGGCCCCCATGTAATTAACCCCCAACTGGAACAGGCCCCCATGTAATTACCCACACCGGAACAGGCCCCGCAGGACCCCATGTAATTACCTCCACCCAGAACAGGCCCCAGTGCATTTACACCTAAACTCTAGCAGGACCCCATGTAATTACCTCCACCGGGAACAGGCCCCGGTGCAATTACACCCACACTCGAGCAGGACCCCATGTAATTACCGCCACACGGAACAGGCCATGGTGCAATTACCACGCACTCGAGCAGGCCCCCATGTAATTCCCTCCACCCAGAACAGGCCCCGTTGCAATTACACCCACACTCTAGCAGGACCACATGTAATTACCTTCACCCAGAACAGGCCCCAGTGCAATTACACCCACGCTCTAGCAGGACCCCATGCAATTACCTCCAACTGGAAAAGGCCCCGGTGCAATAACACCCACACTCTAGCAGGACCCCATGTAATTACCCCCACGCAGAATCGGCCCCGGTGCAATTACACCCACTCTCTGGCAGGCCCCCATGTAATTACCTCCACCCAGAACAGGCCCCTGTGCAATTACACCCATACTCTAGCAGGACCCCATGTAATTACCTCCACCCTGAACAGGACCCCATGTAATTACATCCACCCAGAACAGGCCCCCATGTAATTTCCCCAACCCCAGAACAGGCCCAATTAATTACCACAACCCCAGAAGACACCCCCATGTAATTGCTCCCACCCGGAACAGGTCCTTGTGCAATACACCCACACTGGAAAAGGCCCCCATGCAATTACCCCACCCAGAACAGGTCCCCGTGTAATTACCCCCTCATTGAAACATGCCCCCATGCAATTACCCTAACCCCAGAACAGGCCCCCATGTAATTTCAACAACCCCAGAACAGGCCCCCTGTAATTACCCCCACCCAGAACTGGCCCCCATGTAATTTCCCCCACCTGGAAGAGGTCCCGGTGCAATTACATCCAAACTCTAGCAGAGCCCCATGTAATTACCCCCACCTGGAAGAGGCCCTATGTAATTACCCCCACCCAGAACAGGCCCCCTTGCAATTACCCCCCACACTGGAACAGGCCCGTATTAAATTACTCCCACTTAGAACAGCCCCCCATGTAATTACCCCAACCCCGGAACCGGCCCAATTAATTACCCCAACACCGGAAGAGACCCCCATGTAATTGCTCCCACCCAGAGCAGGTCCCCGTGCAATTACCCCCTAATTGGAACTGGTCCCCATGCAATTACCCTAACCCCAGAACAGGCCTCCATGTAATTACCCCAACCCTAGAACAGGCCCCATGTAATTAACCCAACCCCAGAACAGGCCCTCATGTAATTTCCCCAACTCCAGAACAGGCCCCCATGTAACTACCCCCACCGGGAACTGGACCCCATGTAATAATCCCCATACTGGAGCAGGCTCCCATGTAATTAACCCTCGGAACAGGCCCCTATGTAATTACCCCCACCCCATAACAGGCCGCTGTGTAATTATCCCCACCTTGTAACAAGCCCCCATGTAATTACCCCCACCCAAAACATGCTCCCATGTATTTACCCCCACCCGGAACAGGCCCCCATGTATTTACCCCCGCCCCGGAACAGGCCACCATGTATTCACCCCCACCCTGGAACTGGCCCCCATGTATTTACCACCACCCAGAACAGGCTCCCCTGTATTTACCCCCACCCTCCCAATGAACAGTCCCACATCCGAATCCACCATTAAGAGACTGGAGAAATCCCTCTACCAAACATTGTACACCTGGAGAAACCTCCCTGTCCCATTTTTGATCAGCAGAATCTCCCCTCCTCCCATTTTGACACTGGAGAATCCTCCGTCCTCCCATTTAAAACCTGGAGAATCCTCCCTCTTCCCATTATAACCCTGGAGAAACCTCCCATCTCCGATTTTCAATTTGGAGAATCCTCCATCTTCCCATTTTAAACCTGGAGAATCCTCCCTCCTCCTGTTTTAAACCCTCCTATTTTAAACATAACAAATTCATTCTCTGTATCTTGCCCTCTAATTCTCCCCCTGCCCCCACTGTAAACAAATAACTGGCCGTGCAAATCAACTAAATTTTCTGAGGAACATTGGAGCTCGCTGTGGCTCCGTGAGTAATTATTCTGCCTCTGAGTTATACGTTTGTGTCTTCAGGGCAGAACACAAAATCTAGGCTGAAGCCACCCAACAGAAAGTCAAAACAGACCAGCGAGACTCAGAAAAGGAAACTTGTGTTAAATTTGTAAGCCTCGCGTTTTGGAATGTTTTAGTGTTTGAATATTTTTTTTAAAATTTGCCAACTATACCAAAGTTGGAGGAGATGCAGTGAGTGAGGATGATACCAATCGACTACAGCAGGAGACAGATAGGCGAGCAGAATGGGACAGACAAGTGGCAGATATAATTTAATACAGGAAAATGTGAGGTGATGTATTTTTACAGAAGGATAAGGAGAGGCGAAATAGACTTAATGACGCAGTTCTAGAGAGTGTGCAGGGACAGAGGGACCTGGGGATACATGTACATACATCTTTGAAGGTGGCAGGACATATTGAGAGAGTAGTCAGCAAAGCATGTGGCATCTTAGGCTCCATAAATGATTGTGAGTACAAATGCATGGAAGCGATGCTGAAAGCTCTGGCTAGGCCACAGCTAGAATATTGCATCAAGTTCTGGTCACCACACATTAGGAAGGATGTGTGGGTCCTTCAGAAGGATCAGAGGAGATGGTAGTTCCAGGGAGGGGAAGGTTTAGCAAAGTGGATTGGAAACAGCTACCTCAAGGTAAATGTGTGTCAGAACAGTAAGAATTAGGGAGGGTTGAGATCAAATATTTTCCCACAAAGACAGATTGAAACCCCCAAATCTAGAGCCCCTTGGATATCAAGGATCAAACCGAGTAGGATAAGGCACAAAAGAGAAGCTTATTTCAGATACCGAGAGCTCAATGCCACAGAAAGCCGAGAGGAGTGAAGAAAGTGCAGGGGTGAAATTAAAAAGCAAATTAGGAAAGCAAATAGTGGGCTGTAAAATTTTTACAAAGTAAAATCAAGGAAAACACAAAGATGTTTTATATATGAAGAGCAAGAGGATAACTAAGGATAGAATATTAGGGACTAAAAAGGGAATGTGTGTATACAGGTCGGAGATGTGAGCATGTTTCCTAATGAATATTTAGTTTCTGTCTTCATACAAGAGGGGGAATGATGAAGACATTGTAGTTAAAGAGTGTGAAATATTGGATGGGATAAATAGAGTGAGAGGGAAATATTAAGGTGTTTTGCATCTTTGAAAGTGGATAAATGGTCAGGCCTGGATGCATTGGAATCAGCTCAGAGAAGGCTCACTAGGCTGACTCCTGGGATGAAGGGGCATCTTATGAGGAATGGTTGAATAGGTTGGGCCTATATTCATTGGAGTCTAGAAGAATGAGAGGTGATCTTATTGAAACATACAAGATTCTGAGGGGACTTTACAGGGCGGATGCAAGGAGGATGTCCCCCTTGTGGGGGAGTCTAGAATTAGGGGGCACAGTTTCAAAATTAAGTGCCTCCCATTTATGACAAAGATGAGTAGGAAATATTTGGAATTCTCTTCCCCAGAGAGCAGTGGAGGTTGGGTTATTGATTATATTCAATGCTGAGTTAGATAGATTTATGATCGACAAGGGAGTCCAAGGGTTATGGGTGGCAGACAGGAAAGTGGAGTTAAGGTCACATTCACATTCAGATCAATTATGATTGTATTGAATGGCAGCACAGGCTCGAGGTGCTGAATGGCCTATTCCTGCTCATATTTCTTAGAATCTTGACTATAAATTGAAGGGTTTCCTCTCCACGTTTTAAGCCATTTTTATAGAGAGACAGGGCCATGTGTAATATAAATAGAGATGGAGTCTAGTGCAGTTCTAACTAGTGCACTGATAACTGAGACTTGTGTAAAAGGTATGAAGGGTACAAAATTCTAAATATGCATTCAGGGAAATATTTTAGGCCAGTACGTAGCAAGGCCAACAAGAGATGGGTCAGTTTGACACTTAGTTTTAGGGAATGACACTGGGCTGGTGGAAGGCAATTTAGAAAAGGTGGACCGGAAAAAGCTACTTGAAGGTAAATCAGTGTCAGAGCAGTGAGAGTGAATTATTTCATCTTGGAGGATTTATTATTCCAGATTGATTTATTTTTTTCAAATTCACAACAGACCAATGTGGGATTTGAACTCCCGCTTTTTCAGTCATTAGCTCAGGCTTTCAGAGTACAAACTGCAAAAGACATTCACCTTCCTCTTGTTGTTGCCTGACTGTCTCAGCTTTTGTATATTGTCCCCAATCTTGTTCTTTCATGTGCCTAAAGACTTTTATGTTATACAGACACTGGTAAACCACTTCAATCTCTCATGCCATTGGCTTAAAGACCTTCAGGGACACAATCCACAACCTAATTGGTACCTGATTCAAGCAACCAAAATCTTGAACTCCATTCAAACATTCCAATATCCTGTCCCTGCACAGATAGCTGACAGTTCCACAATGCAGGAATGTCCGAATGAGAAACGACATTTACCTGACAGAATCCAAGCTCCAAATTGAATAGAAATTGATATAGAAAATACCACCGAAATGGGACTTTTGTTTTTGTAACAGTGAGACTGAAACATTTCATGGTACTATTCGACCAAGAAGGATTCCGAGAAAAGTCAGGATCAGGATTGAAAGAGAAAGAGAGACAGCGAAATAGGGGGCGAGAGAGAGAAGAGAGAGAGAGAGAGAGAGACTGTTAACTCCTGTATGTGTTAGGGCTCTCTGCTCCTGCACTCGTTTTAATATTCTACCATTTAGTTTAGATTGACTCGCCAACAGTCTTCCTTCCAAAATCCATCGCTTCATATTTCTCAGCATTGAAGTTAAACTGTCATGTGTCTGTCCAATTCACCAGACTGCCAAAAGCATCCTGATGTCTGCTAATATTCTATTCTCTCTTTACTACATTTCAAAAGATTTGCGTCATCTACACACTTTGAAGCTCTGCCCCGTAAACCCAAGGTAAGTCATTAATATACAGAGTAAACCCCCTCTACACTTTCCCATCAAACACTCCCAGGCAGGTACAGCACGGGGGTTAGATACAGAGTAAAGTTCCCTGTACACTGCCCCCATCAAACACACCCAAGACAGGTACAGCACAGGGTTAGGTACAGAGTAAAGCTCCCTCTACACTGTCCTTTGAAACACTTCCAGGACGGAGACAGCATGGGGTTAGATACAGAGTAAAGCTTCCTCGACACAGTCCCATCAAACACTCCCTGGACAGGTGCAGCACTGAGATTGGCTGCGCAATTTGGGAAGCAATTTCTGCCTGCAATCAGGGGGACCAACTGCACCTGCAACTGGAGTGGTGGAACTGGAGAGGAGACAGCAGAATTGAGTTACTGCAAAGAGATGACTGTCGAGTGGAGACAGCTGCATTTATTGTGGAATCTTTGCATTTTTTCAAGACTAAGAAGACTCGCAAGTCATTTTGAAGCGGTCGGTGTTGGAGCACCAGAGAACTGTTGGTTGTTTGGACTGTTGGGGGAGGGCGGCGGCACCGCAAGATCCAGGAGTGGGGCTGCCAAATTCTATAGGGAGCGCTTGTATTTGCTCTTGTGTTTATCTGCCATCCTGTACAAAAGGGGCTCTCTCCCCACACCCAACAGTGTGGGTCAGGAGGGCTGGAACCTTTCCGGCTGAAGACTATCTTTATATGACAGCAGAACTGGACAACAGAAAAGGGAGAGAACTGGGCGACTCGAGCCCACCCGGGCGAGGAGCCCTCCCCGAACTGGAAGACTGGACTTTAGACTCTGTAGCAAGGTCCTCCAACCACCAATTGAATTGTAACATCCTCACAGCTGTTCTCGCCCTTCCATCACTCGGCCACTCGGTCCTTTTCAGCCCTAAACTCCTCTACTCCCATCCTCCTCCCCCCCACCGCCCATAATATTGCTTGAGTTAAAGAGGAAACTGTTGCGTGCTTTGTTTCTTTGGGGTGGGCGTAGCTCTGCAACACCATGGCAAGCCCCTCTTCACTGGTGGCGGCGCCTTCCCGCACATATACTGCTGCGCTGCTGCAGCAGCACCTATTGCCTCGTCACCGTTTGCATTAATAACATCGAAGCATGGGGTCAAGAGCTACGTCCACCCACACATGTCAGTAGAGGCATGTGTAAAGGCAAAGGCCGAGGTTGTCGGCACTTCGACCATTGTTGCTGCCTCAAAAATGTACAGCAAGGTGGTGTTTTTCATGAAGACCGAGCGGGCGGTGTCACTGGATCTGAGCAAGGGGCTCACAGTGGGCGGCAGCTTTCTGCCAGTGGACCCCCTGGAGGCCACTGCGCAAAGGATCATTCTATCGAACGTCCCACCCTTCATTCCTGGTGATCTCCTTCTTCCCCAACTGCACCATCTGGGGGAGGGAAAGACGGGGCTCACCCCAGTCCCGCTCGGTCTTCGGGAGAACAGCCTCTGGCACGTGTACTCCTTCCACCGCCAGCTATTCATGCAGCTGGTGTGGGAGGAGGTCACAGATGGCCATTTCAATGTAGAGTTCCAGGGGACGGCCTACCGTGTCTTCTGCACCTTGGAAGGGGCATGGTGCCATGTCTGCAAGGGTGTGGGGCATGTTTGTAAGAACAGCCCCACCCTCGCGGTTGCCAACTCCACCTCGGCAGCCTAGGATGGCGCCGCTGCACCTCCTCAGCTCCCCCCTCCCCTCCAAAACCTCCACCAGACACCATTCAAATGGTTCTGGAGGCTGTGATCGTCACGGCCTCTGGCGGATTGGGGTGAGCCTGCCCAGGTGTAAGGAAGGTGTGGAGGAAAAATAAACATCAAGAGACGTGTCCCCTGGACGCATTGAACCTGAACTCAGCCCAAGGCGCGATGTCGAGGAGCCCATTTGCTCCAGGGCTGGGCTCATGCTCCGGGTGAGTTAAAAAAAAAGAGTGTGTGGAGGCGGAGGCCTCCGATGGCATGGATGTCTCTGAACCTCCGCATCAGACTGGGGAAAAGAGGAGAAGGCACCTCTCCACAGAAGTAACACAGGGCCATGAGGTGCAGGGCCAATCGGTTGGAGTGGAGGCATCTCCTGTTTCGGGTCCCCAGGTACCCCTGCCACAGCCATCATCAAGGCTGCAATGTCCGGGCAGGAGCTTCCTTCCCCTCTGGATGGAGGGGAGGGGAGGGCCCCTGCACAATAGGCCCCTCCTGAAGGAGTCAGTGGGGGCCTGCTTGTGGTAAGGGAGCCGGGGGAGGCCGCCCACTCTGCCACTACCAATGGGTCGGGTGCCCTCAGTGGAAGGGAGGGCGAGCTCCCAAAGGGTCGGCCCTCCCAGCCGGAGTCCACCACCAACCGGGAGACACCCGACCCAGTTATAACCGGGAATGCTGCCCAATCTGCTGGGCCTGTGTGTGCTGGCAGAGCGAGAGATGGCCTCCTCTCTCCGTCTCCGGTCTCGGCTCCGGCTGAATTTCCATGAGTGGGGAGCTTCCATCTCCCCTGGACCACTCATTGGCCTGGGGATGAGGTGGAGGAGTGTCCTGAACCGATGGCGCCCACGGGCTCTAGTTTCACATTAGAACCCAGGGAGGACTCCTCCGCCATCGATCCTGGGGGTGGGATCGTGAACGAGGTGGGACCAGCTGCCGCGGCTGGGACGTCCGCCCCACAGTGTGTGGTGGGAATGTTGGCCGCTGGAGGTGACGACCCGGAGGAGGACGGGGACCCGGTGTAGGGCAATGAGGATTACATTGATTCCATCGACAATGAGGTGGTGGAGTCCCTCGTGCCTCCCACCGAGTAACAGGAGGAAGAGAGACGCATGAGAGCGAGGGAAACAGAGAGGGAATGAGAGGGGCAGAAGAGGGGCAGCCGGCTGTTATCACACTGCTGTTTGTGGGGTCTTGCTGTGCACGAATAGCCTGCAGCCTTTCCAGCATTGCAATAATGATGACCACTTTAATAATTAATTCATTGAGTGTCAAATGCTTCTGTGAATCAGCAGTTACATGGCTGAAATGTGAATGTTTGTAAAGGCTTGTTCTCATTCCCGAATAATGCTGGTGTTTTAGGCTGTGGGCTGAATTGGAGAGTCACTGAGAGATTGCTTTATGTCAGTAAGTGAGAGAAAGAGCCCTGGGCTCTTGCTATGTTTTATTTCTGTTCAAAAATGCTTTGCTTCGTTTGAATCAATTTTATTTCTCTTATTCCCAAGGAGAATCTTTTCGGAAGCTGCAGTTGTGATAATGCACAGGGGGAATCTTTTGGCCACCTGGAATTCTCAGACA
Organism: Heterodontus francisci; assembly: GCF_036365525.1. Classification (NCBI taxonomy): domain Eukaryota; kingdom Metazoa; phylum Chordata; class Chondrichthyes; order Heterodontiformes; family Heterodontidae; genus Heterodontus; species Heterodontus francisci. The sequence continues at coordinate 24,430,044 of NC_090391.1, forward strand.
AGAGCTTTAACCAGAGAGGGAAAATAATAATAAATATATATGTGTCATTGTCAAATTCATTTCTAGATACAGAAAAGAAGACAGTGTGTTTTCGGGGCAGATAGAAAAATAAAGTGCTGGAAATGCTTAGACTTTCCAGCGCGGTTTTACTTCAGATTTCCAGCATCTGTAGTATTTCGATTTTGTATTTTCGGGGATCTGTGGATTTTCTATCACAAGGGAGGGGGCTGGAGGGCGCTCCGAAGGAAATAGTTTGATAAGTGATGCTCCAGAACAGTGAATGTAATCTCGTAGATTTCCCTCTCTCCATCTCGAGCTGCAACTTCTTCCCTGCACCTTCTTCCTTGTTCCTAGTTCTGTTTCTTCACATCTTTAAATCCCTATCTCTGTATCTCTGAATATCCTTTCTATCTCTGCCTCTCTCTGGAGTCTCCCAAGTTTCCATTTTCAATCTCTTTCTGTGACTCTCTTCAACTTTATCTCTCTCTCTCTCTCTCAGTCCATTTCTTCTCTCACTCACTTCCAAATCCCTGAATCTTTCAATCTCTGCTCCACCTTTGCTGCAAGATTATCTCTGCATTTCCCCTCCTGTCCCGGGATACCCCTCTCTATTCTGTAAACATATCTTTTTTTGTATCTCTGCCTCTCCACATCTCCCTGTCTCTGCATCTCTCTCTTTGCCTAGGATCGTTCTCAATACCTCCATTGCTGCTTAATTCGTTGTCTACACATCCAGCTCTCTCTCCCTGTGTATGTCTCAATTTCTCTCTCTCTGCCCTTCTCAGTATTTCTGCCCTCTGCTCTCAGTTTTTCTCTCACTGGTTTAGGACTCCCTGCATGTCATTCGCCAGCTCCCTTTCCATTTATTTCTCTCTCTCTGTTCTGTCCTAAACCCGGTATCTGTTTTCTGTGTCTCTGTCGCTCTGTCGGGGGGTACATTTGAACTCGCTGCCTTGGTGCTGTACAGGGTGATTGTGAACCTGGATCCTGCTTTCCAACTCTCCCCAGTTTAGCTCCGATTGAGGTAAAAACAGGGGAGAGATGCTGAACAGGAAGCCGATTCACAATCTCTCTGTGTATCTGCTTGGCGACTGTCTCTGCCTGTCTTCTTGTGGCTCAGTGGGGGAACTGACAAATCAGCCATGATCTCAGATGTTTGGGACAGGCTCAAATGGCTGATTGGCCTCCACCCGTCCCTGTGAGTGTGTTTGTGAGTGTCTCCCTCTGTTTGATTCCCTGAAGCCGATGGGGTGAACAAGTCAAACACCTCTCTGCAGATAGGGGTGTGACTGGGGCCTGGATCTTCCTGTGTGTTAAAGGCTCAGAATGCCATTTAGCCTCTGGGCGGTCCTTGCTCTATGCCCGGCCCTATGTTTGGCTGGGCATGAGTTAAAGGTGCCGGGCGCCTGGGAGCCGGTTGATGGAATTCCAGTGGCTTATCCTGACGAGGAATTAAAGTGAATTAAAGACTGTCGGGACATGGCGCCACACCCAGGAGAGTGATGGAGGTGGAAATTGCACGTGTGGGGGGTGGGGGGGGGGTGGTGGTTGTTGGCAGAGATGTGAGTTACACAGAGTGTGGGTGGGGGCGGCTGTTCATGGGGGAGATGATACAGGTAGGAATTAGGAGAGGGGGACTTTTACAGGACAAGGAGGGTGTTTAGAAAGTGGGGAGTGTGTACAGTGGGGGGGGGGGCAGGGGGAGAATTAGACCGGGATCAGTTAACATGGGGGTATCAGATGGGTGTCTGTTCCAGGGGGGTTGGTATTTAGATGGGAGTTGATTCGCGGGGGGAGGGGGGGGGTATTTAAATGGGAGTTTGTTCTGGGGGTATTCAAATGGTTCTGTTCGGGGTGTTATTTAGACAACAGTCTGTTCCCCGGGGTGTATTTAGATGGGATTCTGTTCCTGGGGGGGGGGGGGGTTATTTAGATGTGAGTCTGTTCCTGGGGGTTTATTTAAATGTGAGTCTGTTCCCGAAGGGGGGTGGTGGTATTTAGATGTGAGTCTATTCCTGGGGGAGGGGTATTTAGATGAGAGTCTGTTCCGGGTCGGGGGTACTTAAATGGAAGTTTGTTCCTCGGTGGGGGGGGGTATTTAGATATGAGTCTCTTCCGGGTTGGGAGCATTTAGATAAGAGTCTGTTCCCATGGGGGTAGTTAGATGGGATTCATTTAACGGGGTGGGGGAGGGGGATTAGATGTGGGTCTGTTCATAATGAGGCTAACAGGGGATATCAGATAGGGTCTGCAGACGAGGAATATTTAGATGGGGGGTCTGTACAAGGTGGATGTTCTTCGGGGGGGAATTATTGCAGGGGATAAGATTGTGTGGTGGATGGAAATTGTGGAAATGGAGGATAGGGGGATAAATTGCGGGTGGGGGGGAATTTCTGGGGGAATAATTGGGGGGTGAACTTTGCAGGGCGACATAATTTGGGCGTTGAATAATTTTGGGGGGTGGGTAATTTGGGGGCGTGCATTATTTGGGGAGAAATATTGCAGGGGAAAAAATTGCAGGGGGCTTGTAATTGCAGGGGGGATAAGTTGCGGAGGGTGGAGACAGAGTAAGAGACAGAGAAATAGAGAAAAGACAGAATGTGACAGAGAAATAGAGAGAAAAAGTCAGCAATAGAGAAAAGACAGAAAGTCAGCAATAGAGAAAATATAGAAAGAGAGAGAAACAGAGAAAAGACAGAAAGAGAGAGCAATAGAGAAAATACAAAGTCAGCAATCGAGAAAAGACAGAAAGTCAGCAATAGAGAAAACATAGAAAGAGACAGAGAAACAGAGAAAAGTCAGAAAGAGACAGAGCAATAGAGAAAATACAAAGTCAGCAATAGAGAAAAGACAGAAAGTGAGAAATAGGGAAAAGACAGAAAGATAGAGAAAAAAGTAGGGAAGAAGTGGAGGGAAAGAATCGAGTCACAAAGAAATTGCAGGCAGCTGAGAGGCAGGCAGAAAGCCAGTGAGAAAGGCACAGAGAATCACAGAGAGATTGAGAGAGAGAATGACAGAGAAGGCCAATGAGACAGAAAGATGCACAATCACTCAGAGAGAAACAGAGGGAGAGAGAGAAACACAAACAGAAAAACACTGAGAGAGAATAACACACAGAGAGAGAAACACTATGTGAGAGAGATGGAGGAACACGGAGAGGGAGAGAAACAGAGGGAGAGAGAGAGAAACAGAGAGAGGGAGAAACAGAGAAAGAGAAACAGGAGAGAAAGACAGTGAGAGGCGGAGAGATAAACACAAAGTGAAAGAAAGAGAGATTAAGAAACATTGAGTGAATGAGAAACAGAGACAGGGAAACAAAGGAGAGAGAGAAACAGAGAGAGATTGAGGAACAGAGGGAGAGAGAGAAAACCAGAGACAGAGAAAATAAACACACACAGAGAGAAATACAGAGAGAGAGAGATACAGAGAGAGAGAGAGAGAGGGTGAGAAACACAGAGATAGAGATAGAGAGAAATACAGAGAGAGAGAGAAAGAGGAATACAGACACAGGGAGAGAAATACAGACAGAGAGAGAAAAGCAGACAAAGAGAGCGAGAGAGAAAAATACTGAGAGAGAGAAAGAGAAACACACAGAGAGAGAAACAGGGAGAGAGAGAGAGAGAGAGGGGGAAACACAGAGATTGAGGAACACAGAGAGAAAAAAAATCACTGAGAGGGGGAGAAAAACAGAGAGAAAGAGAAGCAGAGGGAGAGATTGAGAGAGATTGAGGAACAGAGAGAGAGAGAAACAGAGAGAGAGAGAAAAATCACAGGGAGAGAGAGAAAAACAAAGAGAAGCAGAGAGAAAGAGAAACAGAGAGAGAGAAACAGAGTGCAAGAGAAACAGAATGAGAGAGAGAGAGATTGATAAAGATTGAGAGAGAGATTGAGGGAGAGATTGCGAGGGAGAGATTGAGAGAGATAGATTGAGTCTGAAGGAGGGAGAAAGGCAGAGAGAGACAATAAAGATGTGATACTCACTATCGCACATGGTCTGCACTCCATCATTGGACTCGAACACCTTCCCTCCATCAGCTCGTCCATGGGGTAAAGATCCTGGAGAGGGGCATTGGGGTGGGAATTGAAGAAAAGGGTCAGGACTGGGACAGCGAGAAGGGGATTCAAACTGGACTCTCGCACTCTCTTTCTCTCACACACACATTGTAATCAGCTTGCAATTCATCTGGGCCGGAGACACAGAGACTGAGACATAGAAACTCACTTTCACAAACCAGCCGCATGGAAAGAAAGAATGGAGGCTGATGGTGTCCTAATATATCCCAGAACCTGTGACTCAAAACAGCCAGTTCACCCAAAATAAAGCTCATCTAACCAGCTCTCAGTTTCCTCCATCTGGACACTCCATCCCAGGTATGGGATAGTCCAATTTGAGTCTATGTGTAAACAGGGAATGGGGGTGAGAGGGATATTGCAGCCATATCCCAAATGGACCGTTCCAGGCAGAAACCTGTCTGTCTGTCTGTCTGCCTCCCCAAAAACCTCATTAACAGAGCAGAAATGCTGCTGTAATTGAAAACCTGGAGGGGACGGTTTGGATAATGACCATTTAACACTAATTGTATTAAATGTCTTTCACTATTCACCTCCAGTTAACAGAAAGTTCAGAAAATGACTGTAAATGTCTCATTGCATTTACTTTGAAATTCTGAAAGAGTTTTTGCTGGAGAGGCCGGTTTGACACACAGTTTTTATTCAAATTTTCAATTCCACTGTGTGACATAGACTGAAACTTAATCTAGGTAAACGATGCAGCCAAGAGAATTTTTACAACTGGTGACATTTCACACAACAATCCTCACCCATATTTACAGTTAAATTTGTCAATGATTCTTTCTACTTTATTTGATGTTGCTGCATTTATGCATTAACCTGTAATCAATCGAGAAAACACCTTCTTAATATTTACCAGTTTAATGTTAGAAGAGTTTAGAAAGCTGGCAAATGGCCATTTAACAAAAATGGTATTAAATATCTTCCACTTTTCACCTCCAGTTTGTATAAAGTTCAGCGATAAATACCTCCACATTCTGACAACGAGTTTTTTACTGCTGCAATAAAGTGTCACTTGTTTTCAGGGTCCACACATGCCTTTTTCTTTGGAACAAACCCAACGGTAATACAATCTGTTTCCTTCATCATTTTGTAAACGAGCACCAGCTCACCCTTAAATCTATCCTTCTCTGACGTATCGAGTCCGACCTCTTTCAGCATATCTTACGACACAGAATGGAAATTTGCCTCTTTGTTACACTACCCACTAAAGTTGCACTTTAATCACTCCTAGCCAATTTTAATCACTCCAAACGTGTCAGCCATTCCTTGAAACCTCTCCCCCTTTCTCTCTCACAAACACATTCTTCTTTTGAGACTGGTAAACCTCCTCTGCACTGTCTCCAAGGCCTTGACATCCTTCCTAAAGTGTGGTGTCCAGGATCAAACACAATACTGCAGTTAAAACCTAACCAGCACACAATAGGATCACAGAATAATACAGTGCAGAAGATGCCCTTTGGCCCATCAAGTCTGCACCGATGCGTTAAAGACACCTAACCTGTCAACCTAATCCCATTTGCCAGCACTTGGCAGTTTGAATGAGGCGATGGATTTTAATTCCTTTTCTTATTTATGTTTTTTTAAAAAATCATCATCTGCAGTAACAGGCTTGCTGATGCTTTTTGCTGTAATGTCAATGATCTTTAAATTCGTAGTTTTTTATGCGCTACTGCAAATATGTCCTTCAGTCTGGAGGAGCTCACAGATGTCTGGTGAGAACATTATGTGCCAATAGAAAGGAATTAGATATCATAAAATAACTTAGCTCCATTAGTGGGTACTCGGAGGTGGGAAAGGGTCCAGGTTCCAATTGCAGAATCTGTGCTGACATAGCTGATTGCACAGAGACCAGAAGGATACAATGGCATTCACACACATCTGCACACAAACACACAAAATCCTTCAAAGAAGAGATATTTCGGGCTCTCCAATGGGAATGGGCAGGCCATGGGGTAGGGATATTCCAGTGAATGTTGCAAATGGTTCATTTCAGGGCCCTATCTCTCTCTCCCTCTCCTCACGCATACTTACCACACCCCCACCACACCCAGACATCATTAACAATTGAATGCAGAAAAATTGCTGCAATGTAAAACCTGGAGCGGCCTGTTTGGAAAATGGCCATTTGACACAAATTGTATTAAATACCTTTCACTATCCACCCCCAGTTTACAGAAAGTGCAGCAAATCCTTGAAATCCTGACAGAGTTTTTGTTGGCGAGGCCTGTTTGCTGCAGTTTGAGGAACAGACAATTTTTATTCCGTTTCTCAGTTCCTCTCGGTGACAATCCCTGAAATTACAGCCAGGTAAATAATGCAGCCAAGAAAACCTTTATAACTGGTGACATTTCACAGAACAAATCTGATCTATATTTACACTTGTATCTGTAAATAATTCGTTTCTTGATGTTGCTGCATTTATGCTTTAGTCGGAAAGCATTCAAAGTAATTTTCTCAACAATTACCACTGTAAAGTCACAAGGGTTCACAGCGTTGAAGAACAGCCATTTAGCACAAATTTTATGAAAGCTCTTTTACTTTTCACCTCCAGTTTACATAAAGCTCAGCAATAACTACCTCGAAAATGTGGCAATGAGTTTTTGCTGCTGCAATGAAGTGTCACCTGTTTCACTTTCCATCTTGACTGTTTCTATCCTCTACTTTCCTGGCGGATTCAGAGGGAGTTTTGTCACTTGTTAATCACTGTCCAAATTCAGGAGCTACGGGCTACTCTGCAGCTGCCCTGGAGAAACAAATAGTGTTTAAAATTTGTTCACTCAGTTTGGATAAATGAGGACAGTTTGTTTCCAGTAGCAGAGAGTGTTCAGGAACCAGAGAGCACGGAATGAAGATGAATAAAAATGGGAGAGCGATGCGAGGAGATAATCAGGGGAAATAATGCAGCACAAGTTGTTCTGGTCTGGAATGCACTGTCTGACAGGTTGGTGAAAGCACATTTTATATCTATTTTCAAAAGTCAATTACATCAATACTTCAATTCCTCTCACCAATAGTAGAGAATATAAGAGCACAAAAAGGGAAGTGAGAGATGTCATAAGTTTAGCGATGAAGAATTCAACGCAACTTATTTAGATAATTTTTATTTGAAAATGAATGTTTGGACTTTATTCGGTGTTCTTGCTTTATTTCGCATTGGCGTTTACTCACTCAAAGTAATTTTTCAAACAGAAACCAGGTTAATGTTACAAGCGTTTACACTGTTGGAAAATTACCATTTAACACAAGTTGTCTTTAAATTTTTTCATTAAGCATCTAAAGGTTACACAAAGTGTCAGAATGACACAAACATACATTTTTCTAATTTATAGCAAACTTTCAAACTCTCAGGAACACAGAATCTCCCCATCAGCAATGGCTCAGTACCACCATCTACTGGTGTCTCTGTCCTTTCAAGACTGAGCTTCACTACCGTGACCCAGTCAGAACTGAAACATTAGCCATGTCCTCGCTCATCTACATTGATTCCCGTTTCAGCATCAATTTGTTTTAATGCTCTCATCCTTGTTTTCAAACCCCACCGTAGTCTAACCTGTCGATATTACTGGAACCTCCTCCAGCTCTACAACCTTCCACCATTTCTGCACTCATCCTCTTCTGGTCTCTTGGGCAGCCCAGATTTTAATTGTTCCGTTATGATGTCCGTAGTTTTAGCCATGTAGGATGTAAATTCTGGAATTCTCTACCTCAAAACAGCCCCCTTTCACCACCTCCATCTGCTGGTGTCCCTTTCTAACTGCAGTTTCAGTCCCCTCTCACCATCTCCATCTGCTGGTATCCCTGACTCACTGCAGTTGCTGACTCCTCTCGCCATCTCCATCTGCTTGTGTCCCTGTCTCACTGTAGTTACTGACTCCTCTCACCATCTCCATCTGCTGATGTTCCTATCGACCTACAGTTTCTGCACACTTTCACCACTTCCATCTGCTTGTGTCCCTTTCAAACTTCAGTTACAGTCCCCTCTCACCATCTCCATCTGCTGGTGTCCCTGTCTCACTGCAGTTACTGACTCCTCTCACCATCTCCATCTGCTGATGTCCCTGTCTCACTGTTGTTACTGTCCCCTCTCACCATCTCCATCTTCTGGTGTCACTGTCTGACTGCAGTTCCTGACTCCTCTCACCATCTCCATCTGCTGGTGTCCCTTTCTCACTGCAGTTACTGACACCACAACATATCCATCTGCTGGTGTTCCTATCTCACTGCAGTAACTGAATCCGTTGACCATCTCCATCTGCTGGTGTACCTTTCTCACTGCAGTTACTGATTCCACGCCATCTTCATCTGCTGGTGTCCCTGTCTCACTGCCGTTACTGCCCCCTCTCACCATCTCCGTCCACTGGTGTCTCTGTCTCACTGCAGTTACTGTTCCCCCTCTCTCACCATCTCCATCTGCTGGTTTCCCAGTCTCATTGCAGTGACTGACTCCTCTCACCAGCTCCATCTGCTGCCTCCCCTTTCTCAATGCAGTTTCTGTCCCTCTCACCATCATACAATCACTGTGATTTGCAGCTTTGTCCATTTTGCTATGGGTCCAGGGCGAGTTTAGTTGAATCCAGCTGAGCTTTTCAGTGGCGCTTTTTTTGAAAACAAAAATTCATGAATCATCTACAGAGGATGTCCCGCCTCAATAGGTCAGATTATCAATATAACATAAATCTCAAAATCAGATTTAAAATCATTTCAGGGCTCAGTGCTGTGAATATAAAATGTACTTTCTGTCCTGTAGGAAGTGTAAGTTTGGAATAAGAAATGGGATTTAGTTCCAGTGTTTGAAACCCTTCAGCTCTTTCCCTGATTTATCTAATTTAACAATGAGATTGAGAGGGTATTTCACCGCCTTCTTCAGCTCCTGTCTGAATTTAGTCTGGGTCACAGCGTAAATACACGTGTTAGTGCAGGAACTGAGAAGCTGCAGCATTATTGATGTGCGATCTGTGATATTGTGAGGGTCAGTAAAGGAGTAATAAGATTGAATATCTGCAATTCGCCTAGAAATGTTATACAAAACCCGGGTCACCCATAACAGTATAAAACTGCCGGATATACTGAGGAGTAAAATAATTGATTTTCTCCGATTCTCCATCTCTGGGTCCTTGTGATTCTCTCCATTGCTGTGGCTCCGGAATCCCCTGCGGACTTTACTGGAGAATAAAATACGTCTGACAGTCAGAACATTGAGCAGCAAAATCAGAATGAACGGGACACAAGGGGTTAAAATGTAGTGAGACAATTCCAATGCGGCCCACGTGGTGGAAGTAAAGAAGATCAGTTTAAAGCCACATTGCATGGTAACAGTATCAATAAAGTACTTTGGTTTATATACAAAGTAAATTGGGATAGACAGTAAACAGCCCAACACACTCACTGTTCCAACAACCAGAGCCGCCGTTTTCTCAGTGCAATATTTTTTTTTCACCTTCTCACAACAAATGGTCACAAATCGATCAAAGGTGAATGCCACTGTGAGCCAGATAGAAATAAATGTGGCTGCAGAACTCAGAACGTTAATGAGAGAACACACTGGAGTAATTCTCAAGAATGAATGTGGGAAATAAATTGAAACAATCCTGTTCAATATGGGTTCAGTGATAACGACCAGGAGATCATCCCCTGCCATTCCCACCAGGTAGACAGTGATACATTTGGAGAGACCGCACTTTCCTCGGGACAGGATCACAATCGCCACCAAGTTAACTGGAAGAGAGAGAAAAGGAAGCAGAGAAATTACTGATCAGACCTGGAGACAAAGTAACAGTTTGACTGGATCTGGGCTGAAATTTCCAGCTTTATTGTTGCATCGAACAGTGAAAATTAATTCATTGACCTGGGCAGTGCTTTGTCACAATAAAATGTTTGAAACACAATTATTAATAATGAATTGAGAAATGTATACACAAAGTGAATAAAGTCAGCACCGGATTGACTGGACATACTGAGTGAGGATGCAGTTCCAGAGGGGGATTGAGAAGGGGTTTTACAGAGATGGAATCCAAAGGGTTGAATGGAAATTTTTCTCCAGACTGTTCGTTGGGATGTTTTGGCAACAATGGAATATGCAGCTGATTTTCTGAGAACCGACAGGGAATGTTAACAAATCGGAAACGGGTGCAAACTGCAGCATTGAGTTTGAGTATCAGCCATGATCTAGAATGACAGATCCGGCTCGAATGGATGCGTGGCCTCCTTCAGCCCCACGTTCCTATATTCCTATCAGGTTGGACGAGGCAGCTGGAGGATAAGGCAGTGAGTGAGATTGGGAGGGAGGGCGAGAAAAGGACGTGTTGTCGCTAGAGGGGAGACAGGATCAGATGGTCTGGGAAAGACGATAAACTGAAGCAATGGATGAGGAGAGAGGGTATTCCGTACAGTGAGAGGAGATGCTGAGGTTTACAGGGAGAGACTGCAGCAGAGTGTTTGAGGAAATCTAATCGATATTTCCCAGTAACACAATTCAATTAATACATTCAATCAATAAAACATGTGGTTATTTGTAGAACAGTTCATTGTTTATACAAAATAGGGAATACATTTAGTTTGTACACTCAATTAAAAATCAATTTAAATATATTTCTGATATCAGTCTCACCCTTTATTGAATTCAGCAATGACAGAGATTTTAAAGTGCTGTATTTAAATAATGAATTACCATCAGTGAAGAACTGATTTTATTCTGTTTATTCAGTCAGTAAGTAAAGAATCAGAACTTTCTACAAAATAAAGCGAGGAACTGACAGAAATAAGCACAGAGGGATCAAGTTCAACAGTAAGATTAACACAATCTGTAAATAGACAACTTCAACTCTTTGCTTCTCTCACTAATTGTTCTGGATATGCCAGCACTTTATGATAGTGGGTTATTCATACTGGGGCTTCTTTCTCATTCTCTTTCTTTCTAATTATCTCTTTCACTCTGTTTCGTTCTCCTGCTCCTTTTCTCCTTCCCTATCTCGCTGGAGTACTCACACCCTGCAAACTGTTACTTAAAGCTACTTAACGCTGACTAGAATCCAGGACCAGCATGTTCCTGTGAGGATGGAAGACAATAGTATAAAAGCAAAATACTGCGGATGCTGGAAATCTGAAATAAAAACAAGAAATGCTGGAACCACTCAGCAGGTCTGGCAGCATCTGTGGAAAGAGAAGCAGAGATAACGTTTCCGGTCAGTGACCCTTCATCGGAACTGACAAATATTAGAAAAGTCACAGGTTATAAGCAAGTGAGGTGGGGGTGGGGCAAGAGATAACAAAGGAGGTCCAGATTGGACCAGGCCACTTAGATGACCAAAAGGTCACGGAGCAGAGGCAAACAATATGTTAATGGTGTGTTGAAAGACAAAGCATTAGTACAGATTAGGTGTTAATACACTGAATATTGAACAGCAGCAAGTGCAAACCAGAAAAAAAAACAGTAGGTAAGCAAACTGAACAAACCAAGATGAAATGAAATAAATGCAAAAAAAGAGGATTGTAAAAAATGTAAAAAAGAATGTAAAAAAAAGGAAGAAAAAATAACTAAAAATGAGAGTAAAATGAGGGGCCCGTCATGCTCTGAAATTATTGAACTCAATGTTCAGTCCGGCAGGCTGTAGTGTGCCTAATCGGTAGATGAGATGCTGTTCCTCGAGCTTGCGTTGATGTTCACTGGAACACTGCAGCAATCCCAGGACAGAGATGTGGGCATGAGAGCAGGGGGAGTGTTGAAATGGCAGGCAATCGGAAGCTCAGAGTCTTGCTGCGGACTGAGCGGAGATGTTCTGTAAAGCAGTCACCGAGTCTGAGCTTGGTCTCCCCAATATAGAGGAGACCACACTGTGAGCAGCGAATACAGTATAATACATTGAAAGAAGTACAAGTAAATCGTTGCTTCACTTGAAAGGAGTGTTTGGGGCCTGGGATAGTGAGGAGAGAGGAAGTAAATGGGCAGGTATTACACATCCTGCGATTGCAGGAAGGTGCCATGGGACGGGGACGAGGTGGTGGGGGTAATAGAGGAATGGACCAGGGTGCCGCGGAGGGAATGATCCCTTCAGAATGCTGACAGGGGAAGGGAGGGGAAGATGCGACTGGTAGTGGCATCACGCTGGAGGTGGCGGAAATGGCGGAGGATGATCCTGTGGATATGGAGGCTGTTGGGGTGAAAGGTGAGGACAAGTTTGGCAAGTTTCGGGAAGCTTGGATAACACGGGACATTGTGAGCCCAGTCAAAAAGAAAAAGGAAGCATTTGTAATGGCTGGAAGGCGAGGAACAGATGAAGCACTTGAGGAATATAAAGACAATAGGAAGGAACTTAAGCAAGGAGTTAGGAGGTCTAAAAGGGGTCATGACAATTCATTCGCAAACAGGATTAAGGAAAATCCCAAGGCTCTTTATGCAAATATAAAGAGCAAGAGGGTAAGGGAAAGGGTTCGCCCACTCAAGGACAGAGCTGGGAATCTATGCGTGGAGCCAGATGAAATGGGTGAGGTGCTAATTGAGTACTTTGCATCAGTATTCACCAAGGAGAAAGACTTGGTGGATGATGAGTCCAGGGAAGGGAGTGCAGATAGTCTCAGTCATCTCATAATCAAAAAGGAGGAGATGTTGGGTGTCTTGCAAAGCATGAAGGTAGATAAGTACCCAGGGCCTGATGGGATCTACCCGAGAATACTGAGGGAGGCAAGGGAAGAAATTCCTGGGGCCTTGACAGAAATCTTTGCATCCTCTTTATCTGCAGGTGAGGTCCCAGAGGACTGGAGAATAGCCAATGTTGTTCCTTTGTTTAAGAAGGGTGGTAAGGATAATCTGGGAAATTATAGGCCGATGAGCCTTACGTCAGTGGCAGGGAAACTATTAAAGAGGATTCTTCGGGACAGGATTTACTCCTATTTGGAAGCAAACAAACTTATTAGCGAGAGAGAGCATGGTTTTGTGAAGGGGAGGTCGTGTCTTACTAATTTGATTGAGTTTTTTGAGTAAGTGACGAAGATGATTGTTTAGGGAAGGGCGGTGTATGCTGTCTATATGGACTTTAGTAAAGCCTTTGACAAGGTCCCGCATGGAAGACTGGTGCAAAAGGTGAAGTCACACGGGATCAGAGGTGAGGTGGTAAGATGGATACAGAATTGGCTCAGTCACAGAAGTCAGAGGGTAACAGTGGAAGGGTGCTTTTCTGAATGAAGGGATGTGACTAGTGGTCTTCCGCAGGGATCAGTGCTGGGACCTTTGCTGTTTGTAGTATATATAAATGATTTGGAGGAAAATGTAGCTGGTCTGTTTAGTAAGTTTGTGGAAAACACAAAGGTTGGTGGAGTTGCGGATAATGATGAGGACTGTCAGAGGATACAGCAGGATATCGATCGGTTGGTGACATGGGCGGAGAAATGGCATATGGAGTTTAATCCGGACAAATGTGAGGTAATGCATTTTGGAAGGTCTAATGCAGGTGGGAGGTATGCAGAACTCTTGGGAGTATTGACAGGCAGAGAGATCTGGGCGTACAGGTCCACAGGTCACTGAAAGTGGCAACGCAGGTGGATAAGGTAGTCAAGAAGGCCTTCATCCAGTATAAAAATTGGCAAGTCATGTTGCAGCTGTACAGAACCTTAGTTAGGCCACACTTAGAATATTCCGTGCAATTCTGGTCGCCACACTATCAGAAGGACGTGGAGGCTTTGGAGAGGGTACAGAGGAGGTTTACCAGGATATTGCCTATCTGGAGGGCATTACCTATGAGGAGAGGTTGGAAAAGCTCGGATTGTTTTCACTGCGGAGGTGCAGAGGCGACGTGATAGAGGTTTACAACGTTATGAGCGGCATGGACAGTGTGGATAGTCTGAAGCTTTTTCCCAGGGTGGAAGAGTCAGTTACTAGGGGACATAGGTTTAAGGTGTCAGGAGCAAAGTTTAGAAGGGATGTGTGAGGCACGTTTTTTACACAGAGGGTGGTGAGTGCCTGGAACGTGCTGCCAGGGGAGGTGCTGGGAACAGATACGATAGCGACGTTTAAGAGACAGCTTGAAAAATATATGAATAGGAAGGGAATACAGGGATATGGGCCCCGGAAGTGCAGAAGGTGTTAGTTTCGGCAGGCATCAAGATCGGTGCAGGTTTGGAGGGCCGAATGGCCTGTTCCTCTCCTGTACTGTTCTTTGTTCTTTGTCACTTGCGATTTGCTCTTAACATTCTGTTCCTGTGTTCTGTTCACCAGCCCGTGTTCAATGATTCTATTCTCAGAGTCAGTTAGTTCACTGATGAAACCTCTGTGCCTAATTCAATGGGTCGACAGAGCTCCCAAGTCTCCTCCTGTGCACCGAGACTCTTAACTTCACATACAATGCATGGAACAAACAGGGTCGAAAGCTTCTTCCAGACGAACCTCACAATCACTGAAATTCCTTCTCCTGGAATTATAAAGTAAGCCGTTAGAATGTGGGATTGTTTAATCAATAAATCACCAACATCAGCGCTGGAGCTGTTAATCCACAGATGAATGAAAAGACTCTTGACTCCAACTGATAGAGAGTAAACCAATAAAACATCACATTAATACTTTCTATTTTACAATGTAGTGCAGTGACGGTAAGGCTCCACAGTGAAGCAGAGAAGATGTGAAAGAGTCAGCAGCCAACTCAGTTCAGTAGCCAGACCTCTGAAGCAGTTTCAGACAAAGTGATAATCAATAAATGTGCTGACATCCCAGTTAAAATGAACCATCTTATTGGGGAGGTAGGACATTTTGCTTTCTCCTTGTGACACTGATACCGTGAGATGCCTCATTATCAATCGCCAAAAAACACATTCATAAAAAAGTGTTCCAGGACTGGTTGGATGCACATCTTGAAACTGTTAAAAGTTCCTCATAGTCTGATTCTTGATCCTGAGACACCTGATTCAAGTATATTCAAAACTCAAAATAATCCATCAACAATGCCAGTGTTACTGAAACCAATACCATTCAAGACAAAATACAACTCCTGAAAGACTGAAAGAGTTGACAATGAGCAGATTCCATCAGTAAATTGCTGGAAAAGAGCACGTGGCTGTGTAACACATCCAGTGAGAAATAATAGCGAGTACAGCAGCACAGTTAATATCGTTTCACACCATTAACAGCTGAGATACTGGCTTACCAGGAACTCCAATTGCTGCAAGTACAGTATAATAGATGTGTTCTATCAGAATCATTAACGAATGTACCATTTCTGTGAGAAGCACAGTTCTGTTAGTTTGGAAATCGCAGCTCCAGCAGGCACTCTGAGCTGATCCATTCCAATGGATCTTGATTTATACAGGTGATAAGTCTCCACTGACACGGTAATACACGCCTGAACAAATACATTACATCAGCAGCTTTGACTCTGATGTAAATAATATGACGGTTAATATGCAATCATTTCAATGCCAATGACATTTTCTTAGTAAGACCTCTCTCGGGGCTAAAGCTGAAAGCTGTACTCGTATTGGACAGATGCGACAATTATGAGTGACATCATTTACAATTTCCACATCATTGGATTGATCTTGTTCACTCTTGGCCTTTCGATTGTAAATGTAATTGATCTGTCAGCAGTGGACACTGAATCCAGGGACGAAGCAATCCTGTTTCATCCTGTACCTGCCTTTTCCACGTTAAAATGTGAACTTTGAGACTCTGATTTGGAACCACGTTCAGGGTTGCAGGCTAGAAACTAATGCGGGTGATATTAGGGGACATAACCTGTGCACGTGTATTGCGGAGACAGTCACGTAGTGATAATATCACTGGGCTAGTAATCCAGAGGCCCACCCAATGGCCTGGAGACAGGTGTTCAAATCCTCCCAAGGCAGCGGCTGGAACTTAAATTCAATAAATTAACACAAGTCTGGAATTGAAAACTGTCATTGTAATGGCGCCATGAGACTATCATAGATTTCTGCACAAACCTACTTTGTTTGCTAATTCCTTTCCGGGAAGGAAATCTGACATACATATCTGCATTGGTGGTCAATTTTCAAGATTTTCTAGACGCTGGAACAGTTCCTAGAGATTGCAGGGTAGCTCATGTAACATCACTATTTAAAAAGGGAGGTAGAGAGAAAGCAGGGAATTATAGACCAGTCAGCCTGACGTCGGATGTGGAGAAAATTCTTGAGTTCATTGTCAAATATTTTACAGCGGAGCACTTAGGGAACAGTGGTAGAATCGGGCAGAGACAGCATGGATTTACGAAAGCGAAATCATGCTTGGCAAATCTACTAGAATTCTTCGAGGACATAACTAGTCGAGTTGATGAGGGGGAGTCAGTGGATGTGGTTCATTTGGACTTTCAGAAGGCTTTCGAAAAAGTCCCACATAAGAGATTAGTGTGTAAAATTAAAGTGCATGGGATGGGGGTAGTGTATTGCGATGGATAGAACATTGATTGGCACACAGGAATCAAAGGGTGAGGATAAATGGGCTTTATCCGAATGGCAGGCAGTCACTAGAGGGGTACCGCAGGGATCGGTGCTGGGACCTCAGCTTTTCACAATAGATATTAATGATTTAGATGAGGGAACTAAATATATTATCTCCAACTTTGCAGATGACACAAAACTGGGTGGGAGGGTGATTTGTGAGGAGGATGCAGAGTGGCTTTAGGATGATTTGGACAAGTTGAGTGAGTGGGCTAATGCATGGCAGATGCAGTACAATGTGGTTAAATGTGAGGTTATCCACGTTGGTAGCAAAAACAGGAAGGCAGATTACTATCTGAATGGCTATAAACTGAGAGAGGGAAATGTACAGCGAGACCTGGGTGTTCTCGTACACCTGTTGTTAAAGGTAAGCACGCAGGTGCAGCAGGCGGTAAAAAAAAAAAGGCAAATGTTATGTTGGCCTTCATAGCGAGAGGATTCGAGTACAGGAGCAGGGATGTCTTGCTGCAATTATACATGGCCTTGGTGAGGCCCCACCTGGAATATTCGGTGCCGTTTTGGTCTCCTTATCGGAAAAGGATGTTCTTGCTATAAAGGGAGTGCAGTGAAGGATAACCAGATGATTCCTGGGATGGTGGGACTGACGGAAGAGGAGAGATTGAGTCAGTTAGGATTACATTCGCTGGAATGTGAGGGGGATCACATAGAAATCTCTGAAATTCTAACAGGACTTGACAGAGTAGGTGCAGGAAGGATGTTCCCGATCGTGGCGGAGTCCAGAACCAGGGGTCATAGTCTAAGGATGTGGGGTAAACCTTTCAGGACTGAGGTGAGGAGAAAAATCTTCACCCAGATAGTGGTGCGTCTGTGGAATTCGCTACCACAGAAAGCAGTTGAGGCCAAAACTTTGTATGTTTTCAAGAAGGAGTTTGATATAGGTCTTGGTCTAAAGGGATTAAAGGGTATGGGGCGAAAACGGGAACAGTTTACTGAGTTGGATAATCAGCCATGATCATAATGAATGGCGGAGCAGGCTGGAAGGGCCGAATAGCCTACACCTTCTCCAATTTTCCATGCTTATATGTGTTGCCTACAAATGGCTACAGACCCAGAGCAATGTGGCTGGCTCTTTACCTCCTTCCCGAAACGGCCCAGCATGCTGTCAAGGGCAACAAATGCTGACCTTGCCAGCGGAGCTCACATCACATGAAATAATAAATGACAATCTTCTCTTCGCTATTTCACTGCAGATATTTCCCTGTTTTTTCTATAGTGGTTAATGGCTCTGGTAAAATTAGAACTGTGCCAACTCCTGACTTCCTTTCCTCCAGTTCACTGCTGAGCAGACACCCAAATTCCAACTTCCCTCACTATCAACTGCTCCAAATCCCTGCTTCCATGTCCAATTCTCACCAACTCATCTCACCCTATATCTTCAGCCTAACTGACCTGCATTGGCTACCAGTCCTCTAAGTACTGCAATTTATAATTATTATCATTGGGTTAAAATTCTGCCATGTCCTCACCACTTCTCATCTCCAACAACTCCTCCAAACTACCAGCAAACCCATCCGAGATCTCCCCCGATCTCTGAAATTGATACATTTCACTGGGACCGCCCCAGCCTGCTTCCAATATTACTGATCTGGTTGTAATGAGCACATCTCCAGCAACGGTCTCAAGTCTCACACCAGCACTATTAATCTTGGAGTCCTATAACTTTCCATTCTCCTTCCCTCTTCTTTCTCATCTCCATACTGCCCACTGGCAACATCGTCTACACATGTGCGGTTAGCTTCCACGTGTGTACTGACAACACCCAGCTCCAGCTCTCCATCGTCTCTCTATGCCCTCCACTACCTCAATGTTATCAGATTTTAACAGTCTGTTTCTAATGTGTTGCAATTTTCTCAAATTAAACGTGTGGTCGAGCGAAGCCTGCACCTTTGGCTCTACCACAAACCCCTGTCATTGATTCCATCGTCATTCCTAGCTGTTGCATTCGGCTAAATATAATGTTGGGTAAAATATGTTCCCTATTCATCCATGACCTGAGCCTCTGACCTCATGGTGTCTCCAATAGAAATAACTCCTCCTTCCACCTTCTTAATATCTCCGGCCTCTGTCCCTGCTTCAGCCCATCAGGAACTGAAAACGCTCAATCATTCATCTGTGCAGGATTATTAGGATATGAAAAGTTGCGAATCAGAGTAGTAATTGTTAAATCCAGCCATTATAAACTATTCGTTGAATCATTATACACTAACATTTAGCTTTATTGGTACCCTTCTTTGCAGTCTGATAAAGTGGAAGCATTTCGGAAATCGGGCACAGTGTAGACAAGATGTCAAACTGGGAGGATTGGGGGATCGTGTGTCAAGCTTTAAAATGCTTACATGCAGCAAAAGGGTGATACATTGACAGCAGCTTCTGTGTAGATGTGTCTCGTCGTGAGATAAGGAAACTTTAAATGTGAAAGCATTGAGATAATGTAGTCAACACAAAGAGAGACTAGTTGCGCATATTTGAAAGGTCAGTGACCATTACAAAATGATCCTTGTTTCGCTAAGAAAGGCATCCTTTCATTAAAAAAAAAATCGAATCGCTGATTGGGCGAGGGGTTGGTTAACTGGAAAGTTGCCAGCATAAAGGAAGTCCTGTCTTTGATCCTGATGGCAGAGAATTTCCGAACAACAACAAGAGACAAGAGAGAGAGAGAGACTGACCAAAAACTTGAAGATCAAAACTTGCAAGAGAAAGAGTTGTGAGCTCTGCCGTCCAGTCTCCAACACGGCTAATATCTGCGTTAAACTGTTAATTATTGTCTGAGTTTGTGACTATGGTTTATCTGGAAAACTTGACTAACTTGTCGTAAACTTTATCTCAATAAGTCGATTAATAACAAGTCTGTTCCCGCATAAGAAGGGGATATAAACCACCCCATTATTCTGGAATCTTACATTCTGGAACCCCAGTTGGGACTTGACAAATTCTGAATGCTCTTTGGACAAACAGGAAGGATCTTGAGACTGGGCCACAAGTGTCCTGGAAGGGAAGCACCTTTTAGGGGAGCGAACAGACGTTAACGGACACACCAGTGATTAAAGGCGTTCAGACAAGAATATATAAAGAGAATGAATAAAGTCATGTTACCTAAAGATTTTAAATGGGTCTTCGAGGAAAAATACAAGGAAGTTATAGAGTTCATTCAAGGTAAGTCAGAGGAAGTTCAAGATAGTGAAGACAAAAATCCTTCCGGTTTACAGGATTTACAGCAGCTTGGGGACTTGGTCACATAATGGTAATCTCTGGACTAGAAATCCAGAGCCCAGGATAATGCTCTGGAGGCATGCTTTCGAATCCCACCACGGCAGATGGTAAAATTTGAATTCAATTAATAAATCTGGAATTAAAAAGTCAGTCTAATAGTGATCATGAAACCATTGTCGATTGATGCAAAAGCTCATCTGCTTCACTGATGCCCTTTTAGGGAAGGAAACTGGCCATCCGTTCCAGGTCTCTCCTCCATTTCATCGAAATACTTGTGGGATGTGGGAATTACTGCCTTGGCCAACATTTATTGTCCTTCCCCAATTTCCCTTGAATTGAGTGGCTTACTGGTCTATTTAAGAGTCAACCATATTGCTGTGGATCTGGAATCATCTGTGGGCTTGACGAAAACAGCACATCAGATAGTTTATCACAACAATTGTCAATGGTTTCACGGTCATTGCTAAACGAACGTTTACTTTCACGTTTTGTTGATTGAATTTAAATTTCACCTTCTGCTATGGTGGGTTTTGAACCCATATCCCCACAACATTAGCTTAGATTTTACATTACTAATCCAGTGACGTTATCACTGCACCACTGCCTCCCCCAAGCCTGCAGAACGACAGAAAAGTGACTTTTAAATGCCTTCCGAAATGGCCTCACAAAGCCACTCAGATCAATGGTAATTGGGGCTGGGCCACGTCTGCGTCACCCACTCTCACAAAAAAACCTCACTGGATCCAAGAGACCTCTATTCGGAAAGATAAAGGAGTTGAGCGATTAATCCAGAGGGCTCCAAATTTGGACCTGTGCCAAAAGCATTTGAGAATTCTGTTACAACAGCAGCATGTCTCTCACCTGAATGTTGGCACAGCCGTGATTGATGCTCCTGAAAAGAAAAGTCAGTTGAAACAACAGGAGGAGGAGAATGAGCATGAAAAATAGTTGGAACTGCAGGGATTTCTGGGTAGAGAGAGAGACGGAGTGAGTGTGGAAAGACGAGAGATAGAGATAGATAGATAGAGAGAGAGAGGGTGTGAGAGAGGAAGACAGGGAGAGGAATAGCTTTTCCATGCCTACCCTGTCCCATTGAACACTCTTAGAGAGGGTAGCACACAGGTTACATACTGAGTAAAGCTCCGTTTTAACTATCCCTGTAGTTTCAGATTAACCCGGGTTACTAACTGCGCCCGAGTAAGGCTCAAGACTCACCTGCCTCAGTCACTGAGACGCTCCTGTATCACTTCCCTGAATTCAACTGGACGCCATGTTTGGGAGCAAGCCAGGCACACGGGATTAGGACGACTGCTCATGTGCAGGATCAGCATGGGTAATCTCACAGAGAATCAGAACAGACCAGGGAGAATCAAAAAAGTAACGTGTGGCATTTGTGATACTCGCATTGTGGAATTCTTTTAGTATTTAGAGAGAGTGTTGACCCACTGAAATTTTGCCGCTGAGTAAAGGACCAGTGGCAGAGACACACTCTTCCACTCTACATATAAAATGAAGGGATCTCCCCCTGGATGCATAAAATGGAGGGAGCTCCTTTCTACATAAAAAGAGGTGGGAGCACCCCTTCCTCATATAAAATGGAGGTGGATCCTACAGATATCTCACACATTTTAAATCACTTTTAACACATTTTTATTCCAAAGACGGGGCCGAGAATAATCGAAACAGACACATGGCCCAATGTAATCTTGACTGGTGCATTGATAACTGAGACCAGTGTAAAAGATGGTGGAGAATTCTTAATGCATTCAGTGGAACTTTATCAGCCTGTATTGCAGCAAGGCCAGTTCTACATTTAGTTTTAGTGAATTCAGCTGGGCTGATGGAAGGCGATTTAGTAAAAGTGGACTGAAAAAAAGCTACTTGGAAGTAAATCAGTGTTAGAGCAGTGAGAGTTAGTGAGGGTTAATATGTGCACACAAAGACAAAGGGTAAAATGACTAGTAAAATAGCAGGTAGAATAAAGCACTAAAGGGGAGCATGTGTCAGATACCGAGAGACCAATACCACAGAAAGCCTAGAGGAGTGCAGAAAGTGCAGGAGTGAAATTAAAAAACGGAAAGTAAAGAGCGGGCAGGAAAAAATATCAAGTAAAATCAAGGAAACATCAAAGGTATTTTCTAAATGTATTAAGAGCAAGAGAATGACTCAGGAAAGAGTAAAGCCAAATAGGGACCAAAAAGGTAACCTGTGTATGGAGGTGGAAGTCCTGGGAATGGTTCTCCAGGAATACTTTGCATCTGTCTTCACAAAGGAGAGGGACGAGGCTGGCATTGTAGTCAGCGTTTAAAATAGGAAGGGGTTATCCATGTTTAAAATGGAGATGGTTCATTTTCCACAATTGAAATGGTCAATTTAAATTAGGTCATAGCTGACTAGTGATATGACTGTGTATTTATGCCGAAGTTGAGTGAGACAGAGCAGGTCAGTGAGAGCGGGAGAGGGCTGAGACAGGGACTGTAGGAGAGAGAGGGGGAGAGACAGAAGGAGTGAGAAAGAGAAGACGAATAGAAATAAAGAGAGAGGGAGAGGTGGGAGAGCTCACATAGCTGAATAGATCTCCAGATGTCTACACTTACTTCTGAGTCAGATCTCCAGTGTCAGTCACAGGGGCGATGTGGAGATAGGTTTGAAACCAATATCCACTTAATCACATCTTGAAATGTCACCACTATAAAAAGCCTCCTTCCAGGCAAAAGAGCCGGTAGAGTCTCGATGGGCTGAATAGCCTCCTACTGTGCTGTATTATTCTATGATTCTATGGTCCTCTTTTGTTCACTATTATTTACATCTACACACAGTAGCTCTGAGACACTTTGAGATTTAAAAAAAGCTCCTTCCCCGCAGATCCCCTCAGCCTTTTCACTCTGCTCTCTCCAGACGGAATTGGCTACAAGACCGCAAGAAACAAACATGAACCACGGATTTCAGGAGAGAAAGGTTTCACCTGATGTTCCTGTCAGTGGATTCTCTGTCACGGGAGATGGCATCGCAGCTCCTACAGAAAGAAACAACTCAGTCATTGCAGTCAAAGAATTTGAATATGATAGAGAAAAGAAAGATGAAAGCTTTCTGTATGTAATAAGAAGTGAAATGGTTGAACAATGTCTTTATGGGAGTGGCCTGGCCATCATATGGCTCAATCCACAGACAGATAGACAGATATTCATATAAATATATATAAATATATATATATATATATTTGCCTGGGTTGAAGGATTTTGAATCATTTTGGTCATCAGAATATCTTCAGTTCTCTTACGAGCTTTCAGCAGCTGTGTACAATTTTAATTGATCTGGTTTGATGTGAGTCATATTTATGTTTGAAAGGATGGGGTGAATCGTAAAACAATTTCCCAGAGATGAAGTTAGATTGAGGGCCTGGATTAAAGGTCAGCAACAGTGCAATGCACTTTACACGATTTAGTGACACAATCTGTTCTGTTCAGGTATACCAACTCACCCTTGCATTGCACTGTGACAACTGCTGACAGTTTTTTCTTGCAGGACTGTCGAATTAACCTTCCTTTATTGGCTGATGTATAGAATATTAGTTCAGGGAGGTTATGCTAGAACTATATAAAGCTCTAGTTAGACCACGGCATACAGCTCCAGTCATCACATTAGAGGAAGAATGTGATCACACTAGAGAGAGTACAGAGGAGATTTACAAGAGGATGTTGGCAGCAATGGAGAATTTTTGCTATGAGGAAAGTTTGGATAGGCTGGAATTGTTTTCTTTGGAACAGAGCAGCATGAAGGGGAGATTTAAATGCGGTAAATTAAATGATGGTGGGCCTAGATAGCGTGGCTTGGAAGGACCTATTACCCTAAGCCGAGAGGTCGTTAAGCAGGGAGCATAGTTTTAAAGTAATTGGTCGAAGGATTAGACGAGAGCTGAGTGGCACCTTTTTCATCCAGGTAGGAGACTGGAACTCACAGCGTGAAAGAGTTGCAGAGACAGAAAGTGCTTATCACATTTAAAAAGGAATATCTTCTCCACTTCCACTCTGTCCCATCGAATACACACAGAGAAGGTACCACGCGGGTTATATACAGAGTAAAGCTCCGGTTAAATTGTCCCTGGAGTATCTGATTAACCCAGGTCACTCACTGTGCCCAGGTCAGGCTCAAGACTCACCTGCCTCAGTCACTGAGACGCTCCTGTATCACTTGCCTTAATGTATGTGGATATTAGGTTTGGGAGCAGGACAGGCACACGGGATTAGGACGACTGCTCATGTGGAGGATAAGAATCAGTAAATCCTCAGAGAATCAGAACAGACCAGTGAGAATCAAAAAAAGAAACTTGTGTTGAATTTGTGAATTTTGCATTGTGGAAAGCCTGAGTACTTGGTGAGAATTTTGCCTCAGTGTGGTGAATCGATACTATATGATCTTATTGCAACAGTAAGGTACCATGTGCACTGTAAATGTGGACTGAAATGACAATGTAACTGATCAATTTTTCAGCTGCATACTTTGACTACAATTCTGCCTGCTATGTCACTGATACCGCCCTCAATGCAGCCCAGTCTCTGCCAGCCATGGACGAGCTAGATGAACAGCCAAGAAACTCCGAACTCAGTGAGGTCATTGATTCTCTAGCCAGTGGAATAGCCCCAGGAAAGGATGGCATTAACTCTGAAATAATCAAGAGCGCCAAGCCTGATATACTGTCAGAACTCTATGAACTGCATTGCCCGTGCTGGGATGAGGCAGCAGTACCACAGGACATGCATGATGCAAATGTCATCACTCTCTATAAGAACCAGGGGGGCCGCGGTAACAGAAACATCTACCTTGGAATGTCCCTGCTCAGCATAGTTCACTCAAGTCACTTTAAACAAATTCCAGAAGCTGGACGAGCATGTCTATCCTGAGGCACAGTGTGGCTTTCGAGCAGAGAGATCCACCATTGACGTGCTGTTCTCCCATTCACCAGCTCCAGGAAAAATGCCGCGAACAACAGATGCCCCTCTACATTGCTTTCAAAGATCTCACTAAAGCCTTTGACCTTGTTCAGCAGACGTGGTCTCTTCAGACTACTAGCAAGGCTCTTAAGTGTCACCACATCACTCCATGGCAGTATGAAAGATACAATTCAGCATAGCCTCATCAGACCCCTTTCCTACCCTGAGTGGCGTGAAGCAGGGCTTTGTTTTCGCACCTACACTGTTTGGGATCTTCTTCTCCTTGCTGCTATCACATGCATTCAAGTCTTCAGAAGAAGGAATTTTCCTCCACACAAGATCAGGTGGCAGGTTGTTCAAACTTTCCCGTCTTAGAACGAAGACCGAAGTACGGAAAGTTCTCATCAGGGCACTCCTCTTTGCTGACGATGCTGCATTAACATTTCACACAGAAGAGTGTCTGCAGAGACTCGTCGGTAGGATTGCGGCTGCCTGCAACGAATTTGGCCTGACCATCAGCCTCAAGAAAGCGAACAGCAGGGGACAGGACGTCAGAAATTCTCCATCCATCAATATCTGCAACTACACTCCGGAGGTGGTTCAAGAGTTCACCTACCTAGGCTCAACTATCACCAGTAACCTGTCTGTTGTTGCAGAAATCAACAATCGCATGGGAAAGGCGTCCTCTGCTATGCCCAGACTGGCAAAGAGGATGTGGGAAAGTGGCGTACTAACACAGAACACAAAAGTCCGAGTATTTGAAGCCTGTGTCCTCAGTACCTTGCTCTATGGCAGCGAGGCCTGAACAACGTATGACAGACAAGATCGACCTCTCAACTGATTCCATCTCCGCTGCCTCCGGAGAATCATTGGCATCAGTTGGCAGGACCATATCTCCAACGCAGAATTCCTCGATGAGGCCAACATCCCCAGCAAATACGCCCCACTGAGCCAGCAGCGCCCGAGATGGCTTGGCCATGTGAGCCGCATGGAAGATGGCAGGATCCCCAACCAAGCATTGTACAGCGAGCTCGTCAATGATATCAGACTCACTGGCCGTCCATGCCTCTGCTTTAAAGAGGTCGACAAACGAGACATGAAGTCCTGTGCTATTGATCACAAGTCGTGGCAGTCAGTTGCCTGTGAACGTCAGAGCTGGCAGACAGCCATAAAGGCGGGGCTGAAGAGTGGCGAGTCAAAGAGACTTAGCTATTGGCGGGAAAAAAGAAAGAAGTGCAAGGAGAGAGCCAACAGCCCCGACAACCAATTTTCTCTGCAGCGCCTGTGGAAGTGTCTCTCATTCTAGAATTGGCCTTTATAGCCACTCCAGGCGCTGCTCCACTAACGACTGAACACCTCCTGGCAGTTAACCATTGTCTGTCGAGCCAAGGAGGCCAAAGAACAGAAGAGGATACCTGCTAACCTGTGAGAATGTACATAAAACACGATTGGATGAAGTCAAAGTGGACACTGTTGAATTTGCGAGCTTTATCTTTGTGGGAACATAAGGTAAGTTAAAAATATGAAATGGTCAATTCACATCTACAAGTAAACACTTGAAAGACATTGGTATGGAATGTCCTATGTGTTGCATTCCAAAGATAAGATATGGACAGCAAATGATCAAAGATCTGGAATTACAAGAAGGCAGGATATGGATAATTAAATGGAATCATTAATTACAAGAACTTAGGTACGGATAAAGCTAGGATTGCAGAAGTAAATGCATATGTGTGTGTGGGGTCGTGTGCAGTGGGATGGGGCTCTTGGAACAGATATTGATCACGCACAGTGATTGATCATTCAGGGAAAGACCCTGACACTGAGCCCAATGACATGGTGCATGAGGGGAGAGAGGGTAATTCCTCGATATAAGGGATTCCCTTTCCTTTGTCTGGCACTGCAGTCAAGATAGCCGAGCCAGCTATTGGAAGAAAATCCTTCCTGATCGACTGATCATCAATCAAAGTGAACTTGGTGAGATTAAAGACACAGACTAGCTGAGAGTCTGTGGGGATCATCTGCAGCATTGATTTTTCCATTAATATTCACTAGGACTTTGGTGCTATTTTACTGGAATTCTATGTCACCTAACCTACCTGTAATCTTTAATCTTGTAGTGCATGTGTAATGTTTAATTTCAGAAAGCCATACAGTGTAAGGCATAAGCTACTCCAACCAGCTCAAGAGTGTTGGCATTTGACTCCTTATCGGGTAGAATCTGTAGTTAAGTAGGACGAGATTTGTGAATAATTGTTTTGAAGTTGTTTTCCCTCCAGCACTAGTGTAAATCAATTTGAATATATAATACGTTGCTGTTGTATGATTACAGGGATAAAACATCCACAAAAGTTGCGATTTATGCCATGACAGAGAGGTGAAGTCTTTATTTTGTCTGTGATTTAACTAGACGCCTCATGATAGCCAAATTGGTGGGAGAGAGTGATAGACAGCGGCAGAGGCAGAGTCACCGAGAGATAGAAATGGAGAGAGAACATAGTGGGAGGGAGAGAGGAAGAGAGAGAGAGAGAAGCAGAGACGTATAAAGTGCCAGGAGACCCTGGGACACTTTAGACACGGGGGATGGGTAGACAGGCCGTGTGGGGACCCTGGAATAACATTATGGAACCAGTGACAGAGACACACACCTTTCCCCATCATATATAAAATTGAGGGAACTCCCTTCTATATATAAAATGGATGGAGCTCCTTCCATGTTTAAAGGGATCTCAGCCTCTTTGTATAGGTGGAGGGAGCTCCCCTCTAAGTTGCAATAGATAACATCATATGTATTCATCGCACTGAGGAAAATTGTCACTCGGACAAAATTCTCACTAAATACTGAAGCAATCATGAATACTTTGGTTCTGCCCCCATAAAAGATGAGGACTGATGCAGACATAGCTGGTAAAGGGGAGAGGTGGGAAATAGACAGGGCCTTTTGTATTAGAAACAGAGAAACGGTCTTGCACAGTACAAACTGAGACTGGGTGAAATGCAGCATAGTAGAGAGTGTAACAAACTGAGACGTTGTCTAGTGCAGTAATATAATTTTAAACATTCACTCACTCCACCAGTGATGCACAGTGGCAGCAGTGTGTACTATCTACAAGATGTACTGAAGCAAGCCGCTAAGGCTCCTTCAACAGCCTCTTCCAAACCCGCGACATCTGCCGCATGGAAGGGCAAGAGCAGTAGACGCAAGGGAACACCATCACCTGCATTTTCACCTCCAAGTCACACACCATCCTCACTTGAAACTATAAACGCCGTCCCTTCAATTTCACTTGGGCAAAACCCTGGAACTCCCTTCCAAACAGCACTGTGGGTGGACCAACCCCAAATGGACAGCAGCAGATCAATAAAGCGGCTCACTACCACCTTCTCAAAGGACAATTAGGGATGGCCAATAAATGCCAGCTTTGCCAGCGACACGCACATCCCACAAATGAATAAAAAACATAGAAAAATACAGAGTCACCTGTGGTGATATTGGACTCGTTGATCAAAAACATGGTCAATAGGCTGATTTTTGGGAGCGTTTTCAAAGAGGAAAGAGAGGAAATGAGATTGAGCGGTTTAGGTAAGTAATTCCAGAGTTTGGCCTTGGCAGCTTGAAGGCACGGCCACCAATGGTGAAACAATGAAAATTGGAATGCTGAAGAGGCCAGCATTAAAGGATCGCAGATATTGGAGGATAGTGGGGCTGGAGGACAGATCTAAACTTCTAACACCCTTTGTGTGCAGAAATGTTTATTGATTTCACTCCTGAAAGGGTTTTAGACTAACGTTCGATTTTTGGACTGAGCCCCTCATTCGAGAATCCACTAACCAGTGAGATGGGTTTCTCTCTCTATCTAACGCATCATGTTTTCATTATTAGCTTATAACCTTTGATCACATCACCCCCTTAACCTTGTTAAGTTCCAGGCATACAGAGTAAAGCTCCGTCTACATGTCCCATCAAATGCTGCCAAGCTGTGTAAGGACTGGAATGAGCGACAGAGTAAATTACTGTGTTCTCTGTTGTATCAAACACTCTCAGGGCACGTACAGTGTGTGGTTAGATTCAGAGTAAAGCTTATTGAATGGCAGAACAGGCTCGAAGGGTCGAGTGGCCTACTCCTGATCCTAATTCGTATGTTCATATATCCACCTACTCCCAATAACCTTCCACCCCCTTGCTTATCAAGAATCTATCTACCTTTGCCTTAAAAATATTCAAAGAGTCTGCTTTGACCGCCTTTTGAGGAAGAGAATTCCAAAGACTCACGACCCTCCAAGAGAAACAATTTCTCCTTATCTCCATCTTAAATTAGCCACCCATTATATTTGTACAGTGACCCCCTAGTTCTCAATACTTCCACAAGGGAACATCCTTCCCACATCCACCCTGTCCGATTGCCTCAGGATCATATATGTTTCAATAAAGTGGCCTCTTACTCTTCTAAATTACAGCAGATACAAGCCTTGCACTGGAAGCAGTTCAGAAAAGGTCCACACGACTAATTCCTGGAATGAAGGCGTTATCTTATGAGGAATGTTTGAACAGGTTGGGCCTATACTCATTGGAATTTAGAAGAATGAGAAGGGATCTTGTTGAAACTTAACCGTGGACTTGACAGGGTGGGTGCTGAGAGGATATTTCCCCTCGTTGGGCTGTCTAGAACTAGAGTACACATTTTAAAAATCAGGCCTCTAATATTTAAATCAGAGATGGGGCGAATTTATTCTCTCAGAGGGTCGTTAGTCTGTGGAATTCTCTTCCCCAGACAGCAGTGGAGGCTGAATCATTGAATATATTCAAGGATGAATTAGATAGATTTTTGATCAACAGGGGAGTCAAGGGTTATGGGACGCAGACAGGAAAGTGGAGTTGAGTTCCCAATCAGATCAGCCATCGAATAGCAGAGTGGGCTCGAGGGGCTGAATGGCCTACTACTGCTCCTAATGCTTTTGTTCTTGTGTGTTCCATTTCACCAGACTGCCTCTCTCCTCCTGAAGTCTGCTACTAGTCCCTTCCCTATATATTACATTGCAGATGACACAAACACGAGCGAACATTAAAGTTATGCAATGTAAACCCAAGTCTAAGTCATTAGTTTATATCAAAAAGAGCAGTGGTCCTAATATGATCCTCCACTGTATACCTCCCTCCAGTCTGAAACAACCATTGACCACTCTCTCAGCCAATGTCGCATCCACTCAGCCACTGACCCTGTACTGCATGGAGCACCAATATTGCCAACTGGTTGATTAGGAGGCACCATTAAGTCCTCCCTAGGAGGACACTGGTACCAGAACTCACTGTTTGCACTCTTCCATCAACATTCCCCGGACAGGTGCAGCATGAATTGGATACAGAATAATGCTCCTTGTATACTGTCCCATCCACACTCCCAGGGCAGGAACATCATGGGATGGATACAGAGTGAATCTTGCTCTATAATGCCTGAAACAGATACGGATCGAGCAAAAAGACAGAAAAAGAGAGTCATAAACCGACAGGGTGACTGAGAGAGAAAGAAGGATATTTACCATAGTACATAGGAAGGAGAGGACGCAATTTAACTCCTCAATCCTGGTCCAGCATTCGATAAGATCATGGCTGATCTGTGAGCTAACTTATACCAAAAGACTTGCAGGTTGATAGGTAAATTGGCCATTATAAATTGTCACTAGTATAGGTAGGTGGTAGGGAAATATAGGGACAGGTGGGGATGTTTGGTAGGAATATGGGATTAGTGTAGGATTAGTATAAATGGGTGGTTGATGGTCGGCACAGACTCGGTGGGCCGAAGGGCCTGTTTCAGTGCTGTATCTCTAATCTAATCTAATCTAATATACAAATATCTCTCAATCACAGATTTAAAAAATCACAACTAAGCCAGCATGAACTCTTGTTTGCAGAAGAGAGTTCCAAAATTGCAAATAAATCCAAAGGTGATATTTTTGTAACAACTCAGGTCCTGAGGGGACTGGACGGGGTGGATGCTGAGAGGATGTTTCCACTAGTTGGGGAGACAAGAACTCGGGGACACAGTTTACAAATTAGGGGTGTCCCATTTAAAACTGAGATGAGGAGACATGTTTTTATCTCAGAGGGCGGTTAGTCTGTGGAATTCTCTCATCCAGGGAGCAGTGGAGGCTGGATCATTGAATATATTCAAGGCTGAATTAGATAGATTTTTGATCAACAAGGGAGTCAAGGGTTCTGGGGAGGGCGGGTAGGGGGTGGGGCAGTGGGACGGGCAGGAAAATGGAGTTGAGGTCACAATCAGATCATCTTATCGAATGGCAGAGCAGGCTTGAGGTGCCAATTGGTCTACCTCTGCTCCTACTTCTTTTGTTTTAGTGTATTATATTTTACAAGACTGCCTCTATCCTCCTCAAGTCTGAAACTATTCCCTTTCCTGTTCATTACGTTGCAGATAACACAAACATTGGCAAACATTGCAGTTATGTCCTGTGAACCCAAGTCCAAGTCACTAAAATATATCAAAAAGAGAAGTGGTCCGATTATGAACCTCGGTGGTTTGTAAGGGGAGGGGAACCCCACTGTATTCTTCCCTCTAGTCTGAAATATCCATTGGCCACTCTCTCTACCAATGTCGTTTCGACTCAGCAACTACCCCTTTAATCCATTGAGCACCAATATTGCTAACTGGTCTATTATGGGGCACCATTAAGTCCTCCCCAGGAGGAAACTGTTCCCAGAACTCACTGTTTGCACTCTCCCATCACAATTCCCCAGACAGGTACAGCATGGATTAGGTACAGAATAATGCTCCTTCTACACTGTCCCATCCAACTCCCACAGCTACCTGGACTACACGTCTTCACATCCCACCTTCTGTAAGGACTCCATTCCATTCTCCCAGCTTCTCCGTCTCCGATGCATCTGCTCCGATGATGCTACCTTCCATGACGGTGCTTCTGATATTACCTCCTTTTTCCCCAACCGAGGATTCCCCCCCACTGTTGTTGACAGGGCCCTCAACCGTGTCCGGCCCATTTCCCGCACCCCTACCCTTACCCCTTCCCCTCCCTCCCAGAACCGTGATAGGCTTCCTCTTGTCCTCACTTTCCACCCCATCAGCCTCCAGATCCAAAGGATCATCCTCCGCCATTTCCGCCACCTCCAGCGTGATGCCACTACCAAACGCATCTTCACCTCCCTTCCCCTGTCAGCACTCCAAAGGGATCATTCCCTCCGCGACACCCTGGTCCACTCCTCCATTACCCCCACCACCTCGTCCCCATCCC
The DNA here is from genome assembly GCF_036365525.1 of Heterodontus francisci. Classification (NCBI taxonomy): domain Eukaryota; kingdom Metazoa; phylum Chordata; class Chondrichthyes; order Heterodontiformes; family Heterodontidae; genus Heterodontus; species Heterodontus francisci. The sequence goes on from NC_090391.1 coordinate 24,461,981, forward strand.
ATGGCACCTTCCCCTGCAATCGCAGGAGGTGTAATAACTGCCCATTTACCTCCTCTCTCCTCGCTATCCGAGGCCTCAAACACTCCTTTCAGGTGAAGCAACGAATTGCTTGTACTTCTTTCAATGCAGTATACTGTATTCGCTGCTGACAATGGGGTCTCCTCTACATTGGGGCGCCGAAACGCAGACTGGGTGACCGCTTTGGGGATTACCTCGGCTCAGGCCGCAAGCAGGACCCTGAGCTTCCGGTTGCTTGCCATTTCAACAATCCCCCCTGCTCTCATGCTCACATCTCTGTCCTGGGATTGCTACAGGGTTCCAGAGAACATCAATGCTATCTCGAGGAACAGCATCGCATTTATCGATTAGTCACACTGCAGCCTGCCAGACTGAACATTGAGTTCAATAATTTCAGAGCATGACGGGCACCCCATTTTACATTTATTTTTAGTTATTTTTTTCCTTTTTACAGTTTTTACATTTTTTTTGTTTATTTCATTTCATCTTAGTTTGATCAGTTTGCTTCCCCACTGTTTTTTTCAAGTTTGTACTTGCTGCTGTTCAATCTTCAGTCCGTTAACGCCCTATCTGTACTAATGTTTTGTCTTTCAACACATCATTGCTTGCATTTGCTCCATGACCTTTTGGTCAGCTATGTGGACTTGTCCAATCTAAATCTTCTCCTTTGTTATCTCTTGTCCCACCCCGCCTCACTTGCTTATAACCTTTGACATTTCCAATATTTGCTAGTTCCGAAGAAGGGTCACTGACCCGAAACGTCCACAGAAAGGGGAAGGTATTGGGATAAAGAGTGTCGGGCAATGTTCCTGCAAAGCTGAGTGCAGCAGACTCGAAGGTATCTCGCAAGTCCTGCTCCACAATAAGTAACGCATGTCTGCAAAGATTCTTCAAAAAAATCAAGGGACTTCTCACAATAAAAATACGGGCTATGCACAGCAACTAAATTTTTATGGGAACATTGAAACCAGCTGCGGGATATATCGTACTTACCAGCCTGCATAACGCAGTGCACCCTCTGAAGTTGTGCTGACACCAAAAGCAGCCAACTTAAAATGGCAAAATGATGTAAGTGGCGTTTTACAAAGCGTCTGAGAGAGGAGAGAGAAACAGGCAGAGACACACACACGCACACACAAACACACGCACACAGACACACACAAACAGACACAGAAACAGACACTCACAGACATCCACAGAAACACTGACAGACGCATACACGCAGACATAGACACCCATACACAGATAGACACACAGACACATTGACACGTGAGTACACGGACGCAGACTCAGACAGACACTTACACACACGCCCACACATACACACAGGCACACACAGGCACGCACAGAATTAGAGGGACTCAGGGACAGAGAGCGACAGAAGAATATTTCAATTTTCAAAAGCCATTTGATGAGGTCTGTCTTGGATTTAAAAATGAGCAATTTATTTTGCAACAATGGGCGTTTACAAAAGACACGTTCCAAGTTAATACCGCCTTTTGAATGTTGACGTATTTCCTAACTTCACTCCTGAATGGTATGCCTCTAACTTTTAAACATCCCTACTCTGTGTATTAATGTAACCCTTGGAGACCAGTTATCATTCTGGTAAATATGCGCTGCAGTGAAATGGAAATGGACCTCGCCCACGCTAAGTCTCTTTGAAACTCTACCGTTTCTAGTTTTCCACCGTTTATAAATAACTCTGTCTCTCTTTTTTTTGCTGACATTGAAATTTATCCACCACAGTTTTGAACATTAATCAATTGTTGACATTGTTAGTATCTCTTTGGAATTCTATGCTTCGAGCTACAGTGCTTACAATTCTGTCTATTGTTGTGTCTTGGGCAAACTGTGTATGTGGCATTCTACCCAATCATCTAAATCGTTAATAATTAGAGTAAAACTGAGACACACACAGGCTTTTCACGAGCAGACCGGAGTGAATCATTCTGTCCTGGAGGTTTTTTTAATTCCTGATTTGTTTTGTTCTTTTCTAAAAGGGAGAATTCAAATTCACAATAGCCCAGTGTGGGATTTGAACTCCTTATTTTTCAATCAGCTCAGGCCTTCAAATTAAAGCCATGAAAAATCGATTCTCTTTCGTACTGCTGTTCTCTGACTGTCTCAGGTTTTGTATATTATTCCCTGCATGTGGTCTAGTGTGAATATCTTCAATTCTCTGTATGTGCAAGGGATACAAATCACATTCACATCTTATTCCATCAACCAAAACCTGCAGGTCCATTCAAACACCCCTATTTCCTGTCTCTGAAAAGATAGCTCACACTTCCACAATGCAGGAATAGCTGAATGGAAAGAGCTTTTGACACAGTTCTCAACACGTTTGCTAACACTTTTCAGAATGAGAAGCTACATTCAACTGACAAGATTCCAAGCCCCAAATTGAATCTTTAAGAGATAAAAAGTAACACAGAAATTAAATTTTAGGTCTCTCTATTCCCAGCACCCATTTTAACATTGTACCATTTAGTTAAAATCGCATCTCCTCGGCCTTCCTTCCAAAATGCATCATTTTACACTTCTTAGTGTTGATGTTAACCCCCTCACTATGTGTCGGTCCAAAGATATGTGGGAAGGTAAGCTGTCAAGGCGACATAAAGTGCCCAAAAAGGAATTTAGATAGGTCATGTGAGGGGGCAAAAATTTGGCAGATGGAATACGATGTGCGAAAATGTGAACATGACCTCTTTGGCAGGAATACTAAAAATAAGTCTATTATTTCAATGGAGAGAGACTGCAGAAGTCTATGGTACAGAGGGATCTGGGTGCACTTTTGGGGGACTTACCACAGGGGGTATTTGATCTGGACTTGTTTACGGGGGTAAACAGATGGAGGTATGTTTCTGGGAGTGATGAAATAGTGTCTGTTGATGTTACTAATTTGTTCACAGAGGGTAATTCAATGTGTCTGTTCACGATGGGGAATTGGATGGAGTCTGTTCACGATGGTGAATTAGATGGGGGTCTGTCACAATGGGCAATTCGACGGGGGACTGTTCACAATGGGCAATTAGATGGCAGTCTGTTCACAGTGGGTAATTAGATGGAGGCCAGTTCACAGTGGGCCATTAGATGGGGGTCTGTCACAATGGGCAATTAGACGGAGGACTGTTCACAACGGGCAATTAGATGGCAGTCTGTTCACAGTGGGTATTTCGATGGAGGCCTGTCCATAATGGGTAATTAGATGGGGGTCAGTTCGCAATGGGTAATTAGATGAGGGTCTGTTGACAGTGGGTATCTTGATGGGGGTCTGTTCACAATGGGTAATTAGATGGAAGTCCGTTCACAATGGGTAATTAGATGGAAGTCTGTTCACAATGGGTAATTAGATGAGGGTCTGTTCACAATAGGTAATTAGATGGAAGTTTCTTCACAATGTGCAATTAGATGGGAGTCTGTTCACAATGGGGAATTAGATGGGGGTCTGTTCACAATGGGTAATTAGATGGAAGCCTGTTCACAATGGGCAATTAGATGGAAGTCCTTTCGCAATGGGTAATTCGATGGAGGCCTATCCATAATGGGTAATTAGATGGGGGTCAGTTCGCAATGGGTAATTAGATGAGGGTCTGTTGACAGTGGGTATCTCGATGGGGGTCTGTTCACAATGGGTAATTAGATGGAAGTCCGTTCACAATGGGTAATTAGATGGAAGTCTGTTCACAATGCGTAATTAGATGGAAGTCTGTTAACAATGTGTAATTAGATGGAAGTCTGTTCACAATGGATAAATAGATGGAGATCTGGTCACATTGGGTAATTAGAAAGTGATCTGTTTACAATGGGTACTTAGATGGAGGTCTGCTCACCATGGGTAATTAGATTGGGACTGTACATAGTGAGGTAATTAGATGGGGGTCTGTACACAGTGGGTAATTAGATTGGGTCTGTACACAGTGGGTAATTAGATGGCGGTCTGTACACAGTGGGTAATTAGATTGGGTCTGTACACAGTGGGTAATTAGATTGGGTCTGTACATAGTGAGGTAATTAGATTGGGTCTGTACACAGTGGGTAATTAGATGGCGGTCTGTACACAGTGGGTAATTAGATTGGGTCTGTACACAGTGGGTAATTAGATTGGGTCTGTACATAGTGAGGTAATTAGATTGGGTCTGTACACAGTGGGTAATTAGATTGGGTCTGTACATAGTGAGGTAATTAGATTGGGTCTGTACACAGTGGGCAATTAGATGGCGGTCTGTACACAGTGGGTAATTAGATTGGGTCTGTACACAGTGGGTAATTAGATTGGGTCTGTACACAGTGGGTAATTAGATGGCGGTCTGTACACAGTGGGTAATTAGATGGGGGTCTTTTCACATGTGGTAATTAGATGGGGTTCTGTTCACAATGGAAAATTAGTTGGGGGTCTGTATGCAGTGGGTTAATAGATGGGGGTCTTTTCACATGTGTTAATAAGATGGGGTTCTGTTCACAATGGGTAATTAGATGGGCGTCTGTTCAATATGAGCAATTAGATGGGGTTCTTTTCACTCTTCGAAATTAGATGGGTATCGGCTTACAGTGGGCAATTGGATGGGGGTCTGTTCACAGTGGTCCATTAGATGAAGGTCTGATCACAATGGGTAATCAAATGGAATCTGTTCACAATCGGTAATTAGATGGAGACTGTTCACAATGGGCAATTAGATGTAAGTCTGTTCACAATGGGTAATTAGTTGGGGGTCTGTTCACAATGGGTAATTAGATGGGGGTCTGTTCACAATGGGTAATTAGATGGGGGTCTGTTCACAATGGGTAATTAGATGGAGGTCTGTTCACAATGGGTAATTAGATGGGGGTCTGTTCACAATGGGTAATAAGATGGAAGTCTGTTCACCATGGGCAATTAGATGGAAGCCTGTTCACAATGGGTAATCAGATGGGGGTCTGTTTACAATGGGTAATTAGATGGGGGTCTGTTCACAATGGGTAATTAGATGGGAGTCTGTTCACAATGGGTAATTAGATGGAAGTCTGTTCACCATGGGTAATTAGATGGGGGTCTGTTTACAATGGGTAATTATATGGGGGTCTGTTCACAATGGGCAATCAGATGGGGGTCTGTTTACAATGGGTAATTAGATGGGGTTCTGTTCACAATGGGTAATATAGATGGAAGTCTGTTCACAATGGGAAATTAGATGGAAGTCTGTTCACAATGTGTAATTAGATGGGGGTCTGTTCACAATGGGTAATTAGATGGGAGTCTGTTCACAATGGGTAATTAGATGGGGGTCTGTTCACAATGGGTAATTAGATGGGAGTCTGTTCACAATGGGTAACTAGATGGGGGTCTGTTCACAATGGGTAATTTGATGGAAGTCTTTTCACAATGGGTAATTAGACGGGAGTCTGTTCACAATGGGTAATTCGTTGGAAGTCTGTTCACAATGGGTAATTAGATGAAGTCTGTTCACAATGGATAATTAAATGGTGGTCTTTTCTCAATTGGTAAATTGATTGAGGTCTGTTCACAATGGTTAGTTAGAGGGGGGGTCTGTTCTTAGGGTATAAATAGACTGGTGTCTGCTCTCAGAGACGTGTAATTTGCCAGTCCACTCAAAATACAGCTCATCTAACCAGCTCGCCGTTTCATCCAAATTGGACACTCTCTGCGAGGTATAGGACTGTCCAAGCTGAATCTCTGTCTGATAAAGGAATGGGGAGATAGGGATATTCCAGCCAGATCCTAATGGACCATTCCAGAAAGAAACCTGTCGGTCGCTGTCTCTTTCTCGCCCTCCCCAAAACCTCATGAGCAGTGCAGAAAAGCTGTTGTAATTATAAACCTGGAGGGGCTGGTTTGGATATTGGTCTTTTGGCACAAATGGTATTAAATGTCTTTCAGTATTAAATTCCAGTTAACAGGACGTTCAGAAAATTGACTGAAAATGTTTCAATTACCTTGCAATTCTGATGGAGAATTTTGTTGCTTGAGAGGCCTGTTTGACTGCAGTATAAACAAGCAGTTTTTATCAGGTTAATAATCCAGCCATGTAAACTTTTGCAACTGGTGACATTTCACACAACAATTCTGACCTATATTTATAGTTATATTTGTCACTGATTGTACTTTATTTGATGCTGCTCTATTTATGCTTTAGCCTGTAATCAATGGAACATAATTTCTTATTATTTACCTGTTTAATTTTACAAGGGTTTACAAAACTGGAAAATGGCCATTTAACACAAATTATATTCAAGATCTTACCCTTTTCACCTCCAGTATATATAAAGCTTAGCGATAAAGGACTCCACATTCTGACAAAGAGTTTTTGCTGCTACAATATGTGTCACTTGTTTCCCTTTGCTTCATGACTGTTTCTTTCCTCTGCTCTCTTGGGGGATTCAGAGGGATTTTTGTTCATCGCTTTTCCACATTCAAGAGGTTCCATTTGCTCTGCTGCTTTAGACCTGGAGAAATTAATTGTAATCAAAATCCTTCCATCAGTTTGGAGACATGAAGAGGGACTGTTTACACGAGCAGAGGGAAGAAACAAATAGGCAGGGAGTTGTTCTGGTCTGGAATTCACTCTCTGACAGGTTTTTGAAAGCAGATTCAATATGAACTTTCAAAAGACAATTGGATAAAATCTTCAATGCCTCTTCCGTATAGTAGGAAAGATAACAGCACAGAAAGACCAGCGAGATAGAGAAATATTTCATAATTTAAGTGAAGAACGCAGAAGAACTTATGTAAAGTAATTATTTGTAAATGGTTTAATTTTATTTGATGCTGTTGTTTTTCTTATGCATTACGTTTTATCACTAAAATAATTTTCCAAGCATAAACGAGTTTAACGCTACAAGTATTTAGCTAATTGGAAAACAGCCATTTAATACAAATTGTTTTGAATGTCTACTGTTCAGCATCTCAAGTTTACATAAATTTAATTCCTCAAACTTTTGGAAACTTTCAGGTCCCTGTGATAGAATTTCCCATCAGGAATGGCTCAGCATCTCCATATGCTGGTGACCCGGTCTCTCTACAGTTAATGTTCTCTCTCACCATCTCTCCTTGCTGGTGTCCCTGTCTCAATGCCGCTACTGTCCCCTCTCACCATCTCCATCAGCTTGAGTCCCTGTCTCACTGCAGTTACTGCCCCCTCTCACCATTTTCATCTGCTGGTGTCCTGTTTCACCTCTCCCACGGCAGAGAATCCACCAACAAGGAAATCAGGCGAAAACGTACCATCCATAAATCTGTGTTTCCTATTTGTTTCTTGTTGTCTTGTAGCCTATTCCGCCTTGGGTAAGCAGAGTGAAAAGGATTTGTGGGAAACGAGATTTTCGTAAATCTCAAACTTCAGCGGAACAAGGTGTGTTGTTGCAAATGATAGTGATCAGAAGAGGACCAGAGCATCATAGAATATTACAGCACAGTTGGAGGCTATTCGCCTCATGGAGTCTCTGCTGGCTCTTTTGAAGAATAGTCAGTTCATCCCACTTCTTCCTCCATCCCTGCAATTTTACCTCATTCAATTATTTACTCAATTCCCTTTTAAATGCTACTATGGAATCTGTACCCACTGTCCTATCAGGCAGTACATTACAAATGCTAAACACTCATTGCATTTTTTAAAAATGTCCTCAAGTCACCTCTGGTTCTTTACTCAATCATGTTAAATTTGTGCCCTCTGCGTATTGATCCCTCAGCCATTGGAGAAAGTTTCTCTTTGTTTACTCTCTCCAACCCTTTCATGATTTTAAACACCTCGAACAAATCTCCTCTTAAGTTTCTCTGCACAATATGCAACAAACCCAGATTCCCCAGTCTATCAGTGTACCTGTAATAATCTCATCCCTGGAACCATTCCAGTAAATATCTTCTGTACATTCACCAAAGCCTCCATGTCCTTCCTAAAGTGTGGTATCAGAACTGAACACAGCTGGGGACAAATTATTATTGTAGAAAGGTTTTAGCATCATTTCCTGACTTTTGTACTCTGTACCTCTGTTTATATAGCCAAGGGTCCCATCTGAATTATTAACCCGTCAGCAAAGAGAGAAAGTCTGACTGAACCATTGACCAGTTCTTTTAGACATGAATCTATGAGTCGTTACAAGGTTGGTGGGAGGGTATCTGAGACAGGATTCCCGAGGGAACCCTGGCCTGGACATCTATTCAAAAACAGAAAACCATCAAACCATTGGCACCAATGGCCTGGAAGGGGTGTTTTTATATAGTTGTAACATTCCCAGCTGTGAATCAGTGTATATAGGGTTCAAATACATCTCCACAGGGTCACAGTGACTGCACGTTGGAGATTTGCCACTGAATTCTGTGTGGACATTGAAGGAGCGATTCAGCTGTGTCAGCCCTCCCACCTCTCCGTCTCCCTATTATTTTCACTGTGTCAAGTCTTTCTCTCTACCTTTGTCTCTGTCTCAGTACAATGCCCGCCTCATCCCTCTCTTTTGCGAAGACAGACATAATGTATTCCTTGAGACCTTTTCCAAGGTCTTTCACCTCCACATACATGTTACCCTTTTGGTTCCTAATCGACCTTACTCTTTCCTTCGTTATCCTCTTGCTCTTTATGCATTTAGAAGATATCTTTGGGGTTTCCTTGATTTTAATTGATAATTCTTTTTTGCTGCCCCTTCCTTTGCTTTCCGAGTTTGCTTTTTAATTTCACTCCTGAACTTTCACCGCTCCTCTCGGATTTCTGTGGCATTGAACTCTCACTATCTGAAATAAGTGCTTTCCTTTTGTGCCTTCTCCGACATGCTATACTCCTTGATGTGCCATTTCTTGTCTGTGTGGGAACATATTTTTTCTGAACCTATACTAACTCTCACTGCACTGACACAGATTTAAATTCAACCAGCTGTTCCAGTCTACTTTTGCTAAATCGCCTTCCACCAGAACAGCTTAATTCCCGAAAACTACGTGAAGAACTCACACACCTTCCACCACCTGGTCCATCGACTTGAAGGTGACAACACTGTCGGTGTATGTCCAGGTATCTTTTAAAAGAACTGAGGGTTTCTGCCTCCGCCACAATTCCTGGCAGTGAATTACAGACACCCACCACCCTCTGGGTGAAAAGATTTTTCCTCATGTCCCCTCTAATCCTTCAACAAATCACCTTAAATCTGTGCCCCCTGGTAATTGCCCTCTCCGTGAGGGGAAACAGGTCCTTTCTGTCCGCTCTCATAATTTTGTAGACCTCATTTAAATCACCCCTCAGCCTCCTCTGCTCTAAGGAAAACTACCCTAGTCAATCCAATCTTTCCTCATTGCTGCAACTTTCAAGCCTTGGCAACATTCTTGTAAATCTCCTCTGTACTCTCTCCAGAGCAATTATGTTCTTCTGGTAATGTTGTGACCAGAACTTTACGCAATATTCCTGCCTGTGGCCTAACCAGCTTTTTATAAGTTCCAGCTTTACAACTCTGCTTTTGTATTCTGTGCCTCGACCAATACAAGAAAACATTCCATATGCCTTCTGCAACACTCCATCTACCTGCCCTGCCAGCTTCCGGGGCCTGTGGACGTGCACTTCAAAGTCTCTCACTTCTTCTACCCCGCTCAAAATGTCCCCGTTTAATGTGTATTCCCTGGCTTTATTTTCCCTCCCCAAATCCATTACATCACACTTCTCTGGACTGAATTCCATTTGCCACTTTTACACCCACGCAACCAAACCATTGATATCATTCTCGAATCTCTGGCTATCCTGTTCAGTATCAACTACACAGCTCACTTTCGTGTCATCAGCATTTTGCCCACATCTATTTCCAAATAATTAATAGATACCACAAAGAGCAAGGTAACCAAACTGAGCCCTGTATAAAGCCACTGGTTCCACCTTTCCATTCAAGAAAAAAAACATCTGTCGACTGCTACACTTTGTTCCCTGTCGCTGAGTCAATTCTGGATCCATCCTGCCACATTCTCATTTATCCCATGGGCTTCCATTTTGCTGACCGGTTTGCCATGTGGGACCTTGCCAAATGCCTTAGCAAGATCCACGTAGACCACATCCACTGCACTACCCTCATCAATCCTCCTTGTTACTTCCTGAAAAAACTCAATTAAGTCAGTAAGACGTGATATTCCATTAACAAATCCATGCTGACTATCTCTGATTAATCCATGCCTTTCTATGTGGCAGTTTATTCTATCTCTCAGAATTTATTCTAAGAATTTACCGATCACCGAGATCAGACTGACCAGCCTATCATTATTTGGCCTATCTCTCGCACCGTTTCTGAACAATGGTACAACGTTCGCTAACCTCCAATCATCTGGTAACTCACCTGAATCTAATGAGTATTTGAAGATGATCCTCCACACATCCACTCTTTCCTCCCTGGCTTCCTTTAACAACCTGAGATGCAATCCATCTGACCTTGGCAATTTATCAATTTTCAAGGATTTCAGACCCTCAAGTAAAGCCTCTATCATTATGCTTATTGTATCTAGTGTTACATACACCTCCTCTTTAACTACAATGTCTGCATCAACCATCTCCCTTGTGATGCCAGGGACAAACAAAGTCATTGAGAATGGTGCACACATCTCCTGCATTCATGCATAAGTTCCCTTGCACATCTCTGATAGGCCATACTCTTTCCGAAGTTGTACTCTTGTTCTTCATGTACTGAACAAAGAACAAAGAACAGTACAGCGCAGGAACAGGACATTCGGCCCTCCAAGCCTGCTCCGATCTTGAAGCCATCCGAACTAATACCGTCTGCATTTCCGGGGACCGTATCCCTCTATTCCCATCCTATTCATGTATTTGTCAAGATGCCTCTTAAACGTCACTTTCGTACCTGCTTCCACAACCTCCCTCGGCAGCACGTTCTAGGCACTCACCACCTTCTGTGTAAAGAATATGCCTCGCACATCCCCTTTAAACTTTGTCCCTCGCACCTTAAACCTATGTCCCCTAGTAACTGACTCTTCCACCATGGAAAAAAGCTTCTGGCTATCCACTCTGTCCATAAAACTCATAACTTTGTAAACCTCTATCATGTCGCCCCTCCACCTCAGTCGTTCCGGTGAAAACAATCCGAGTTTATCCAACCTCTCCTCATAGCTAATGCCCTCCAGACCTGGCAACTTCCTGGTAAACCTCTTCTGTGCCCTATCCAAAGCCTCCACATCCTTCTGGTTGTGTGGCGACCAGAATTGCTCGCAATATTCTAAGTGTGGCCTAACTGAAGTTCCGTACAGTTGCAGCATGGCTTCCCAATTTTTATACTCTATGCCCCGACCGATGAAGGCAAGCATGCCATATGCCTTCTTGACTACCTTATCCACCTGCGTTGCCACTTTCAGTGACCTGTGGACCTGTACACCCAGATCTCTCTGCCTGTCAATACTCCTAAGAGTTCTACTATTTACTGTATACTTCCCACCTATATTAGATCTTCCAAAATGCACTACCTCACATTTGTCCGGATTAAAATCCATCTGAAATTTCTCCACCAGTCTGCAACCGATCTATATCCTGCTGTAACCTCAGACAATCCTCATCACTATCCACAACTCCACCAACCTTTGTGTGGTCCACAAACTTACTAATCAGACCAGATACATTTTCCTCCAAATCATTTATGGATACAAAAAACACCAAAGGTCCCAGCACTGTTCCTTGCGGAACACCACTAGTCACATCCCTCCATTCAGAAAAGCACCCTTCCACTGCTACCCTCTGGTTTCTTTGACCGAGACAGTTCTGTATCCATCTTGCCAGCTCTCCTCTGATGCCCATCAATTTCTTCCCTTGCCTCCCCCAGTATTCTGGAGTAGATCCCATCAGGTTCTGGGGACTTATTTACTTAATGCTTTGCAAGACGCCCAACACCTTCTCCCTTTTGATAACTGATAAAACATCTTAGGGTTTTCCTAGATTTTACCTGATAATTTTTCATCCACTCTCTTTTCTTTTCTAATTTCCCCTTTAAGTTCACTGCTGCACTTTCTGTACTCCTCTAGGCTTTCTAAAGTATTAATATCTTTATGATCATCATAGGCTCGCTTTTTCAGCTTTATCTTACCCTGTAAGCTTCTGTATAACCAGTGGGCTCTAGATTTGGCAGTATTTTGGTGGGGTCATACCTATACTGTGTCTGTAATATCTCGCTTTTGAATGCCTCCCACTGATTTGCCACTTGTTTTCTTTCAAGTAACTGTTCCTCCCCTCTTTTCTTCTCTCCCTTTTCTGAATATTTTATATCCTTGTGTAATAAGCGGCCAGTTCTCACCATTTTGAAGCAATGTTTCCGTTATAGAATCTACATCATCTTGTACACTGTTTATAGCACTTTTGAGATCTAATCTATAGACAAGGGTGGCAGCTGCATTCTCGCCCACATATTTACTGATGACACAGAAGTTGACTAGGATAAGGGAACTGAGTAGCATACTAAAAGAATCGGGACAAATTAAAGTGAATCAATAAGTAGCTAAGTGATATAAAGACAGAAAGTGTTGGAATAAAATCAACAGTTCTGGTCGCATCTGTGGAGCGAGAAGCAGAGATAATGTTTCTGGCCAGTGACCCTTCTTCTGAACTGACAGATATAAGAAATGGCAAAGATTGTATGCAAGTTAGCGCTGGGTGGGACAAGAGATAACAAAAGAGAAGTAATTGATATGACAAGGTCACAGAATAGCAGACCAGAAGGTCATGGAGCAAAGGCAAACAATTTATTAATGGTGTGCTGAAAGACAAAGAGTTAGTACCGATAGGGTTTTAATGGACTCAAAACTGAACAGCCACAAGCACAAACATGAAAAAAGTGGGTAGGCACAGTGGAAACAAATTGAACAAACTAAAATAAAATAAACAGAAAAAGGGGGAAAATAACTAAAGATAAAAGTAAAATGGGAGGCCCGTCATGCTCTGAAATTATTGAGCTCAGTGTTCAGTCTGGCAGGCTTTAGTTCGCCGAATTTGTAAATGAGATACTGTTCCTCGAGCTTGTGAAGATGTTCACAGGAACACTGCAGCAATACCAGGACAGAGAAGTGAGCATTAGAGCAGTGGTGGGTGTTTAAATGGCCAGAAACCGGAAGCTCTGGGTCATGCTTTTGGACTGAGCAGATGTGTTCTGCAAAGCATCCAGTCTCCGTTTGGAGGGGAAGATGCCTTTGGTAGTGGCAGCACGCTGACGGTGGTGGAAAAGTTGGAGGATGATCCTTTGGATATGGAGGCTGGTGGGGTGGAAAGTGAGAACAAGGGGAACCCTGTCACAGTTCTGGGAGGGAGGGGAAGGGGTAAGGGTAGAGATGTGGGAAATGGGCCGGACGCGGTTGAGGGCCCTGTCAACCACAGTGGCTGGGAGGGGGAATCCTCGCTTGAGGAGAAAGGAAGGCATGTCAGATGCGCTGTCATGGAAGGTAGCATCATCAGAGCAGATTTTCTGGAGAGGGAGAAACTGGGAGAATGGAATGGAGACCTTACAGGAGGAAGGGTATGAAAAATTATGGTCCAGGTAGCTGTGGGAGCCGGTGGGCTTATAATGAATATTATTTGACAGTCTGTCCCCAGAGATGGAGACAGAAAAGTCAAGGATGGGAAGGGACGTGTCCGAGCTGGACCATATAAAGTATCGAGGTGATGCTGGTAAAGGAAACATAGGTAAATAATAATGGGTTTCCCTGGTGAAGATAAATAACACAAGGGGATGTGTGAGTATTGATCAGCTGAAACCAATACATCCAATGCAAAGGCTGCAGTCAGAAATGGTATAAGCATTAAAATACAGTAAAGACTCCTGAAGTTAAAGCAAATTATTTAACAGGGTTGAGAGGAGGCTTATATGGAGAATACCACAGAATAGACTGGTTAGGTCAAATGGCCTATTTCTGTGCCTTCAATTACTTTGCAATCTTGCACCAGCACAGTCCTGCTCATAATACTGTGCATCTTTTGAAGCAAAAGGAACTATCGGAGGTTGATACAGATGTATGCAAATAAGCATGTTTTTTCCGGTAACTAATTATTGATGCGCTAATTTTTGGCACCATCACATTTTTTAATTAGCTTGGTACAAATGTCAGCTGCAAGATTCAATCAGACAATTGTGTCCAATGAAAATCTCTGCCTCGTTCAGCTCTGACTGCATGAATGATTTGAAGGTCTATCAGCTGAATTCATAGCACCTACCTGACGACCAGTAAACTCGACGCAATGATTTCTCAAGTTAGTATTCTTCTTTGTTATCAGACCAAAAGAATTACAACTGTTCAACTTTATATGTGCAACAGGAAGGGTAAGCTGGCTTTTATGTTTATTTAACTCTCTATTGAGAAATATGTATTCCGTTAGAATATCAGAAAGGAAAAAAAAACACATTTCACTGCTGCCACAAAGCAGGAGTACTGTGGAAATTAGAGCTATGGATTACCCACACATCTCCAATTAGGTTTAAACGGAATGCTTGCTTTATATAATGAACTAATGTCCCCAAAACAGTAAATAGATACAAGTCCAAGCTCAGGAATAAAATAAATAGAAATGTTTACCGTATATTTGCAAGTACTCTGTCAGCTCTTCTGCTTCTTCTTTGGCCTCCTTGTCTCCAGAGACATTGGGTAAGCGCCTTCAGGTGGTCTGTGGTTTGAGGAGCAGCGCCTGGTGTGGCGATAAAGGCCAATTCTCGAGTGACAGGCTCTTCCACAGGTGCTGCAGATAAAATTGGTTGTAAGGGTTGTTATGCAGTTGGCTCTCCCCTTGCGCTTCTGCTTTTTTTCCTGCCAACTGCTAAGTCTCTTCGACTCGCCACACTTCAGCCCCGTCTTTATGGCTGGCCGCCAACTCTGGCGATCACTGGCAACTGACTCCCACGACTTGTGGTCAATGCCACAGGACTTCATGTCGCGTTTGCAGACGTCTTTAAAGTGGAGATATGGATAGTCGGTGAGTCTGATAACAGTGGCGAGCTTGCTGTACAATGAGCCCTTGGAGATCCTGCCATCTTCAATGCGGCTCACATGGCCAAGCCATCTCAAGCGCCATTGGCTCAGTAGGGTGTATAAACTGGGGATGTTGGCCGGCTCGAGGACTTCTGTGTTGGAGATGCCGTCCTGCCACCTGATGTCAAGGATTCTCCGGAGGCAGCGAAGATGAAATGAATTGAGATGTCACTCTTGGCTAAGCGCAAAGTACTGAGGACACAGGCTTGATACACTCAGACTTTCGTGTTCCGTGTCAGTGCGCCAT
Organism: Heterodontus francisci; assembly: GCF_036365525.1. Lineage (NCBI taxonomy): Eukaryota > Metazoa > Chordata > Chondrichthyes > Heterodontiformes > Heterodontidae > Heterodontus > Heterodontus francisci. The sequence continues at coordinate 24,477,217 of NC_090391.1, forward strand.
TTTCCCACACTCTCTTGGCCAGTCTGGACATAGCAGTGGAAGCCTTTCCCATGCGCTTGTTGATTTCTGCCCAGGTTGGTGAACTCTTGAACCACTTCATATCGGCGTGGTCGCCGATATTGATGGATGGAGCATTTCTGACGTCCTGTCCCATGATGTTCGTTTTCTTGAGGCTGATGGTTTGGCCAAATTCGTTGCAGGCAGCCGCAATCCGGACAATGAGACTCCGCAGACACTCTTCAGTGTGAGATGTTAATGTAGAATCGTCAGCAAAGAGGAGTTCCCTGATGAGGTCTTTCCGTACTGTGGTCTTCACTCTTAGACGGGCTAGATTAAACAACCTGCCACCTGATCCTGTGTGGAGGAAAATTCCTTCTTCTGAAGAATTGGACGCATGTGAGAGCAGCAGGGAGAAGAAGATCCCAAACAGTGTGGGTGCGAGAACACAGCCCTGTTTCACGCCGCTCAGGATAGGAAAGGAGTCAGAGGAGGCGCCACTATGCTGAATTGTGCCTTTCATATTGTCAAGGAATGAGGTGATGATACTGAGTAGCTTTGGTGGACATCCTATTTTTTCTAGTAGTCTGAAGAGACCACGTCTACTGACGAGGTCAAAGGCTTTGGTGAGATCAATGAAAGCAACGTAGAGGGGTTTCTGTTCACGGCATTTCTCCTCCAGTCGACGAAGGGAGAACAGCATGCCAATGGTCGTTTACTATGCTCGAAAGCCACACTGTGCCTCAGGGTCGACATGCTCGGCCAGCTTCTGGAGCCTGTTTAAAGCGACTCGAGCGAACACTTTCCCCACTACGCTAATCAGGGAGATTCCACGGTAGTTGTTGAAGTCACCGTGGTCACCCTTGTTCTTATGCAAGGTGATGATATTGACATGGTGCATGACCTGTGGTACTGCTCCCTCATTCCAGCACAGGCAAAGCAGTTGGAAGAGTGCTGAGACTATATGCCGTCCTTCCCAGGGGCTTTTCCGCTGCCTTGCGAATCAATGGCATCACTGAGTTCCGATTTTGTTGGCTGTACGTCCAGCTCATCCATGATAGGCAGAGACTGGGCTGCATTGAGGGCGGTCTCAGGGACAACGTTTTCCCTGGAGTACAGCTCTAGGTAGTGCTCCACCCAGCGGTTCATTTGCTTGCGTTGGTCAGTGATTGTGTCCCCTGATTCATTTTTTAGGGGGGCGATCTTCTTGATGGTTGGCCCAAAAGCTCTCTTAATGCCATCACACATTCCTCTGATGTTTCCAGTGTCTGATGCCATCTGTATATGGTTGCATAGGTGTTGCCAGTAATCATTTGCGCAGCGCCTGGCTGTTTTTTGTGCAGTGCTTCTGGCTGCTTTAAATGCTACGGAGGTTAACTCGTAAGGGGCGTTCTTGTAGTTCAACAGTGCAATGCACTTAGCGGCTATAACAGGTTCCAGCTCTTCAAAGTCAGATTGAAACCAGTCTGCATTCTGCTTCTCACGTTTGCCGTAGATGGTCATAGCTGAGTCATAGATGACGTCTCTGATGTGAGCCCACATGGTCTCTGCATCCCTTGTGGGAGTGTTTTGAAGGGCTTTTTCAAGTGAATTTCCAAATTTATGTAACAGCTGTGGATATGATATTCTGCTGATGCGCGGGTTGACCTTCTGCTTGGAGTGATACAGCTTCTTTGGTTTGAGTCTAACCTTGCTGCACACCCAGGAGTGGTCGTTGTCACAGTCCACACTGTGGAAGCTGCGTGTGATTTGAACGCTGTTTAAAGAGGCTCGCCTTGAGACGATGAGGTCCAGCTAGTGCCAACGACGTGATCTTGGGTGCCTCCAAGAAACCTGGTGACAGGGTTTAGTATGAAAGAACGAGTTGGTGATGCAGAGGTTATGGTAGGTATACAACTCAAGCAGTCTCTGTCCATTCTCATTCATCCTTCAAATGCCATAGCGCCCAAGGCAGGAGGGTCATGAGTCATGGTCAGCCCCAACCCTGGCATTAAAGTCCCCCAGCAGGAACAGATGTTCGGTGTTGGGGATGCTACTAATGATATTATTGAGTTCCTTGTAGAACTGGTTTTTAGCTTCAGGTGGGGAGCAGACTGTTGGAGCATAGATGCTTAGTAGGTGTACTGGACCAGAAGTGGTGAGCAGTCAGATGGACAGTATGCATTCTGAGCCATTTGAAGGTGGCATTATCATTCTAAGCAAAGGGTTTCTGATGGTGAAGCCCACTCCATGCTGTCTTGGTTCTTCAGGATCCCTACCCTGATCGAAAAAGGTGTAGTCTTGATCTGTTAGAGATCTGCTCGCAGGGAGGCGTGTCTCTTGACGTGCTGCAATGTCCACGTTGAGCGTACTGAGCTCGTTGTTAATTATGGCGGGCTTCCGAGAATCGTTGATTTGTATAAGGTCTTCCGACAGGCCAGGGCACGTAGTTCTCACGTTCCAGCTTGCAAAACAAAGGGCTGGTACCTTCTTTCCTTTTTCTGTCGTGCTGTTCGGTGCGGTGTTGCAGTCCGCTTTTCAGGCAGTGACCCTGAGCTCCAAGCACCCATTGAAGCAGGTGGACTGTGGCAGGCCAGAACCTTATTGACCGGGGTCTGCCCGGTTTGAGGCAGGCGGTAGTTGTCCAGGGAGATGCGATGACCTCTCCCACCAACAAAGGCAATCCGTGTTGCCCAATCTCTACGCCAATTGAGCTGTACGTATAACCCATAACTGTTGTCTTCCGTGTTATTTTGGTCGCTGTGAGGCGACTATGGAGTGACCTCTCCATGGCGCATGTCGAGGCGGATGTATGGAGGTTGTGGGTTGCCCAAGCATCAAAATCCTCCTCTCGGCCTTTCTGGTGGGGTCCAAAGGAGTGCAGAGCACGATGTTTGGCACCAGTACGGCTGCAGGAAACGCCGGAAAAATGCCAATAGTGACACATGACCGCCTACGGGGATCCGCTCTAGATTTTCTGTTAAGGTTTACTCCCTTAGCCTTGGAATCTCCTGAGACGCCCACAAGGCAGTGGGGTTGTTAGGGCCGCTACTCAGGGATAGGTGGATGCGGGTGGTAGGAGAGGGTGCGAGGGGGAGGGGAGGAGGAAAGGGGTGAGAGAGGGAGCTGGGAAGAGGACTGCAGGGGGTAGGGGAGGGGCTGCAGGGGAAGAGGTGCAAGGGGAAGATGGTGCGAGGGGAAGATGGTGCCTGGGGGAGAGTGGGGGAGGGGAGAGGGTGTGGGTCAGCTGGGAGGGGGAAGCTGAGAAGGGGAAGCGGGGGGAAGGGGGTGCAGGTAATAAAAGATTTTATCAGTTCCCACCATCGACGCCGAGAAAGCTTATCCGCGTCCTTCGGGAGGTAGGCGACAGCCTCGGGCGCCAGTACCAGCAGGACTTCGCCGACATGGCGCTGCAGATGCGCTCTGAGCCGCACAACTCTCGCAGGCGCTTTGCAGTTGTGGCCGAGGAGTTGTTCCTCGATGGATTCAACTGGGGCCCAGTCGTGGCTTTTCTCATGTTCGCGGGCATCTGACAGTTGACTCCCATATAAAAGTCAAGTGGAGATGCCAAATATCTCCATGCAGAGGTACAAGCCATCTGTGTTCCTATCTCCTTTGTCCCTATGGGACAGTAAAGGTGTTATCAGACACAGTAATCATTTTCTTTTATAAAAGCAAAATACTGCGGATGCTGGAAATCTGAAACAAAAACAAGAAATGCTGGATTCACTCAGCAGGTCTGGCAGCATCTGTGGAAAGAGAAGCAGAGTTAACGTTTCGGGTCAGTGACCCTTCTTCGGAACTGACAAATATTAGAAAAGCCACAGATTATAAACAAGTGAGGTGGGGGTTGGGCAAGAGATAACAAAGGAGAAGGTGCAGATTGGACCAGGCCACATAGCTGACCAAAAGGTCACGGAGCAAAGGCAAACAATATGTTAATGGTGTTTTGAAAGACAAAGCATTAGTACAGATTAGGTGTGAATATACTGAATATAGAACATCAGCAAGTGCAAACCTGAAGAAAGACAACCAAAAAAAAAGTGGGTAAGCAAACTGAACAAACTAAGATGAAATGAAATAAATGCAAAACATGTAAAAAGGAATGCAAAAAAAAAGGAAGAAAAAATAACTAAAAATGACTAAAAATGAAAATAAAGTGGGGGGCTGTCATGCTCTGAAATTATTGAACTCAATGTTCAGTCCGGCAAGCTGTAGTGTGCCTAATCGGTAGATGAGATGCTGTTCCTCGAGCTTGCGTTGATGTTCACTGGAACACTGCAGCAATCCCAGGACAGAGATGTGAGCATGAGAGCAGGGGGCAGTGTTGAAATGGCAAGCAGCCGGAAGCTCAGGGTCCTGCTTGCGGACTGAGCGGAGATGTTCCGCAAAGCGGTCACCCAGTCTGCGCTTGGTCTCCCCAATGTAGAGGAGACCACACTGTGAGCAGCGAATACAGTATACTACATTGAAAGAAGTACAAGTAAATCGCTGCTTCACCTGAAAGGAGTGTTTGGGGCCTGGGATAGTGAGGTGAGAGGAGGTAAATGGGCAGGTATTACACCTCCTGCGATTGCAAGGGAAGGTGCCCTGGGACGGGGACGAGGTGGTGGGGGTAATGGAGGAGTGGACCAGGGTGTCGCGGAGGGAACGATCCCTTCGGAATGCTGACAGGGGAAGGGAGGGGAAGATGCGACTGGTAGTGGCATCACGCTGGAGGTGGCGAAAATGGCGGAGGATGATCCTTTCGATATGGAGGCTGGTGGGATGAAAAGTGAGGACAAGGGGAACCCTGTCACGGTTCTGGGAGGGAGGGGAAGGGGTGAGGGTAGAGGTGCGGTGAATGGGTCGGACACGGTTGAGGGCCCTGTCAACCACAGTGGGGGGAAATCCTCGGTTGAGGAAAAAGGAGGTCATATCAGAAGCACCGTCATGGAAGGTAGCATCATCAGAGCAGATGCGTCGGAGACGGAGAAACTGGGAGAATGGAATGGAGTCCTTACAGGAGGTAGGGTGTGAAGAAGTGTAGTCGAGGTAGCTGTGGGAGTCAGTGGGCTTATAATGGATATTGGTAGACAACCTATCCCCAGAGATGGAGACAGAGAAGTCGAGGAAGGGAAGGGAAGTGTCAGAGATGGACCATGTAAAGGTGAGAGAAGGGTGGAAATTGGAAGCAAAGTTGATAAAGTTTTCGAGTTCGGGGCGGGAGCAGGAAACGGCACCGATACAGTCATCAATGTACCGGAAAAAGAGTTGGGGGAGGGGGCCTGAGTAGGACTGGAACAAAGAATGCTCGACATATCCCACAAAAAGACAGGCATAACTAGGACCCATGCGGGTACCCATAGCGACACCTTTTACTTGAAGGAAGTGCGTGGAGTTGAAGGAGAAGTTGTTCAATGTGAGAACAAGTTCAGCCAGGCAGAGGAGGGTGGTGGTGGATGGGGACTGGTTGGGCCTCTGTTCTTTTTCAACAGCACCACCCTTGTCTGCAGGTTTGATGACCATGTCGGGGTTAGACCTGAGAGAACGGAGTGCCTCAAGTTCAGAGGGCTGCCATCTCCAAAAAAAAAAAACTGCAAAGAACATCAAACACAAACCCAGCAGCATGTTTTTCTGGAAACAATGAAACCTGTCCCAAGTGCTGTCCCAGAACCTCCAAGCCACCCCTAGCAGAAAATAAATGGAGAACGAAGACAAAGAGATCCACATGCACGACACAGTTATTCAACGATGCCACATTGTACAAAACTTAACTTGCTAAAACAACATTGAAAGATACAGCTGGAAAATAGATTTCTGAAAAAAGACATCAACTGCCTGCAACCTTGCAACCAACTGATCAGAGCTCCAACTTTCACTCAAGCCACTTGTAGTAATCTGAAGTGCAAATACATGTATTTGCTTGAGAGTGAGCACATGTGGTGAATCCCACAGAACCACAAATTAGCTATGAATACAGATAAATGGATGAAAACTTATGCGTAGTCAATGAAAATAATCTCGCCTATGCCTGAAGCTTCCGGCTTTCCATTGGAGTCCATCACAAAAGCTAATGTCTTAAGTCTTTTTCCTTCAAAGATGTTAAAGAAAAGGAAACATTGATGCAGTGCATGACGCAATTCTGACCGTACTTGCAGCCCTCAGTGCCAAGTGTATTCACAATGAGTGAATTTTAAATGATGGACAGTTAACCAGATACATACGGTTGCCCCAAATGGAGCTTTACTTTACAATTTATGACACTATTATATCAACGAATTAAACATTTCAACTGTAAACAACTTGTAAACTAAATTCTTTGTATGGATCTCTATCACAGCTCCCAATGCCTCCTCCACCCGCAGCAACCCAGAAGTTCCAGGACAGCACCCACGGATCGGTCCCACCATTTAACAAGAGTATTTGGGAGCAGAATACACTTCCTCCAATAATCCACCATACTGGGATAGCACTGGACACATGTTGCACAAGTAAAGATCAAGCACACAGGAGAGTTATCAATTACATTTAATCCTCAAAGCTATTACATTTTACAATACAATTTAAAACTGCGCCTTTCATTTATTGCCTGAGCCAGTTTTGATCTCTTGGAATTGCACATGGATCAGACCAACTACATCCGCTAATATATCATCAATTTCCTGATGCTAGCCAGCTTAAGAAAAAACACGTTTTAAAAGTTATTCAGTAGAATCAAGAATGTGTTTCGATATCATGTATCCCTTGATATCTAATTGTCATAGGAAATATATAAACGTTTGGAATTAGCTGTATAATAGTATTTTTCGGGGGTTGATTGTTTTCGTTTTTTGAAACTGGATGTCCAGAAGGCAGGCAGAATAGAAACTGAAATTCGCACGGAGCTAAAAAAAAAAGCAAAGATAACCACCTAAAAATCATTTTGCAGTCATCAGCTCCCACCTCCCTTCACTTCGACTGACGAAAGCAATCACAATTATTTGTCACAGGTAGTTAAGCATTTTAATATAAAAGTTTAATAGCTGCCAATTACAAATTGAATGAATTTGCTTGTTACATGGACAATCATTTGATACACAAAACAGCTGTAAAATTTCCAGTTTTACAGAAATGCAGCAGAAATGCAAATTATCTCATTAACAGTGCAGTTTATTTATATATCATTGGAAAATTAGGGAAACATCCCCACGTAATTCACAGAGGCAAAAACAGATGCTGCACAGTGCAAGTTGTCGAGCAGGCATGACCAAAAGGTTTGCTTTATGCAGGGGAAGAAGGGACTTTAGGTGTAAAGTTTGTGTGGGACAAAGACAACTAAAGTGCTGGAGAAGATGCAAAGTAGGTGTGGAATGTATCTTTGCACAGCTGGTGTGGAAAGAGATGCTGTGGTTTTTGTCGAGTTTCATACCAAGCAGCTCTGTAACACAGGAGTCTGTGCTCTACGGGCTGTTCCCGGGGAAGCACACCGACATGATCATCAACTGCTGCTGGAGGACCATCAATTCAGTGAAAGATGCTCTTTGGTCTACCTGAAACTTGCTAGCCTTCCAGTGCAAAGTGTTATCAGCGATCGAGTGTTGCAGACTGGCACATTCCAAGGTCCAAGACTACATGCTTAAGGATGCACTAAAGCTTGGGTAGCACAGTGGCGCAGTGATTAGCCTCACAGCTCCAGCAACCCGGGCTCGATTCCGGGTACTTCCTGTGTGGAGTTTGCAAGTTCTTCCTGTGGCTGCGTGGGTTTCCTCTGGGTGCTCCGGTTTCCACCCACATGCCAAAGACTTGCAGGTTGATTGGTAAATTGGCCATTATAAATTGCCCCGAGTATTGGTAGGCAATAAGGGAATATAGGGACAGGTGGGGATGTGGTAGGAATATGGAATTAGTGTAGGATTAGTACAAATGGGTGGCTGATGGTCGGCACAGACTCGGTGGGCCGAAGGGCCTTTTCAGTGCTGTATATCTGATTCTAAAAAAATCTAAAATCTTGGGAAAGCCGTTGCAAAGACTGAATGGGTAAAGACTACTGTGTGAGGCCTTCCCACCAAAATAAACCGAAGGGCTGGTCCCATGGGAACCCCCTCTGGCTGTATACACCAAATATGAGTTTGCTGCAAAATGTACAAAACATGTAAAATGGAAGTGAGGCAAATCACTTCTGTATTGAAGAAAACTGAATTCCTTTGCACTTTCTGGAATGTCAACTTGCAACTGATTTGTAATATTTTTGAACAGAATTTAATCAATTAAGTATATTTTGGGAAAAATTAGCAATGCATACCAAATCAGAGAGAGGCACACTAACAGAATATGTTACAAGTAGCAGCCTTTTGGACATATTGGAGTACACAAAGGAAAGGGATTGGGAGAACAGCAAGAAAATATTGGACAGTGTATCTGGAGCTGAAGACAGCAGGGTTCAGTTTTAAATGTGGTGAGAATGACATATGAGTAGTGGCAGACAATATTGTGCAGATGAAATAAGAAGCCCTCGTGCTGGATGGGAAACAGGTTCCAAGCTTAGTCAGAAAACTAATGCCCCTAATTTTAAGCTGACAGAATCACCGATCGATCAGTAAAAATCCCAGAATCACATCCATCCTTGCAATCTTGCTACTCTCCACAGTCCTTGATGTGTTGTTCCCTGCCAAATCCATGCCCATATTTCCCAGAACTACATGCTAAATTCCGCCCTGTGACAGGATAAAAATGGTTCTCAAAGTCACAAATAACATCCTGGGTTGCTTTGGCAAAGATAGTCTGTCCCTTCTTGTACTGTCCCACATTTCTGCAGCCGTCGACGAGGCTGACTGCACCAATTCCCTCCCAGCGTATGTCCACCATCTTCCTGCTGGGAAAAACAGCACTCGCCTGGTTCATAACTAGAGAATCACCTAAAATATCTCCTATTCTTGTTCCCACAATTGCCTCTGGTGTCCTCCAAGGATCTATCCTGGATCCCTTACTATTTCTCATCTTCACATACCCCTTGGCGACATTAACAGAAATCACAGCATTAGCTTCTACATGTACACGAATGAAAGCCAGGTCTACCACACCACCACCTCTCGACCCTTCCACTGTTCTTATGTAGACAGACAGCTTGGCCAACATCCAGTTCTGGGTTAGCAGAAAGTTCCTCAAATAAATTTGGGAAGACTGAAGACATTGCAGGCCCTTGTTCCCACACAAACTCTGCTGCCTTGCCATCGGCTCCAGCTGTCTCCTGAAAATCGTTCGTTCGCAACTTTAGTGTCATATTTGATCTCAAGATGAGTTTCAAACCAAGTATCTGCATCATCACTGAGACCACCTATTTCCATGTGCGTAACTGCCCCTGCCTCAGCTCATCTGCTGAAAGCCTCATCCATGCCTTTATTACCTGTAGACTCGACCATTCCAATGGATTACAGGCTGCCTGACCCATTCTATCCTCCTTAAACTTGAGGCTATACAAAACTCTGCTGCCCATATCTTCACATGCACCAAATCCCATTCACCCATCAACCCTGTGCTCGCTGACCTACACTAGCTCTCGATCAAGCAAAGCTTCAATGGTAAAATTCTCATCCTTCTTTTTCAAATCCCTCCATGGCCTTATCCCTCGCCATCTCTGTAATCCTCTCCAGCCCCACATTGTTCAGCGATATTTGAACTCCTCTAATTCTGGCCTCTTGAGCATCCTCGATTTTAATCCATCCACCATTGGTGGCCATGCTTTCAGCTGCCAGGCCCTAAGTACAAGAAATCCCTCCCTAAACTGATCTGCCTCTCTACCTCTTCAATTAGACGTTGACATAACGGGTCTGTCACTGAACCAGGAATCAAGAGGTCCAGGCAAATGTAGGTTCAAATTCCACCACGGCAGCTGGTGGGATTTAAATTCAATTAATTAATAGAAAGCTGGAATTGAAAGCTAGTCTCTGTAATGGTGCCATGAAACTGTTGATTCTCCCATCTGGTTCACTAATGCCCTGTTGGGAATGAAATCTGCTATCATTACCTGGTCTGGCCTACATGTGACTCCAGACCAAAGCAATATGGTTGACTCTTAAATAGCCTCTGAAATGGCATAGCAAGCCATTCAGTTGTCAAGGGAAATTAAGGATAGGCATCTTCTACTTTCCCTTTTTCTTTCCCTCTAGTTATCCCTTTCCTTCGGTTACATTCTCCCTGCTCCTTTTCTCACACCCCCATCTCTCTGGAGTACTCACATCCTGAAAACTGTTACTTAATGCCACTTTTCACATACGATGTATTCCTAACATTCTGTGCCTGTGTTCTTTTCACCAGCCCCAAGTTCAATGATTCTATTCTCAGAGTCAGTTTGCTCAATGGTGAAAAATTTTTGAATATTTAATGTGTTCACATAACACGCAAGTCTGCACCTGTTCACCTACACGCTTCACTTCATCTACAATACATGGAATAAACAGGATCGAAAGCGTCTTCCAGACAAACCTCACAATCATTGAAATTCCTTCTCCTGGAATTATAAAATAAACCGTTAGAATGTGGGATTGTTTAATTAATAAAACACGAACATCAGCGCTGCAGCTGATAATCTACAGATAAATGGCAAGACTCTTGATTCCAACTGAGAGAGTGCAAACCAATAAAACATCACATCAATACTTTCTATTTTATCATGCAGTGCAGTGACAATGAATGCTCCTTAATGAAGTAGAGAAGGAGATGTGAAAGCGTCAACAGCAAATTCAGATCAGTAGCCAGACATCTGAACAGCGTCACACACACACAGAATGAAATAATATTTTATAAAAGTGGTAACCAAGAAATACATTGAAATACCAGTTGAACTGAACCATGTTATTGGGGAGGGAGGACATTGCACTGTCCCCTTGTGGCATTGGTACAGTGAGATGTCTCAGTGCCAATCACTGAAAAAAAAACATCCATAAAAAATATTCCAGGACCGGTTAGTCCCACATCATGAAACTGAAAATCCCTTGTTGGTCTGATATTTGAACCTAACCGACACACCTGATTCAAACACATTCAATACACATAATATTCCAGTAACTGTGCCAAAGTTACCTAAACCAATACCATTCAACACTTAATGCAGATCCTGCAAGTGTGAAAGCATAGACAATGAGCAGATTTCATCGATAAATTGCTGAAAAAGTACAGGTGACTGTTTAACACACGGTGAGAAACTGCGAGCATAGCAGCACAGTTGAAACGAATTTACATCATTAACAACTGCTGCACAGTCTTACCAGGAACTCCAACTACTGCAAGTACAGGATAATAAATGGAGACGATCTGAAGAATTACTGAATATCCCATTTCTGTGAGAATCAGGGACTTCTGTCAGCCTGGAACCTGCAGCTCCAGCAGGCACTTTGAGCTGATCCATTCCAAAGGGTCCTGATCTATATAGGGGAAGAGTCTCCGCTGAGACGGTTACACCCGTGATTATCGTTATTAGTTACACTCACCTGAACAAAGACATTACATCAGCAGCTTGGACTCAGTTGTAAATAATGTGGTCGATAAAACACAATCATTTCAATGTCAATGACATTTTCTTTCAGCCAAAGTGAATACCTGACTTTTCTCCACAATATATTCCATCAGGCACTTTCTTGTTCACTCACTGAACCTCTCCATACTCTATATTCCATATTCTCTCTGTGTCCTCCTTCCAGTTTACAATCTCACCTCAATTTGTGTCTTCAGCTAACTGGATAGAGTAAACTCCATCCCTTCATCTCCCACTCAATTACCCCATGATAAGTGACCTTGTCTTCATCTGTTTAAGACCAACAATGCATTTCAGTTATTGCTGTACTAGATCCTGCCTCTGTTTATGAAACAATAGACCCTGCCTCCGTTATTACTGCACTAGACAACGTCCCGGCTTGTTACACTAGGGTATGTCTCTGCTTATGATGCGTTTCACCTGTCTCAGTTTGCACTTCACAAGACCATTTCTCTGTTTATAATACAGTAGGCCCTGTCTTTACCCTGCATCTAAGCCCAATGCTCCCCATTCCCTTGTAGTGTTTAATAGGACAGTGCAGAGGGAAATTTAATCTGCGTGTAACCCCACACTGTGCTTGACTTGGGAGCGTTTAATGGGACAGTGTAGATGGAGTTTTCCTCAGTATCCCTGGAATTGAGAACATTGAGGGGTGATTTGGTGAAAGTTTTCAAGATAATAAGGTAAACTGACAGGATACGCAGAGAGTAACTATTCGCAGTGGATGCGGATTGCAGAACTCGATGCTGAGCCACTTGTTTATATTTACTTTACATATAATGTTGTTGAAAAAATGTTGTTAAACCGCACACACATTGCAAGCAAGGGTAAATGAGGGCAGGGTGTGAGGGGACCTTGACAGAACCTCAATAATAGCCCCTATGTTCTGTCCAGTCTTGTCTTGGAGCTTTAGTGAGAGAGTTTTAGGAGTGAGTATTGGATCTGTGTTTGATATTTGCAAACTACAGTGACATTCCCAGCAAGGGAAAGAGTTACAGATTCAAAATTAACCACGAAATGACTGGAAGCATTGCTGGCCAAGGAGAGAGGGAGGGAGAGAGAGAGATGAAAAGAGATAGAGGGAGAGATGATGTTCGGGACACACAGGCAAAGTCATAGACAGAGGGGGAGAAAGAGAGACAGGGAATGAGTGCCAGACAGAGAGAAAGACATACAGAGAGATGAAGAGATCGCGAGAGGGGGAGAGACATAGAGAGAGGAAGAGTCAGTTGCACAGAGAGATATGGTTCTATGGTTCGATAAACACTTCAAGAAATAATTTCTCCATGTCTGCCCTGTCTCTGTGTATTTTCTTCACCCAGTGGCTGGTGGGGGACTGGAACTCAGGGCCTGAAGGGGTGTTAGAGACAGAAACCCTCATCACATTTAAAAACACTTGGACATGCACTTGAAGGAATAACCTGTCCATGTCTAACCTGTCCCATTGAATACACTCAGAGAAGGTTAAGTAGAGAGTAAAGCTCCGTTTGAACTCCCGCTGGAGTATCGGATTAACCCGGATAATTCACTGTGCCCGGCTTAGGCTCAAGAATCACCTGCCTCAGTCACTGAGATGCTCCTGTATCACTTGCCTCAATGTACATGGACACTGGGTTTGGGAGCAGGACAGACACACGGGATGAGGACCACTGCTCATGTGAAGGATAAGCATCAGTAATCCCCCAAAGAATCAGAACAGGCCAGCGAGAATCAACAACGGAAGCGTGTGTTGAATTTGTGAGTCTTGCATTGTGGAGTGCTTTAGTATTTGGTGAAAATGTTGATTCAGTGATCTTTTGCCTCAATGCGATGAATAGATACTATATGAACTTATTACAACAGACAGGTACCATGTGTACTGTAAAAATGTGCTGAAATAACTGAAATGACAATATAACTAATCAATGTTCGGCTGCATGCTATGACTACAATTCTGCCTGTTGTCCTGTGAGAATGCACATAAAACATAGGAACACAGGAATATAGGAACAGGAGTAGGGAATTCAGCCCCTCGAGCCTGTCCCTCCATTCAATGAGATCATGGCTGATCTGCGGCCCAACTCCATATCCCTTAATATCATTGCTTAACAAAAATCCATCTATCTCAGATTTAAATATTACCAACTGTTCTAGCATCAACTGCTGTTTGTGGGAGAGAGTTCCAAAACTTTACCACCCTTTGCATGAAAAGACGCTTCCTAATATCTCTCCTGAATGGTCAGGTGCTATTTTTTAGATTATGCCTCCTAGTTTTAGAATCTACAACCAGTGAAAACAGTTTATCTTTATCCGTTAATATCTTGAAGACTTCGCTCACATCACCCCTTAACCTTACAAATTCTAGCGAAAACAGGCTTAATTTGTGTAATCTTTTTTTTTTCCTACAGTGATACAGCATAGAAACAGGCAATTTGGCCCACTGAGTCTGTGCCAACCAACAACCTCCCATTTATACTAATTGTACATTTATCCCATATTCCCTACTACATCCCCACCATCTGCCTACACTGGGGGCAATTTACAATGGACAATGTACATATCAACCTGCAAGTCTTTGGCTGTGGGAGGAAACCAGAGAATCTGATAGAAACCCACGCTGTTACAATCAGAACTTGCAAACTCCGCACAGGCAGTATCCAGAACAGAACCCAGGTCGCAAGAGCTGTTAAGCTGCATTGCTAACCACTACACCGCCCAGTTTCTCTTCGCAACTTAGCCCCTGTAGTCCAGGTATCATTCTTGTAAACCTATGTTGCACTCCCTCCAAGGCTAATATATCCTTCCTAAGATGTTGTGCCCAGAACTGCTCACAGTACTCCAAGTGGCATCTGACCAGGGTTTTGTACAGCTGCAGCATAACCTCTTTGTATTTATACTCCAATCCTATTTATATAAAGGCTAGCGTTCCATTAGCCTTTTTGATTATTTTCTGCACTTGCTCATAGCATTTTAAAGATAGATGCACCTGAACCCCCGAGTCTCTTTGGACATCACTGTACTTGACCTCTTCCCATTTAGAAAGTACCCTGCTCTATCCTTTTTTGGTCCAAAATGGACAATTTGGATAACCTCACGCTTCAGATGAGATGAAGTTCAAGTGGGCACTGTTGAATTTGTTGCTTGATCCTTGGGGAACAAAAGGGTTACAAATATGAAGTGGTCAATTCACTTTTACAAGTGAACAATTAACAGACATCGCTATGGCATGTCCTATATGCTGCATTCCGAAGATGAGACCAAAGGCCTGCAATTAAAGGGCAGGATATGGATTATAGAATAGACTCTTTAATTACAATCAATTAAGTACGGGTGAGGCTTGGAATGTCGAAGCAAATGCAATGTGTGCGTGGGGGTTGTGTGCATTGGGATGGGGTGTAGGAAAATATATTGATCACACACGGTGATTGATCATGCAGGGAAAGACCCGAACAATGATCCCAGTGACATGGTGCACGATGGTTTAGTGAGGGTCAGTCCTGGATACAAGGGACTCCCTTTCCTTTGTCTGGCATTGTAGTCAAGATAACTGGACCCGATATTGGAAGAAGATCCCTCCTGATCGACTGATCATCGATCAGTGGGAACTTGGTGACATTAAAGACACAGACTAGGTGAGAGTCTGTGAGCATCATTTGCAGCATTGACTTTTCCAGCAATATCGTCTGGGATTTTAGTGCTATTTTACTGGAAGTCTATGTAACTTAACCTACATAGAACATAGAACATTACAGCGCATTACAGGCCCTTCGGACCTCGATGTTGCGCCGACCTGTGAAACCATCTGACCTAAACTATTCCATTTTCATCCATATGTCTATCCAATGACCACTTAAATGCCCTTAAAGTTGGCGAGTCTACTACTGTTGCAGGCAGGGCGTTCCACGCCCCTACTACTCTCTGGGTAAAGAAACTACCTCTGACATCTGTCCTATATCTATGACCCCTCAACTTAAAGCTATGTCCCCTCGTGTTTGCCATCACCTTCCGAGGAAATAGACTCTCACTATCCACCCTATCTAACCCTCTGATTATCTTATATGTCTCTATTAAGTCACCTCTCCTCCTCCTTCTCTCCAACGAAAACAACCTCAAGTCCCTCAGCCTTTCCTCGTAAGACCTTCCCTCCATACCACGCAACATCCCAGTAAATCTCCTCTGCATCCTTTCCAAAGCTTCCACATCCTTCCTATAATGCGGTGACCAGAACAGCACGCAATACTCCAGGTGCGGCCTCACCAGAGTTTTGTACAGCTGCAGCATGACCTCGTGGCTCCGAAACTCGATCACCCTACTAATAAAAGCTAACACACCATATGCCTTCTTAACAGCCCTATTAACCTGGGTGGCAACTTTCAGGGATTTATTTACCTGGACACCAAGATCTCTCTGCTCATCTACACTACCAAGAATCTTCCCATTAGCCCAGTACTCTGCATTCCTGTTACTCCTTCCAAAGTGAATCACCTCACACTTTTCCGCATTAAACTCCATTTTCCATCTCTCAGCCCAGCTCTGCAGCCTATCTATGTCCCTCTGTAACCTACAACATCCTTCGGCACTATC
This sequence comes from Heterodontus francisci, assembly GCF_036365525.1. Taxonomy (NCBI): domain Eukaryota; kingdom Metazoa; phylum Chordata; class Chondrichthyes; order Heterodontiformes; family Heterodontidae; genus Heterodontus; species Heterodontus francisci. The sequence goes on from NC_090391.1 coordinate 24,493,247, forward strand.
CACAACTCCACCGACCTTCGTGTCATCCGCAAATTTACTAACCCACCCTTCTACAACCTCATCCAGGTCATTTATTAAAATGACAAATAGCAGTGGCCCCAAAACAGATCCTTGCGGTACACCACTAGTAACTAAACTCCAGGATGAACATTTGCCATCAACCTCCACCCTCTGTCTTCTTTCAGCTAGCCAATTTCTGATCCAAAGCACTAAATCACCTTCAATCCCATATTTCTGTATTTTCTGCAATAGACAACCGTGTGGAATCTTATCAAACGCTTTACTGTAATCTTTATTCTTTTACTGCATGTGTAATGTTTAAATTCTGAAAGCCATGCAGTGTAAAGCTCAAGATTCTCCAACAAACTCAAGAGTGTTGGCATTTATTTCGAATGTGTCGAATCTGTAGTTAAGTAGGACGACACTAGCGAATAATTGTTTAGAAGTTGTTTGTCCCACAATAGTAGAGTAAATCGATTTGTAATATTCCAATCACGTAATATATGTTGCTGTTTTCTGAATACAGACATTACATTTCCACACATTTTGCTATTTGTGTCACGTCAGACAGTTGAAGCGTTTAACAGAGAGATAGGGAGACAAAGAGACAGAACAGAGCGATATAAAGTGCCTGGAGACCCTGAGACACTTTAGAATCGGGGGATGGGAAGACAGGTTGTGTGGGATCCTGGGGTAATGTTATGCAACCAGTGACAGAGACTCCACATATATAAAATGGGGGAGCTCCCTCCATGATTAAAGGGGCCTCCGTCTCTTTACATAAAGTGGAGGGAGCTCTCCCTCTCCGTTGGAATAAGGTAACATTGTATTTATTCATCGCACTGAGGAAAATTGTCACTGACTCAACATTCTCACCAAATACTAAAGTGATCATGAATACTTGTGTGCATCTTCATGAAAGAGGGGGAATGATGCAGGCATTCTAGGCAAAGTGGAGGAATGGGAAATAGACCAGGCCTTTTTATTAGAAACAGTACTTCACAGTCCAAACTGAGACTGGGTGAACTGCCACATAAGCAGAGAGCTGGCCAATGTGTAACAAACCGAGACGTTTTCTAGTGCAGTGATCTAATTTTAAACATTCACTCCATCCACCACCGACGCACAATGCCAGCAGTGTGCACCATCTACAAGATGCACTGCAGTATCTCACTAAGGCTCCATCAACAGCAACCTCCAAACCCACACATCTGCCACCTGTACGGACAAGGGCAACTGACGCAAGGGAACACCATCACCCACAAGTCCTGTAAACCCAAGTCCCAGTCATTAATATATAGCAAAAAGAGCAGTGGTCCTAATATGAACCTCGGGCGTTTATGGAGGAGGGGAACCCCACTGTATACCTCACTCCAGTCTGAAACAACCATTGACCACTCTTTTAGCCAATGTCGTACCCACACTGCCACTGCCCTTTTAATTTATCGAGCACCAATATTGCTAACTGGTCTATTATAATGTACCATTAAGTCTGCTTATGAGGACACTTGTCCCAGATCTCTCTATATGTACTCTATCAAAATTCCCCAGACGGATTTGATAGAGAGTAATGCTCCTTCTGTAGAATTGTAGAACAATCATGAAGAAAGCGCTAAGCGGACACTTGGAAAATAATGGTAGGACGGCCAGAGTAAACATGGAGTTATGAAAAGTAAATCACGCTTAATAAACTTTTGGAACATTTTGAGGATGTAGCAAGCACAATAGCAAGGGGGAACCAGTGAATGCGATTATCACTTAGATTATCAGAATGCTTTTGACATGCCCACACACAATTGGTTAGTAAACAAAATTAGAGCACATGGGATTGGGAAGAATAAGGTAGCATGGCTTGAGAACTAGCTAATGGAAAGGAAACGGAGTACGAATAAATGGAGCATTTTCAGGTTGGCAGCTTGTGACAAGTGGGGCATTGGAAGAGAGGGCAAATGGGTGAAGGGGGAAGAGGGGGGAAGGGATGAAAGAGCGGGGAGAGGGCGAGAGGAGGTGAAATGCAGAGGGAGAGAGAGAGAGAGGCAGAGATGGTGCGTGGAAGAGACGAACAGTTATAGACAGAGGGAGAGAAAAATAGGGAGAGACGAAGTAAAAGAGGGAAGGAGAGAGAGAGAAAAAACAGAAAGATGAAGAGGCAGACAGACAGGGAGCGTCATGAAGCGACGGAGAGGGGGGAGCAAAGAGAGATCATACAATAACAGACCTACCCAGTCACTATCCATGTAGAGAGGATATAATAATAGACGGACTCAGTCACTGTCCATGAGGAGAACATAGAATAACAAACCTACTCTGTCACTGTCCAAGTGGAGATAATATAATAACAGACCTACTTGGCCACGATCCATGTAGAGAAAATATAACAAAAGACCTACTGAATCACGGTCCATGTGGAGATACTATAATAACAAACCCAATGTCTCACTGTTCATGTGGACATAATATGATAACAGAACTACTCTGTCACTGACCATGCGGAGATAATATAAACACAAACCAACTCTGTCACTGTCAATGTGGAGATAAAATAATAACAGACCTACTCGGTCACTGCCCATTTGGAGATAATAGAATAACAGACCTACTCTGTCACTTTCCATGTCGAGATGTTATAATAACAGAACTACTCCGTCACTGTCCATGTGGGGAGAATATATTAACAGATCCACTCTGCCTCTGTACATGTGGAGATAATATAATAACAGACCTACTCTGTCACTGACCACGTGGAGATAATATCATAACAGATCCGCTCTACCCCTGTACATGCGGAGATAATATAATAACAGACCTACTCTGTCACTGACCATGCAGAGATAATGGAAACACAAACAAACTCTGTCACTGTCAATGTTGAGATAAGATAATAACAGACCTTCCCTGTCACTGTCCATGTGGAGATAATATAAACACAAACCTACTCTGTCACTGTTCATTTGGAGATAATATAATAACAGACCGACTCTGTCACTGGCCATGTGGAGATAATGTAATAACAGTCCTACTCTGTCACTGTCCCTGTGGAAATAATATAAACACAAAACTGCTCTGTCACTGTCAATGTGGAGATAATATAATTACAGGCCTACGCTGTCGCTCTCCATGTGGAAATAATACAATAACAGACCTACTCTGTCACTGTGCATGTGGAGATAATATAATAACAGACTTACTCTGTCACTGACTGTTGTAGGGTATTCCCAAGCGGAGAGGCACATGTGGTAAATGTCATACAGTTTAAATGTTATTTGAGTAACCAGTAACGTATAATCTTAGTGAACAATGAAGACGTTGCAAGGCATCATGGGGCTTAGCCAACCTGACCACATTCCACACAGGAGCTGAGTAACATAAATTCAAACAAAGACTATTTAAATGGAAAGCAGATGTCCTTGTGGAATGCTGATAAAGGCACCAGCCTGGAAGGAGGTCAAGATACGATGGCATGCATACATGAGAACCAAGGATAATGGATAAGAGGGAATGGAAAACGTCATGAGTAATCCCCTATCTGTCTATGGGCCGGTTGTGCAGTCCCGCCACTTCTATTGGCTCTAATAATCAATGTATATGATCTATAATCGTTGTGATTGGACCATGTCCAGCCAGGATGGGCTGAGTAACTGTTTGAAAATGTCGAAGTATTGATGATATTCCTTTGTTCAGTGGAGAGGCATCTGGACAGCCCAGTGACCTGCTCGCTGCTGGCGTAACTCAATAAACTTTTTGACATTGGAACAGACCTGAGTGTGGAGTGATTCTTCTAGATTCATTCCCGCTAACAATTGGCGAAGTCAGCAGTATCAGGTGTAAGTCAACTCTTCTGCGACCCCGATATCCCAATCACCCAGCCTGAGCCTGAGTTTAGAGGACGATTCCCACGTGACGGCCAGGATCAGGTGGGCGACGGGTACCAAGGGGCCAAGGGGCAGTGAGCTGGAGCCTGATCCCGAACTTAAGAGCATGATTCGTCGGTCGTTTGATGGGGGTATCTTTAAAGCTTTAAAGCTTATCCCGGGGCCGGGTGGTGTTTCGCGACCGACGAATGCCAAGTTTGTGAACAGGATCAGACCAATGGTCAAACGATGGTAGGTAGTACATTAAGATACGTCGGCACTGTCGAGAAGGGCTTGGAATATATGTATGCGTAGATATATCATAAGCTTGTTGTCTGAAATACGGACAGACTGGTGACCCGACAGTTAGCCAAGAGACGATCTAGTACAAGTAGCGCTAGGTTAAAACCGGACCTCTGAGAGTAAATTCTAACGGTTCTGATCCTGCCTAAGTATGTCCAGTGAAAAGATGTGGCTCGACTAGGGACCGGAGGGGTCCCTTACCTGCCACCTGGCAGAGAAACACAAAAAGTTAATAGGAAAGATGATTGACTCAGTTTGGAATCCCCACGACCCTGCCACAAAACAAAGGAGGTGGTGTCAAAAAGAAAAAAAGCATTCACTAAGCTTAAGGCAGAGTGACATAAAAGGCTATGTATTAGAGTAAAAACAAGTTACTGTGTCATTGATTCGAATGTGTGAATGTTGGAAGCGTCCACGAATGAATTGAATGTCTGGGGTGTGCAGCTTGTGTTCTGAAGAACTGAATGTTGTTAACTCTTTGTTGTCTGGCTTTAATGTTGAAAGCATGAGTCTATTAAGTTGTTTGAAATTGAATGAGTGTGAAAAGTGATTGTTGAGTGTGTTCATTTCGATTTAAGATTGTACACCCAGGAATGAGATATAAGCTTGAATTATACTTTAAGTTAAAGTTTTACTTTTTTTAAAGTTGGTTTTGCAACTGTGAAAAGGCAATGAACAATTTTCGAACAGATAAATTTCAGCCTTGAATGTCTGAAGATGTCTGGCAGAAATCCAATTTGTAGTTTAAAACATTGTTTTAATTGGAAACTCTGCTATCCCTTTATTTAGCAGGCTAAATTTGAAGACATGTTTTACTGACTGTTTTTAAATAGCAAATGTCAAAAGATTGAATATTGTTTTAAGGAAGAGAAGGATACGCAAAGGAGATAATGGGAAAGATTAAAGTTTTTGTCAGGAGCTGATGTTAAGTCTTTTGTTGTAAGAATGTTAAATAACGTTTTCTTTAGTTTTTGGTTTTATTACAGTCATGTGAAAAGGCACCTGAAGAAAGAAGAAAAATGACGTAACTTACCTATCTTAAAAAAATCACGTGCTGTTCTGTTCTGTGTGTAGTTAATAAGTATTATAAGTTAATAAGTCTGAATTAAATTAGTACTGTCAAGGTTAACAAACCTGTTAAGTTGAGGAAAACGTCAAATGCTCATTGACGTGAACTGGAATTTGGAATCATCTTGGTCGTATAAAATCCTTGGACTAGAAATCTCTTACAAAAAATGCTAAAAGTTTGGAAACAATTGGAGTTGAATCTAAAATGCTGTCTTTCATGATGGAGATGGTTTCCTTTGAAGTTGATAATGTTACTAAAGATTTTGTTGTTTGAAAATCCTTAGAATACCAAAAAAATTTAAAATGGAATTTAGTTCTTTTCGATAAGGAAAAAAAGGGTTACGTAATGCGACGCAGCGGAGAATGCTTTGCTCCGCCCCCTTGGAGATAAGCAAAGAAATGTACCTTGCTGCAGCTATCATTATCAATGAGACAAAGTGCTTGAGAAGGAGAAATAGTTGCAAGGACTTCTGTCTTTAATTTAAAAAAATGCAAAATCACCAAGTCTGGGCAGAAGAAATTGGAATCGATAAACAAAATTAAATTGATATGAGTGGTTATTTAAAGCATTCAAAGGGAAATTTACTGTTATTTGAATTTGGAATAATCAGAGATGTCGAAAATCCATTTTAATTTGGCAACCTTTTAAAGGAATTAAAATGCCATCTAAGGTTAAAAAAAACACAAACAATATACACTAATGCCTGGAGTCAAACGGAAATGTTTGATTTCTGTTTTAAGGAATTATGAATATCAATTGCAAAGGTTCTCCAGGGCTCAAAATGAAATCGAATTAATTGGCAATCAGATCTGGCTGATGCAAGAGCTAATAAAGGAATTCTGGGGATAAACAAATGGTGAAATTAGAATTCAAACAGCTAATTTCCAAGAAGCCTCGAATTTTCCAGTGAAAGTCAGGAAAGTGTAAGTAGGACTGGCAATTGATAGTTTTCTCTTGGAGATATGAGTTTTTAAGAGAGCTACATTTGAAAGTCTGGCCATAACCTGAGACATCAGGACCCTGCAGGGGGAGGTAAGCACAAATCTCAGACAGACACCACCAGTGCCCCCTCTCCCCACCGCTGACATTTGATCTTTTGATAAGATCACCTGAGAGTTGCGAATATGTGGCATGACCAGTGTAAGCGTGCAGATGTGATTTGTTACATGGGAGCAACTGATCTCATGACAGGAAGGGTGATGAGACTGCCAAGGTATGTCGTAGCAGGTAGTGAGGGAGTAGGACACACGAGAGAAAGAGTTGAAAGATTTGTGAAGGAGCTGTGCAGCCAACTGCATGAGCTGGGGCAGGAGATTCTGTAGACACATCCATGAAAGAGGAACAGACAAAGGTGCCTGCTGTGGGAGACAAAGTAATGGTAAAGCGAAGGGCCGATGGAAATACATGGTCCCAACTGAAAAAATATATATAACCAAGGGAATGATGGCTGAGCCTGAGATAGTGCCTATCATGGAGACCACCTAGTATGCCATATGATACCAGGAGTGGCGAAACACATTAGAGAATGGATTGTTTGGGGGACTGGGAGTGGTGATGATGTTAACCGGAGTCTGGGTGGTATTCAAATGGATAAACACTCAGGCACGAGTGCAGCGTGCTCAGATGCAAATCCGATGGCAGTACAGACACGGACTTGATGAGATAGAAATGGTACGATTATAAAAGACACAGCTATTAGCCCATAAACAATAGAACGTTTTCGGCCCATACAGGTGAGGAAATGAGTAAACCAGGAACTAACACCTGGTGACGACCAGGTCATTTTGTTTAAATCCCCTGATGTGATGAAACCACAGGGGGCACTTCGACTCTGGGAACTCATGATACTGGGAACTCTGAGATTAATACAAGCACAAGTGAATGCTGATGCACCACTGAAGCGACAACAAACACAGGAGGAACATCAATACATGAACTATGGGGCTTTGTATTATTTCACTGATGGTATATGTATCCCAACAGCCAAGGACTGGAGTAGAGATAAAGCTTATTTTGATGCATGGTTGCAAGTCCATTCAGGAAAAGATAACGTATGCATACAGTGCTCCACTGATGCAACAAGAGTCAGCTGCATCCGACGAAGTGAAACAAAAAAAAGCCTGATGGGTGCACATTCGGAATATTGTTGCACCACCTGTCGGAGTTCAGCCCATGACTACCTATAGAAAGGGGGTGGGATTATGTGGGAATTATGAGGAGCTGGGTGATGTTTTCCTCCCCCTCCGACACAAACGCCCCGTATTAAACACCACCCAACCCGATAAATTGCCATGTCCTACAATCACTAAAGGACCAGAGAATGGAATTGTGATTTTTAACGAAGGTGAAATATTATATGATAATGTTAAACATGAAATTGTGCCTGTCCTGATAAATATCTCATATACAGATGCAGCAATATTGTACAGAACAGGTGAGAAATATGTATAATGTATTAAGTAAGGTTGTAATGCAGCAGGCTGCCGATGCCATGGGTGCCACTAGATTTCGAGGCCATGATCAGCTTTATAGAACAAAAAGGGGGGGTAGTTAATGATGTTGCTACCGGAGTCAATACTGGTACTTCCGTCATAAACTCACTGGACATACAAGGTCTAAATGAAAGGGTAGAGCGACTTAAAGGAGTAATGAAGGAACTCTTGGAGAGAGCCGAGGAAAATCAGGCAGATCAGGCCAATCTAAGAGAAGAGGGCATGGGAAAACAATTAGATGGAATTACGATATTCGAAGCCCATGCCAAGACCATAAATCAGCTCATAGATAGAGAGAAGGAAGATGCCGGAAACGAAGGCAGGGACAACTCTGCCACGTTTATGGCTTATGGATGGTGGGACAGGTACGACACAATCTCGATCAGATCCAAAGAGGGGAGGTGCCCGATTGGATAGACAGCCCACATTTAGCTCGATTCGCAGAGAGGAAAGGGACACTGGACAATTGGACACTGGACAATTGTACACTGAAAGCACTCACCAATGTATATCCAGTGATCCCAGACGGCGAATTGGGCAAAGAAACTGGGGTCGTACGGGGTCACACCTCCCTCCGTTACTATTTAACTGAAACCTCTGCCATACTCAGGAACAATACACAATATGGAATTTCCCTTACGGGATGCAAGCAGAGGGGAGACATTACAGTATGTCCACACCCACTGGGACAGGGAGAATTGGATGAATGTGAGTTTAATCGAAAATATGGTTGTGTCGTAGAAATCATACCTGCCCCCATGCATTTCGCAAGAACAGGATATGGAGGTAAAGGGAAATATTGCGTCTCGCTACAGATAGTTCTTACCTCTACAATATCCTAATTTCTGTTTTATGCCTCTACGAGCTGTCATGATAGGGCAAGCCCGAATCATTCAAGTTCGGCGCGGAGGTACCGAAACCATCAATGTCACTGATTACCTCCATGACCACCTACAGGATTACGAGGAACCAGAACCAGTCCCCATCCCACACCTGGCCGAGCTACTAAGGAAATTAAGGCTCAGGGTGGGCCAATCCGTCAACCTCTGCCACCAACTGCAGACAAAAATCAAATAGCTAGAGAAAGCTATGGACACAGAACTGCAGAACCAGAGCTGGTGGAAGAAGATTTTGGATTGGGGAATGAATGTGAACATCCGCCCCTGGATTCGGATAATTTCTCATTTGCTAGTTGGGGTACAGCTGATACAGGCTATAACGTGGGGCATACTGGCCTGCCGATCATGCAGGCTACATGTGCAGCGAAGGAGAATAAAACCTAATGTAAAGGCAAGGGAGACAATTCATCTATCTAGGGGAATAGGTCATTTGGATCACATTAATGTGATATAGTACGACTGGAATTCCTGAAATCACGTGACTGGCCAGCACGTCCGAGGCAGGGAATACCGGGCGAGTTTAAAGGGTTAAAAAAAATGGTGTCGGTTAAGGAGACTGGGGTTAGTCTCCCTACCGAAAGGGGGGATTGTTGTAGGGTATTCCCAAGCGCAGAGGCACCTGCAGTAAATATACTGTTTAAATGTTATTTGAGTAACCAGTAACGTATAATCTTAGTGAACAATGAAGATGTTGCAAGGCATCATGGGGCTTAGCCAACTTGGCCACATTCCACACAGGAGCTGAGTAACATAAATTCAAACAAAGACTCATTAAATGGAAAGCAGATGTCCTTGTGGAATGCTGACAAATGTACCAGCCTGTAACGAGGTCAAGATAAGATGGTACGTGTGCAGGAGAACCAAGGATAATGGATTAGAGGGAATGGAAAACATCATGAGTAATTCCTTATCTGTCTATGGGCCGGTTGTGCAGTCCCTCCATGCCTCGTAACCACTTCTATTGGCTCTAATAATCAATGTATATGATCGATAATCGTTGTGATTGGACCATGTCCAGCCAGGAGGGGCTGAGTAACTGTTTGAAAATGTATAAGTATTGATGATTTTCCTTTTTTCGGTGGAGAGGCATCTGGAAAGACCAGTGACCTGCTCCCCGCTGGTGTAATAAACTGTTTGACATTGGAACAGACCTGAGTGTCGAGTGATTCTTCTAGATTCATTCCCGCTAACAATTCACTTATTACTAAACATCTTCAATCAACAGTAAAAAAAAATGTTTCCAGCCGCCACATATTACAGCAGTTAAACACAGGAACAGTTCCAGGGAGTGGAGGGATCATCCACCAGGACAATAATTTCAATAGAGAGCCATGTTGTTTATTCCAGTTAGTGACTCACAGTCAATACATTTCTACAGTGCCAGACACTCCCATTAGTACATGTCCACTGCGGCGAACCTAAGAAGCCCGTTAGCTTTCACCACACCCTTCTCAAGGGCAATTCGAGATGAGCAACAAATGCCTTTCGTACCAGAGAGGCCCACTTCCCATGAAAGAATAACAATTTAAAAAAATGCGCTCAGGACATGGATGACAAGTGAGAGTTGGATACCGGCTGCTGAACAGTGATTGAGAAATACTGAGGGCTGGAAAAATGCTGCCGAATAGATGTTGTTGGACAGTGAGTGCTTAAGACTGACTGTTGAACAGACATCGTTAGAAAGTGAGGGCTGGAAACAGACCGCACGCTGGACATCTCTGGGCAGTGAAAGCTGGAAACAGGCTGCTCACCAGACATTGCTTGGCAGTGAGGACTGGGGATAGGCGGCTAAACAGACATAGTTATACAGTGAGGGCTGGAGCTACGCTGCTCACCAGAGATCGCTAGGCAGTGAAACGTGGAAACAGGCTGCTCACTATACATCGCTGGGAATAGGCTACTGAACAGACATCGTCAGACAGTGAGGGCCGGGAACAGGCTGCTGAATCGACATCGTTAGATTGCGAGGGCCGCGAGCAGACTAATAACTGTACATTGTGAGGCAGTGCGTGTAGGAAACAGGATGCTGATGGGGCATCGATAGACAGTGAGGGCTGGAACCAGGCTGCTGAAGAGATATCGTTAGACAGTGAGGGCTGGAAACAGGCTGCTGACTGGACATCGCAGCCACTTAGGGCTGGAAACAGGATGTTGTACTACCATTGATAGACATTGTGGGCAGGAAACGAGCTGTTGAACAAGCATGCGTTGGCTGTGAAGTCTGGAAACAAATTTCTGCTATGATATGTGGAGACAGTGAAGTGTGGCAAAAAATTGCTGTTGGGACATATGCTGGCAGTGATGTGTGGGTGTGGACTGCTGATTGTGTATGTTCAGACAATGAAGTGTGGAAATAGATTGCTGATCGGACATGTTTATACAGTGAAAACAATGCCACCGATTCTGAATAAACCTCATACTTCAAGGGAAATTTCGGATTTACGGGAGTGCAAGCCATCATTTGTCGGAAAACAGATCATCCAATGAAACCGTTCTCAATCCGGGATGTGAATAAATAATTATATCTTTACTGATATTGAAAACGGATCGTTTAAATCTGTACCCAGTGGAATTCAGAGGGTGAGAGAGTGGCAAACAATGGAATATTTCAGAATCATCTCTTTATTTTGCACATATTTTCTATGTCTGATATTGTCAATTACTGTTCCTGGAAGCACTCAGTAGCAATGAATCATGGAGAAAATGATGGGATCAGAGATGGAATAGAATTCAATTTCTGGATATTGTGTCATCATTGTCCTCGTTTAACCAATTTAAGTATTAATTTTGGTGCATATGTCAATGCATTCTTCAGCTCCTCTTTGAACTTAGTCACAGTCACAGCATAAATGCATGTGTTTGTGCAGCAACTCAAAAGCAGGAGCATGTAACTGGTTTGATCTGCAATTAACATCGGATCACTCAAACCTGTTGAATAATAATTGTTTGTAATTTGGGTTAATAAGAAAATGATCACGTATAACATCCATAGCATTATGAAGTTTCCAGATATAGCAAAGAGTAAAATGATGGATTTCCTTCGCATCTTCATCTCCGGATCATTTTGATTTACTTTATTGTTGGTTACCCTCAAACATTTGCGGACTCTACTTACAGCTAAAATGTGTACTACGGTCATAATATTGAGCAGCAATATCAGAACTATTGGGAGCAAGGGGTTGAGGCAGCGGTGAATCCAACTAAATGCGACCCATGCAGGTACAGTATAGTAATCCAGTTTTGCATTACAGTACCAAGGTACGTTGTTAATTGTAACGTAGGGCTCCAAGGTAAAGTACCAATGGATGTTTTTCAAACTGAACAACAGACATATTGTTCCAATAACCGCAGAGGCAGTATTCTCAGTGAAGTATTTCGTCCTCAGGTTCTGGCAACAAATGGTTACAAACCTGTCAAAAGTGAAAGCGACTGTCACCCAAACTGAAATATCTTTGGCAGCATTTCTTAATACATTTTGGAAAGCGCACACAGGAGTTATGAACAGGAAGCTAGTTGGTAAATAATAATCATTAATCCGATAAAGTACTACATCAGTGATAATGGCCAGTAGATCCGCTGCTGCCATGACCTTCAGGTAGCGAGTTACACATTTGGAGAGACCACATTTTCCCCGAAACAGGATAATAATTGTCAACAGATTAGCTGCAAAATAGAAATCAACAGTAACAGGGAGCCACTAAGAAGTTTACAGCAAATTACTCAGCTTCACATTATTTATTGTGATGCATACACCTTTACCACATAGTCCAGAATAGAGGAACATAACTCTTTACCCTTGCTACCTCTGAATTCTGCAGAGAAATTTTAACCAAGGTTGCAGTGAAAAGTATAGAAAACTGTAGATCAAATAATAAAATATATATATATATATCCTCAGTAAAGACGAATAACTGAATCCCGTTTGCTACTCACCTCCCTGGTTCCGGGGTAAGAGATGTCATGAACAGTGTGCAAAACATTCTGCGGGTGGAAGGGATGGAACTCTAAGTGTTTTTTTTCTGTATTAATATCAATGTCATTGTGAGGAAGAGTATAGAGGTCCTGTAGTGAGAGTTTACAGAGCTCGGGAGGAAAGTATGAAGTAGGATTTTGGGCGGCACAGTGGCGCAGTGGTTAGCACCGCAGCCTCACAGCTCCAGCGACCCGGGTTCAATTCTGGGTATTGCCTATGTGGAGTTTGCATGTTCTCCCTGTATCTGCGTGCGTTTCCTCCGGGTGCTCCGGTTTCCTCCCACATGCCAAAATGACTTGCAGGTTGATAGGTAAATTGGCCCGTATAATTTGCCCCTAGTGTAGGTAAGTGATAGGGAAATATAAGGACAGGTGGGGATGTGGTAGGAATATGGGATTAGTGTAGGATTAGTATAAATGGGTGGTTGATGGTCGGCACAGACTCGGTGGGCCGAAGGGCCTGTTTCAGTGCTGTATCTCTTAAAAAAAAGATTGCAAGGGCAGTAATCACTGGGTTACTCCCAGCGCCAAGGTTTAGCTAAAGCAGAAATAGGAGAATGTGGCAATGATTGCGTGGCTGGAGACATGATTCAGCAGGAAGGATTTTAGATTCCTACGACATTGGGACCAGCTGTGAGACAAGGAGGATGTTTTCAGCCTGTTGCACCTGAAGAGAACTGGGGCCAATATCGTCCCAGACAGGTTGACTGGTGCAGTGTACGAGAGTTGAAACGAATTCATCAGGGGTTTCGGCCCAAAAATATAGCATTTAAAAGTAGGATCAATGTATACACAGGACTAGGTGAGACGGCATTTGATATAATACGAAATTAAGTGGAAATCAAAGAAAATGCAAATAAGTGTAGGTTCGGGTTGCAGTTGCTTTCCTGCAATCAGATAATGTGGTTAATTATCTTCTTCAGGTACAGACATAAATAGCCATGTCGGCATATGATGTGTGTTGATGTCTGAACATGGCTGCAAAAAGGGGAGAATGGGATGATTAACATCCTGTATACAAGCTATTCAGACAATATTGAAAGGGATGGGAAATATGAGGATCAAATGCAGATTAGTTTTGCTTAATGGAATATTACTCAGCCAGCAAGAGAAAATGTCATTGAGAGTTCACAGACACGATCTGTTTTGTTCCAGTTAAGAAACAATAAAACATCTATTATCTGACGTTGTGTATTTCATAGGCAATTAAATAAAGAGAAATAGATAGAGGAGCAACATTGCCAAAAAAAAACTGAGTGCTGCAAGAACTATATGGGTCCAGGGAAGGGAGATTAGACTTACTTGGGTGGACTGGAAAAGCTTGGGGTGGTCTTAGACCAAAGAAGGCTAAGAGAAGATTTACTGGTGATATTTTAAACAATGCAGCGTTTAGAGTAAATAAAGAAAGACTGTTTTTAAAGACTAAATTTTTGATAATCTGACGCGTAGATTTAAACATGTTAGCAAAATTTCTAGATGCAAAATGATTATATTTGCAGGCGAAGGTTACAGAGAGATATGGGGCAAAGAGAGTGACTGGGAATAACTGATATGCTTCTTGAAAGAGCCGACACAGACACGATGGATCAAATATCCTCCTTCAGTCCTGTAGCATTAATGCATCCGAGATTATTACAAGTGGTTAGCACCGCAGCCTCACAGCTTCAGGGACCCGGGTTCGATTCTGGGTACTGCCTGTGCGGAGTTTGCACGTTCTCCCTGTGTCTGCGTGGATTTTCTCCGGGTGCTCCGGTTTCCTCCCACATCCAAAGACTTGCAGGTGATAGGTAAATTGGCTGTTATAAATTGCTCCTCGTGTAGGTAGGTGATAAGGAGTATGGGATTACTGTAGGGTTAGTATAAATGGGTTGTTGTTGGTCGGCACAGACTCGGTGGGACGAAGGGCCTGTTTCAGTGCTTTATCTCTAAATAAATAAATAAAAATAAAATAAGAAACCTACTCAGAGCTGTTCACACTCCGTCTCCACAACATCACATTATAAATAAATAATAAATTCCCGATTATAATCCGGGAGATATCCAGTCTGTGGGGAAAAGTGAGAATGGGACATTTGCAAGGACAGTCTTGTTATTTTGTAGCTTGCAGGCTTGATGTGGGCGAGGAGCATCATGTGTTTATTTGGACGGAGAGGCAAATACTGAGATCGATAGACATATAGACAGAAAGGTAGCTAGAGAGAGACAAACGTGGGGAGAGCTGGAGAGACTTGGTTAGCGAAAGAATGAGAGACATAGAGTGATCGGTCGATTGGTAGATCGATAGATGAACCGATCAATAGATGAATGATATATGGATGGTTCGGCTGACAGATATATACATAGAAGGTGTTATAGCTAGATGATTAGAATGATAGATTGACAGGCAACTAATTAGAAAGACAAATTGCTAGATGATAGATTTGCAAAAAGATGGATAGATAGGTGGCATATAGAAGGTTAGATAGGCAGAGAGAGGGATACATGGATTGATAGGCAGCTAGATAGGTAGATAGATGCAGGAATAAAGGGCAAATAGATAGATAGATAGATAGATAGATAGAAAGATAGATAGATAGATAGATGGATGGATGGTCAGTTTCAGCCAAGGCGGGAGGAGTGTACTGTTCAGCCAGTCCCACTTATCCACAGGTCACAAGATATATTTAATTTTTCCCACTTACTGAAGCAATCAATCATGTACTCCACTTTTCACCAGAATAAAGCACACCAACCAGTTTTCTTTCATAAAAAAACAAATGTTAACTGTTTATTTTAAATAATGTCTACACCAATGAAGTCCACATACGCACAAATCGAAATATTAACACCCCTTATTTTTCCTCGCCCACATGCACAGACACACATATGCAGACCGGTAAACTGCAAAAAATAAAAAGGGGATTATTATTTACTATTCTTACAAAGGCATAGAAGGATGAAAAAAAACACTGAGACTGAAAAGAGAGTATGGACGTCCATAGTTTCGCGAGATGGCCTAAAGGTAAATTGGCAGCTGCTGATGGATTCTTCTTTGAACAGTTCTTCCCAGGCAAACTTGACGATCCGTTTGGGAAGTCTTTCAAAGAGACTCAGCACAGAAGGCTTCACATAAGGCTTACATCAGTAGCAAAAAAAATGTTTCAGTTCTCACACATTCGTTGTAAAGTTCCTCCAAAGATGCACGGTTTCTACAATTATGCAGGATTTCTTGATGTACATGAGCCAGCAGTACGACTTGATGCAGGAATTAATGAAAGATGCAGGGATTCTTAAAAGAGGGAAAGAGAACAGCTTTCGTCTCCTGGCAGGCACAGAGCAACTCCTCCTCTCTGTTTTGTTCAGGCTAAACACCAACTGGATTATTTTAGCAGTTCAATATGAAACTAAAACTCTTCAGCCGTAAGTCGCATGACATCTATAAAACTTAACTTGTTATTCCCGTGCAAACATCCTTTCAGGTCAGAACACTACCCTGCAGTGTTTACTGGAAATTAGATGCTGTCCAGTATTTGTTTACCTGCTAAAAACAGAAACCGTCTGTTGACCATCCTTAGAAAAGAACACAAAGTTCAGCCTCCTCAAGATTCCAGATGAGTCAAGTGTCCATAATCCAAAGACAATTTCTTAAAACATACTTTACAAAGAAAAATGGAAGCGCCTACGTAACATCTCCAACTTTGGGGGAGATGAAAAATAAATATTTGAAGAATCGTCATTTAAATGTATGAAAACAGAAGTTCAAAACATTTTAAAACACATTTTCACACTCATTCTCCATTCATTCTTTACTTGTAGTTAATAGAACTGTGCTGTTTACCATCTTGATTCCTTTAACTCAAAAAAACTGAGATTCGCTACAAAGCATCTGCAATAACATTGTTTCCACCACCCCCCCGCGCCCCCCCCCCACCCCACCGAATTGTGGACAATCATTAAGTGACAGGGCTGCAACAATAATTTCAATTGGAATAGGCTGGCATTCTGGGCATAGATTTTTCAACACAGGTTATCCAAATTAGCCGATGACAAACTCTCAAACAGAGCACCCCCTCACCCATCGTGTGCTAAGTGTCACGACAGAATATCACATCACCAAGTTAAATAACACAGTTAGAAACACTGGATATCCCTGGTCTCACTACTCTCCGTGAAATTTCCTGAATACCCATGGCATCATTTGCCACTGGAAAAAAAACGCATCCAGTGTGACAACAGCTGAGGTTTCATTAGCTCGGGTTGTTAAAAGAATTTGCCAATATTCCTTTTAACAATTCTATCTTTGTAAGAAACATGGTCCAGTTCAGTTTCTCAAGTGATCTTTCAAGCGAGGGCCTGGGCAGGAGACTGCTTTTGTTACTGCATTAAATTGTCTGTCGTCTCTGCAAAGTTCAGATGAACTGTCAAATTTGGGCACATTCCATCGGAACTCCAGTTGCTTTGAGTGGGTTAGATGAGGTGGTTTTCCAGCATGTGTGGATTTCTTCTTTTACTTAGGCCTGTTTGTGTGGACTTAAGTGGTAAAGATGCTGTTTTATAGGAGTTGATTCCCCGCCATCCACATCATGTGTGGCTAAGGTTGTATATCGTGGCTTATCCCTGCAACCCCTTTTAAATGCAATGAGTAACCCTGTTAGGTCTTCTCGTTGTCCTGCAACTAACTATGAAAACATGGTGTCCAATCTTCCTAGCAATTCAGTATTAACTAACCAGATAATAGCAAGTTCAGTTTGAGAATTGTCTAGGCCTCCTTCTGCCTCATCATTTACGTCCCTTCCATTTCTCACTGTCCCTACTACCTGGCGTACCTATGATTGTTTATCCTCCTCCCGGCGTTAATATTGTTGCAACATATTGATAGGGCTTAGTCGACTCTGTCTCGGGCAATCCTGGGTGTCAGTCAAATAATTTAGCTGACCAAATCTCCTGACCAATTTATACGTACCACTGAACCGTGTTGTCAATATTTCACCCAGTAAAGGTAGCAATACTAACATTTCATCCCCGGTAGAAAATTTCGAGTTTTAACATGCGTGCCTGCCTATTTTTCCATAGATACTTCGTAAGCTTTAAGCTGTTTCTGAACCACATTGCAAGCTCTTTTGATCTGTTTATGGAACACAGATGCATAACCTAATACCGAAAATTCACCTCTATGTTTTAAAATACTTTTTTTGGTTATTTTTACTGTACCACTTAACCCATGTCTGTAAACTAATTCAAAAAGAATAAAATCTGTAACCTCATTAGGTAGATACCTAGTGGCAAAGAAAATTAAGTTTAACCTTTATCCATGGGGTACTCATCACAGTATGCCCTGATACTTGCTTTCAGTGTCAGGTGGTACTCTTCTGAAGCCCACTGTGTCTGTGGGTAGTAGACTGAAGATTATGACTGTGTTCTACCCAAATTATCCATAACTTCTTGAAATATTTCAGACATAAAATTGGAACCTTGATCCGACTGAATTTCAATTGGCAATCCATAACTAAAGAAGATTCGGATTAACTTCAGTACCACTGCATCAGCAGTAATTGTTGTCAAGAGAATGGCCTCTGGGAACTGAGCAACCATATCCATCATAGTGAGTATATATTGGTGTCCCACTTTTGTTTTCGGTAAACGTCCTACACAGTCTACCAATGCCCTACAAAATGGTTCCTCAACAACTGATAAGGGACCCAGAGGTACCGGTTTTATGGTACAATGCAGTTATCCCACAATATAGCACGTTTTACAAAACTGCACCACGTCCTTGAAAAGACACGGCCTTAATAATATTGACACATATCATTTGGTATTATGGATCCCCACATGTTCCGCACAAGGAATTTCATGCTCTAACCTTAATAATTACTGTATATACTGAGAAGGTACCACCATCTGTTGAACAGCCGTCCATTCTTCAACCACAGGTCTGTGAGAGAGTCTGCACGTCATCATCAAAACCCCATCATTGATACAATAACCTTCTAGAACTCTTTTTGCCTCAGTTTCTTTTAGAGCTCATTGTGCCACTTTATTTAACTCTGGATTATCTTGCTGAGCTGTGATCAGGGAAGATTAATTAAACATTTGTTTTGGATTATCTAAATCCCCAAATAAACTTTAAGGCATTCGACTGTGTGCCTGTGGTGTCTATTTTATCTCCGACAATGGAACTTGCTTAGCTATTGATCTGATTGCTAAACATAAAGGTAAAAAAAAATCCTGGAATCGTTCCCTGTAACATTTCTGTCTCTTTAAATTCACGTCGTTTCTCGGTGACTATGGGAGAAGTTACAAGCTACAACCCCATCAAATCATTCCCCAGGATTAAATCAACTCCACCAACTGGCAATCTGTGGACATTTCCTACAGCTGTCATTCCAGACATTCGGGCACAATCTAGATGCAGCTGACACAAAGGTGCAGGTCTGTCCTCCCCGGCAATAACATTCAATAAGACTTTAGCATTTAGTGCGCTCTCTGTTGGAAATTATACTCCTGTCGCCAGCAAAAGTATTTCGGTTGCTCCTGCATCCCAAACTATAAATATGTGTTTGGCTGCCTCACTTGAGGGATAAAGAGTTACTTTTCCTTTCGACAGGTTTTCTCTGTAACTCTCCGGTACCTTATTCTCAACTCCGACACTGACATCGGATTTTGCATTTGGCTTGACAGCTGTCATCAAATATACATTCTGATCTGCTGTACTCTCAGTCAAGGCCCCTTTTTCTGCATTGAATTTATATCCCCCAATAAGTCCCACGAGTTTACCTTCCAATGTCCAACAATCTGCACAAAGACATCCAAGCTTTTGACAATGAGAACACATTGGTTTGCGGACCTCACTTCCACCCTCTGCGTCATCATTTTAGGCCTGATGAGGGGATCCCGGGGCATTCCCAGCTGTCCCTTCTTGTCCCCGGTTACGTGCATTCTATCCTTCATGGGTTTGTGAGGGTGACAGACAAAGGCATTGGGCATATACACGAGTTCAAAATCATCAGCAATTTCTGCTGCCTGGCTGCACCTTGAAATATTCTGGTTCTCTACATGAGTTCGTCTCAATAGAGGTAGTGGATTTTTAAACTCTTCGAGGGGCATTAGCACCCTATGGCACTCATATGTGGTTTCCATCTTTGTTGCACGTATTCAATAATCAAATTTACTTTGCTTTCTCCTCTCAAATTCTACATAAGTCAGCCAGCCAATCGCTGGGGGTTCTTAAACCTCTGTCAGTAGTCTTTCCGGACTATCTCATATGCAGCGTTTTTCCATATTCATAAATATGTAAATAAAATTTGACAGACAGATGGATAGATAGATAGACAGACAGATAGATAGATAGATAGATAGATAGATAGATAGATAGATAGATAGATAGATAGATAGATAGATAGAACAATGGACACTAAAGCACAGTGGAACAGTACTAAAATTAACAAGATGAAGTGTCCCTGATTGGGAGATGAGATAGGAAATCCTGTATAGCACAGCTTGAGAAGGTGAGTCTGCTTCTCGAACGGCTCCAGACAGTATGCTGAGTGTACCCTCCAGTGCTGTCGTACAGAGACATCCACAGACTTTGTCCCAGCAGCATCCGCAAATCTAAGTGGATACTATTTCTGAATGTTCCCAACATTTTGCAATTAACAACATCTATCAGTAATGTATTTGCTTAAGTGGTCAGCATTATAAAAATAGATAAAATCACCGCACCACAACCATCAGTCATCAACCCAAATTGAGTCAACAATTCGAACCGATTTTCAATGGTTTATTGATTATAATCCCGGCCTTGAATAGACAGAGTCACTGTTACACAGTGGTGAGACTTAATTAACAACTTATCTTTTTTACAGGAAATAAAATAACTTCTATTTTCAAGTGTTCATGAATAAAGGGAGAATAAAAAAAGAAACGTTCAATCCTTTCAGTAACCAAATACCAAAGTTACCAGTGATAAGCAAGTATCCCGTTACCACTGGGTTTTATGTTTAATTTACTCAACCCTCTCTCCCTTCAGTCTTCGGGTCCAGTTCCCGTAGAAGGCCTCAAAAATTCACATTATTTTATAATTTAGACTCATTAAACTCTGTGGCCATAAACTCTGTAACCATTCCTTCTCCCGAAAGATAACTATAATTGGTTTCAAAATCTTCTTGACAATACAACAGTGTTAACAGCAACCAGGACCATACCAAATGCGAGAAGTACAGTGCAATATAACACATGTAAATCACACTCTAATAGTGTCAATTTTGAACATCGGCCTCTGCAGCAGATAGTTACTTCCATTTCCCAGAATACCTTGTAATATAATCAAATACAAATTTAAAACTTTTCACTTTCTAAAGATCCGCAGTTAATACTTTTTAAATCTAAAGGCGAGGAGAAGACAACCAGAGAACGTCGGCAGAAGGAGATTAATCACGTTCTCTCAGCAGAGCTGAACTGGTCCAGCTATATAAATACTGTGGCTACAAGAACAGGTCAGAGCCTGGGAATTTTGTGGCAAGCAACACACCTCCTGACTCCCCAAAGCCTGATCACCATCTACAACGTTCAAGTCTGGACTGAGTTGGAATAATCGCCTCGATTCTCCTATGCCTGGGTGAGTGCATTTCTTACAACACACCAAAAGTTCCACACCATCCAGGTCAAAGCAACCCTTTGATCAACATTCAATCCAGTAAATCAAACCTTCAATCCCTCCACCGCTGGCACAGTGAGGCAACACAGTGTACCATTTACAAGATGCCATGCAGCAATTCGCCAAGCCTCCATTGACAGCACCTTCCAAATTCTTGACCTCTACCAGCTGGAAGGACAAAAGCAGCAGAAGCATGGGAACACCTATTTCTGCAAGGTCCACTCCAAGGCACACACCATCCTGGAACTGCCTCCATACTGTGGGTGCACCCGCACCAGATGGACTGCAATCAGTGGTTCAAGCAGGTATCGCACCGTCACCGGCTCAAGGGCAATTAGGGATGGGCAGCAAATGCTGGCCTCGCCAGCGAAGCACATAACATAAAGGTTACAGAAACGCACAGGTAACTGCAGGCGCCACAGATAAACTAGAAAAACTTCATAATTTAACAACATCTTGTTGTGCCTGCACTACTCACATTATCATTTAGAACCGCAACACCCTCTGATGGCCAATGTTGAGAATAACTATTGTTAGTTGTAAATTAAAAGAAACGTCTAATATCAATAAGTATATCACACAATGGAGAAGGAGTAAAGGGAGAGCCTGATATTTCTGAAATTCTGACAATGATCCGAAATCAGCAAAAATTATATCAGCGATAAAAGGACTAAGAACAAGTTGCCAGATCCAGCAACGAAACAGCAATACACTACAGTGCAATTAATAACCGGTTACACTGACTTGCTGGGAACGTTTATGGCTGCCAGAATAACATGACGAATTCTGTGCACCTCTGGACGTTACAGTAACACTGAAAATGGGCTTGCAATAAATATAAATCTCATATCATAAATGATGATGGCAAAATTGTGGACACAGGGAAAGGACTGACACAGAGTTGCAATTTCAGAATATTGTGAGAAACAATTTGTTGCATCAGAATTGCAAGTATTCTCAATGAAAGTCAATTGACAGGGCAGACAATGAGGTTACCAATTGGGAGTTTTATCTGGACAGTGCAAATGCGATATGAAGCCAATGAGCATACCACACAACAGTGATGAAGATGTGAAATTCACTGGAATTATGAAATTGAGTGCGTAACAGCAAAACACATGTGTCCAAACTAAAAGAACAATTTATCAAACACATAACAACAGCAACGATGAAGTGAAACGTTCAGTCACAAAATAAGTAATGAAATGTTACTGGGAACGCCAAACACCGCCGATAAAACTGGAAAACCTCAAGCCGTTATCTGAGAATCGTTGGGTCATACAGCACAGAAAGAGGCCATTTCGCCCATCATATCTGTGCCAGGTCTGTGAAACGGCTATCCTTTTCATCATCATCACTTGTCCCTTCCATATAACGCTTCATTCTTTCCTTCTCAAGTTTTTAGACAATTCTCTCTTGAAAGTGATTATCTCATCTCCTTCCTAAAGTTTAGAAAATGGATTTCAGATCATAAAAAAGTAATAGAACATTCTCTTTCTGTGCTCAATGAAGGTGAGTCTTGCTGTTGCATCCTGAGCAGCAACTAACCCTGGGAGTAGATATATTCAGGCAGAGCCTTATTATTACATGTGAGAGTCTTCTTGTGGGAGCATTAGGCTGTATTAAACCAAAGCTGACCTTCGGTGGGACATTCAGACGATTTATTTCACTCTGCCTTACGAAGAAACATCTTTAAGGAGACTTGAGAGAGTTTTGTAATCAGACATTCGAAATATCGGCGCTATAATCCGGTCACATGTCTTTCTAAAATCAATTATAACTGTTCAGTAGCACACATGATTGGGAACTTAGTTGACTGAATGTGAGATTTCAGGTTCCCAATGTACGTTGTAAATTGAGTCCGTTTTAAAGAAAGAGAACATAAAGTTGTTTCACCCACTGGACTCTGCTACACAAAACTGTAAGTCTGAGGTAGCAGAATGTAACAGACACTGTTTGTGGAAGGATATGTCAGAAGTGTTTCACATTCTGAACAGCTGGGAGCTGGTAAATCGAAGCAGATAGATTCCAATCGAAGAGAAGCCAAGAACGAGGCACAATATATATAGATTTATTAGAAGGCACGTGGAACAGAAAGCAGAATAAACTTTTCAGCACTGCGTCTGGAGCCTGGGAAATTC
The DNA here is from genome assembly GCF_036365525.1 of Heterodontus francisci. Lineage (NCBI taxonomy): Eukaryota > Metazoa > Chordata > Chondrichthyes > Heterodontiformes > Heterodontidae > Heterodontus > Heterodontus francisci. The sequence continues at coordinate 24,516,609 of NC_090391.1, forward strand.
AATACCATGGACAGTCTATGGATCATGAACAGTGCACGATTAAAAAAAGATTGGATAGTCGGATGTTGGAAGCAGTGATGAAAGCATATGAGGACGGGGCTGGTAAATGTGATTAAAGGTATCCTCGAACTGTTCAGAGCTAAAGACAAATTAAATGAGGATTTGCATTGAGTGGAATTTCAACTGGGTTCTGAAATGCTGGCTTTGCTTCTGTCCCCAGCAGGAATGTCAGGGTCAGAAACTGGGTCAGTGTACAACACAGCAAATGCACAGTAACTCCCTGTAAAATCTTAAAGATTCCTACAACAGGGTGAGGAGAGCCTGTCTGCTGGGACCAAGGAAAACATGCTAAGGCATACAGTGGAATGGGAGATATATTCACTGAATTTCTGCTTTTAATTTTACTTGGGAAAAACAAAAGAGAAGAAATAAAAAAATGATAGTTTTCGAGCTATGAGCAGCAATACTGTTTAACCCTGCCTTCTAACTATAATAGCGGGATATCATCACTTACCAGGGATTCCAAAGGCTGCTATAATCGGATAGTAAATCATCAAGGCCTGTATAAGTGGCGGTAAAGCAGAAAATGTATACACGGTGAACAGAACTCTCATCCTGTTTTGGGAGTCTTTGTGACTCGGCGCTCAAGACAGGGCTCCAACTAACTGTCTGGTATGAGAAATTAAGAACATACCGTTAGTTATAATCGAGAGAAACATCCCCTGAGACTACAGAACGACAAGCACATTAACATTATTTCCAGTCATTCGGACAAGCCGCCAACTCCCTTCAGAAAAATGTTCATGTTTTGCAGATTTTATGCTCATCTCATTCCTCATTCATTGGTAAACTGGATGTGCAAAGGAGAACATGGGGATCTACCAACTCTACTCCATCGCCTGAGGCAATGGCCAACTCATCGGTGATATCTGGCTAACCCTACTCAAAAATCAATCTATCACCCGTCTGCAGCCAAGTATTACAGCAAACGTTAACGACATACAACCCTCTACACACTCAATATCCACCACATGAAACAAACATTAGCATGTACTGCGCTAACACAAGATAAACTAAAGACGGATCAGGTGCAAGAACTGCATATACTGACGTATCACAGACAAAGCTAAGGCTGACCACAAAGTCGCAAGATCCCTTACACACACTCATCCTACCCCACATGTAAACCAGTGGATGGCTTTCCTCCAGAAGACAGAAATAGTACATTGTCTGAAATGGTGAGTCCTAACAGTTCGTCTGACAACTATTATTTTAAGAAAATAACTGCTGTTTTCAAGAAATTCCCATGGTGTAAACTATAAATCGTCTTAGTCAACATTTCAGAAACTTCAATGTAAACACCTCTCAATTTCCTCTCATGAAGTGAATGCATGGAACTGTTGAGCAAACTGTGCACAATGTTTACTTTTCTAAGAACTGACATTATTCTGGTAATTTTTGTTTTTATTGCATCGACTCCAAAGCCAATATCTTCCTCCTATGCAGTATTTCAGTTGGGATCTTGTCAATATGCTCCTTAACACAAAGTCAATCCTTAAGTCATTCTTGGTGTGCCAGCCCACTTTATATAGCACTCAACAGTTCATTCGTCTTTTCAGATGTCTGCTTCTAACAGTTTACATTTGTAGTACTTGAGTATCTGGAATCTTAAAAATATTTGTTCCTCTATTTTCCTCTTGCTCCTCAAAATATAGCAAAAAATGATTTATCTTTCTTGAATACAAAAACAATGAGCTCACACTTGCCAGTTGAACAACATTTGTTCTTATTTTGCCCGCAGACTGCATGTGTCAATGTCCCTCTTTCACTTTCTGCAGCCATCTGCACTAATTGCTGCCCCCACAAACTTAGAATCACTTGAAAAATTGAATTCACAGCTATATAGACGTTCATACAATTTAGGATTGCACATGGTGAAAGGTTGAGTGGTCAGAAGAGATTCTTGAGGAACACCACTTTCAAAATCCTGTCAATCCAAAATCTATAATTTACATCACTCTCTCTCTGCGCTTGCCTTCAATTTTTTTCCCGAAATGAAGTGGCCACCTCAAATTTCATGCACCATCGTTTACAGTAGAAATTAATATCCAATTTATTAATTTGTGGCAAATTGAATAGTACGAAATGTGGGAAAGAGTCACTGCCGATAAAAAACGCATAATACCAGGCACGTGTCGAGCATCTTATAGAATTACATAAGACCGACAGTACAGAAATAATACAGTCGTCCCAATTGGACTATGCCAGTGTTTATGTGTCACACAGCCGGCTGTCAGCAAAGGACGAGGGAACCAAAACAGCGATTCTTGGATAATGATGAAGATATCCATTATGATGAAAAAAAGACAGTGCATGAGGGTGCATATCATGTGAATTCTTCAAGTGAGAACAAGCGAAAATACATTAAGTTTAGAGGGGAGGTGAAGTTGAAAGTGAACTGGCAAAGAGAGAATATAAGAATGTAATGGCATTCAACATAAAAGGCAATCCAAAATTCTTCTGCCGGCATGAAAGTTGTAAGTGGGTAGTAAGCTAGGGAATACGACCTATTAGGGACAAAGAGGTGAATATAAGCTTAGAGGCGCAGGACAGACTGGAATCTTTCATGCATCGATGCTAAACAGTGAAGAGAAATTATGAACAAAAATATTGGGAGAAGTGGAGTGAGCAGACGCAATGCAAAGGGTAACGGTTCACTGTGAAGCAGTACTAGAGGATCTTGCTATGGTTTGCTTAGAGAGGTCACCTAGTACAGATGGTTTGATCCATGGATCTTAAAGGAAGTGGGACCCAAAACTGGGTCTCTGCCGCGGTGCTGAGTCTCCCGATTGAGGAGCGCATTCAGTCGCTGGTGTCCATCCGCACCCAGGCTGTGACTCTCCGCCTTCGGACCCTGCAGAGATACCTGTACGTCGAGCATCCACCCAGATGGTATGTGAAGAGTTTCTTCTGGAACTTGGTGGCGAATGCAGGGGGTGGGGCCAAATTGACCAACTGGTACCACAACTTCGAGGCCACCAGCTGGTTTCTGATCAGCGCTCGCCCCCCCTAGGAAAGCAGTGGGAGCAGTCCTGTACAGTGCCTCAGCCGAGTGGTGACATTCGCCTTCAACTCCTACCAGTTTGCCGGTCAGGCATCATCAGCGGGGCTAAGGTGGACTCGCAGATAGAGGAGATGCGTGGTTCCCCACGCAAAAGGTGTCAACTCCTCCGGCAGGGAGTCCACACGCCACTGATCCAGCAGGAGACTGGAACATTTCTCCCAATTGATCCTCGTGAATGAAACAGCAGAAAAGGTCTGCTGCCAGTCGCGCATCCTCCATAAGTCAACAGCAACTGTGACCACGAGGAGCACGTCATCAGCATAAGCTGAGAGGATAACCCGCATGGCCGGCTCACGCAGAGCCAGTCCCGTTAACCTCCTACAAAGCAGGCACAGGAACGGCTCCACACAGATTGTGTACAATTGGCCGGACATGGGGCATCCCTGACGCACTCCTCTCCCAAAGCGAAGGGGCGCTGTCAAGGATCCATTAACTTTGACTTGACACCCTGCAGCAGCGTATAAAAGTTGGACCCGGGCCACAAAATGTAGCCCGAGTCCGAAAGCACGCAGAGTCCCTAAAAGGTATTCGTGATCCACCCTGTCGAATGCCTTCTCCTGATCGAGGAAGAGAAAGTCCGACTGGCCAGTCCTCTGGGAAAGATGGATCAGGTCCTTGACCAGGTGGATGTTGTCCAGGATGGAGAGAGCCAGAACCTTGTAGGACTGGTCGGGGTGGATCATGTGGGCCAGCACGGAGCCCAGGTGGGTAGACATAGCCCGGGCAAAGAGCTTATAATCCGTGCTGTGGAGGGAGACCAGATGCCAATTTTGAAGCAGGCGCAGATCGCCCCTCTTTGGCAGCAGAACAATGACTGCCCTGCACCACGAGAGGGGCATTTCCCCAGTCGGCAGGCTTTCCCCCAGGACCCGCGCGTACTCGTCCCCCAGAACGTCCCAGAACGCCCTGAGCAACTCCACGGTCATTCCATCCAGCCCGGGGAATTTGCCCCTGGAAAGATGGTGGAGGGTGCCGGTCAGCTCCATCAATGTAAGTGGAGTCTCCAATCCTTCGGCGCCCTCTGGGCTGACCTGTGGCAGGTCCTCCGACAAAACCCAGTTTACGTCCTTACTGGACGGATCCAGATAGTACAAGGCACTGTAACAAGTACGGACCAGGAGGCCCGTTCCCTCCGGATCCATGATGGAGGATCCGTCGTCGGCGTGCACCTTACCGACACCCCTGCCATTGTTCCAGCGGGCAGAAGAAGGGCGAGAAGTGGTACAAATCTTCCAGGATCTGGATCCGCGACCTCCAGTATGCGCCTCGGGACCCGAAAAGCTGCAGGTCCCTCAGTGCGCCCGTCTTCTCTGTATATGCCTGCCACAGGGCCGTGTCAACGACGGCATTAAATAAAAGTCAGGTGCTCGCCACCCACCTCGAATTACAGGCTTATTCCCAAGTCTGTCCTCCTCTGCAGCAAAAGTTGTTCAAAGTTTTTGCAGTTCTCTTCCCAGCTCTCCCTCTCCAGCTGCACTTCCAGCAACTGACTGCAGGACTGTCAGCAAAGCCTCGTTGAGGCACTTATCACTCTGAATTCTCAATCAGAGGGCAACCAACCCCATTGCTGTACCTGTCCTGGGAGTGTTTGATGGGGACAGTGTAGAGGAAGCATTACTCTGAATCTAACCCGTGCTGTACCTCCCCTCGGAGTATTTATTGCGAGCATGTTGAGGGAGCTTTACCCTGTATCTAATCCAGGCTGAACCTGCCGTGGGAATGTTTGATGATATTGAGTAAAAAGAACTTTATATGTAACAACATACTTCACTTATGCAGGGAGCATTGGAAGGGGCGATGTTTATGAAACTTTACTCCGTGTCTAAGTCATGCTTTATCTTCCCTGCGTTTGTGTGAGAGGGGTCTCTTGTGCGTGAGAGAATCTGAGAAATATTTGTTTGTTTGAGAGTAAAATACGGTGTGTAAGAGATCATGTGTGAGTGACAGTGTGAGAGAGATGTTCTGGTGATAGATGCTATTTAATAGGCGTTATGAAAGAGAGATGGTCTTTTCGAGAGACAATGTGAGGTAAGCTTCTCAACTATATCATAGCTCTGTCTGCCTACCTATTGAAGAGTCTCTAACCCTGGGAGCTGCTGAAATGCTGCATTACATAGTTGAACTGACTCTTCACAGAAGAGTTCAGAAGGAATCAAGCAAATAAGTGCTCCTGTTCTGTAGTAAATTTCAGTCTAAGTAATGCTATGCCGTGAACACAGTGGCTCCCAGTCATTGCATGCTTCTTTAGATTCCCAACAATTCCTGACCTTATTTAGTTGATGCAAATCTGGGGAAAAATATTACATGCATGGACTGGAAATACTGGGAATCACCACTGGGCTGCTCTCAAATGTTTTGTTTATTCATTAATTGAATAATTTATGTAACAGGATATTTCACCGCGCTCTTGAGCTGCTCTCTGAACTTGGACTGAGTGGCCCCATAAATAAAAGTGTTTGTGTAACAACTTAAATTCGACAGCATCAATCCTACTCGTCGGATGATGTACAAAGAATCGTTGTAATATCTGGGATCTGTTCCTGTAACGTTATAATATAAGAATTCTACCTCATACGTCAACCACAGAAGTATGAAGCTGCCGGATATGGTGAAGAGTAAAATCACAGACTTCCTTCTGCTCTCCATCTCTGGGTCACTGCGATTCTCTCCCTTGCTCTGACGCCTCAGACGCTTGCGGACTCGACTGGCCACTAAAATATGTCTGACTGTTAGAGTATTGAGCAAGAGAATTAAAACAAATGGCAGTAATGGTGTTAAAGCCTTATCCAGCCAGTTAAATGCCACCCAAGCAGGCTCAGTATAACAGCTTGGCTTTCTATAACAGATCCAGTGTATTTTGTCGATTTCCTTCCCTGGTTTATATGTAAAGTAGAAGGGAATAGTTTTTACGCAGAGCAAAATACAGGTTGTTGCTAGAATAACAGCAGCAGCTTTCTCAGTGCAAGATTTTGTTTTCAACTTCTGGCAACAAATGGCCACATATCGATCAAAAGTGAATGTGACGGTGAACCAGACAGAACAGTCGACGGTTGCACTAATCAGTGAATAGATAATATTACAAACAGGGGTAATGCACAGGAAAGACACTGGAAAATAATACATATTTATCCAATTCACTATATCCACAACGATAATGACCAATAGATCTGCCACTGCCATTGCCACCAGGTAGCGAGTGGTGCAGGTGGAGAGGCCACATTTGTCCCGGGAGAGGTTCCGAATCGCCACCAAATTAACTGCAAAGAAAAAAAAGGGAAATTAGACTAGACATTACTTATCAACGATCTGTGTCTGAGTCCAGAGCAAGGGCTGATTTTATCAGCGAAAACGTGAGTGTTGGGCTGGATCAGAGTTTTAAGATTCTTAACAAGAAATTCATCAAACCACCAACACACCGGCACCCACTTCCATGTTTAACACGCGGGTCATGGTCGAGCAGCAGAACGCTTCTAGGAGACAGGTCGGCAGGTTCAGTTTTATAATGCTTTAAACTGGTTCGCAGGTTTAACTGTCGCTGGCCGGGGCACCAGGCCCCGCGATACCTGGCAACTGAAAAGTGGGGATGACAGCTTCAGACATAAGTTCGAAGTTCTTAGAGCACAGACTGCAAGCGAGCAGGAGAGGAAATGCATCCCCCTTGATCTCCAATATGATCGCCCATCAGACTCCCCCATCCCTGGAACAGACCTCTGCTGCCAGGTATTGAACCTCGATCCAGGTCCCCAATTAGAATTCCCTGAGATCAAAGACTTCCACTGGGTTCCAGAATCAGACCCACCTGATTCTGCAGCCCTGCTCCGGAGCCGCCCCCACCCAACAGGAAGCCAAGCCTATCAATCAAACTGACATACGGGTGTGAACCATGTCATGGGAAAAAAGTCGCAACCTGTGGAGTTAAACTCCACAACATGTGTGAAAACTACGGCATCCAAATATCCACCAACCCCCAGCGTAAACAATACAGAGGTAACACCTGCCCTACCACCGCCACCCCTCCCCCCCACAATCACACAGACACACACACACACACACACAGACACACACACACACACACACACACACACACACACACAGACACACACACAGACATACACACAGACACACACACACACACACACAGACACACACACCAGCTCCCGTTGAGAATATGTCGGGCAAATACTTCAGAAAAGTATATGACTGAGACGGCTGTAAAAATGAGACATGTCGACAATGTTGAAAACACTCAGCAGGTAAGGCAGCCTCTGTGGAGAGAGAAACACCTTAAATATTTCAGATTGAACTTTTCATCACAACTGGAAGGTAGTCGAGATTATCGTTTAAAAGCTACAGTATAGCCAGAGAATGTGTCGTGCTGTTGTAAAAAAAAGGAAAACGCCTGTGACCAGATGCATAGAAGGCGGAGTTCAATAGCTTAACAGATAATGCTGCGAGGTGAATAAAATACATAACTGAACTTTAGATGGATGCAGAGGAGGAATAAACATTTACAGATGAATAACAGTGTGGAAGGAGCCTATGCAATATCCAGTTGTAGGAAATAGGCTCCAGTGGTCATCGAATCTAATGGAGAACGGTGGGTAGACTCCAGCAGTGTTGACAGCACTGCGCGATGTGTGCCAATAGAGGATCCCCAGCCTAAGCATCTGCTCACATCGCCACCACTCTTGGTGACCCTGGTGTAACAGTCCTCCATTTCCAGTACCTTCCGTAAGCAACGAAGGGAGCAATGGTTATCATCTGAAGCTTTTATTCCCATGAGGGAGTGCAGTGGACAGTAAGGGCTCCTGTCTAAAAATACAGCACATTTCCTCTTACAGCTTAAACGTGGATTGGAGTAGGAGCCCAAGGTCAGGACGTGAGCAGGATGTAGAATTAAAGTAGGAAATGAGCAGATGTTGAGGTTTGTGCTCGCAGACTGAAATAAATTACCAAGCAAAACAATGACTCAGCTTGCATTTACTCATCTCCAAGGCACAGGAGAAGACATTGTGGGAAATGAATGATGCAACTACATTGGAAGAAGTCCAATTAAATCCTGTTTCATCTGGAAGGAGTGTTTATGCACTAGGCGGTGGGAAGGACTGATCTGAAAAGGACCGGCTTGCATATGCTGGAGTTGCATAGGAAATTGACTGGGTGGAAGGGAGCCAGGGAGATATAGGATTAAACCAGAATCTCAACTGGCCAAGGGAGCAAGGGGGCCATATGGGAGAAGCAGATGTGCTTGATGGTGGTTTAAGTTGAGTATCATCATTGCCTGGCACTTGTGTGATGTGAATGTTACCTGCCACTTATCAGCCCAAGCCTGGATATTTTTCGGGTCTTGCTGCATTTGTACACTGACTGCTTCAGTACCTGAGAGTCGCAAATGGTGCCAATGACAGAGGTTAGGATTCCTGCGGCGAGTAACTCACCTTCTGACTCCACAAAGCCTCTCCACCATCTACAAGGCAAAAGTTTGGAGTGCGATGGAATACTCTCCATTTGGCTGGATGGGTGCAGCTCCAACAATACTCAAGAAGCTCGACACCATCCAGGACAAAGCAGCCCACTTGGTTGGCACCCCATCCACAAAAAATCACTCCCTCCAGCACCGACGTACATTGACAGTAGTGTGTACCATCTGCAAGATGCACTGCAGCAACGCACCAAGGCTGCTTAGACAGCACCCACCAAACCCGCGACATCTACCACCTCGAAGGACAACAGCAGCAGATGCATGGGAACACCACCACCTGCAAGTTCCCGTCTAAGTCACACACCATCCTGACTTGGAACTATATCGCTGTTTCTTCACTGTCGCTGAGTCAAAATCCTGGAACCCCCTTCCTAACAGCGCTATGGGTGTACCTGCACCACCTGAACTGCAGCGGTTCAAGAAGACAGCTCACCACTACCTTCTCAAGTGCAAGTAGAGATGGGCAATAAATGCTGGCATTGTCATCGACGCCCACATCCATGAATCAAAAAATAATCAGCAGCGAACATCCCCACTCTTTACCTATGTTTAATGGAATGTCATTGATGGAGCAGCAGTAATGCGGGAAGTAGAATACTCATGGCCAAATTGCGGACATCCATAGTGGAGGGGAATCCTGCGTTGAGGAAAAATGAACGTCTTCTGGAACCACTGGTGTCGAATATGGCATCTTTTGAAAAGACGGAAATTAAACTGGGAGAATGGAATGGCGTCCTAACTGGAACCGGGGTTGGAGGAATTGCAGTCAAAGTAGCTAAGGGAGTCGGTGGGCTTATGGTACATATTGGGAGAATGGAGATCGAGAAGTCGAGGAAGGAAAGGGAAATGTCAGAGATGGACCATTTGCACATGAGAGAACATTGGGAATTAGAAAAAAAAGTTCATTTTTTTCCCAGTTCAGGTGGAAGAGGAAAATTACAGTGATACAGATATCAATAAAATGACAAGAAGGAGGAAACACGGGCATGATTGTAATGAAGAACGTTGTTCGTAATCCACGGAAGTCAACCATATTTTGGACCTATGCTGACGCCCATAACGCTGTCACTTGATTGTGAGATTGGGGGGTGAGGGTTGTCAGTGTTCAGACTCGAGGGCCCCACCCATGCACTTGCAGTAGAGCACTTCAACGCTGACAGAATGAGGAACCTGTGACGCTTTTCATTCCCAGCCCAGTCCAGTGGGATGGAGAGGAGTTCCAGAGGGGATGGTGAATTAATGGAACTGAACTAATACATTCCAAATTTGGACCACGGACTGGACCAGTGCAGACGGTGGAGGGAAATTGACCAGGCAGTGACCTCATTGTGTTTGCCCAGCAGCATCCATCCACTGAGAATCTAATGGAGTTTGTGTCTGTTTCGAATTTTGACCATGGATTGGCTCACTGACATGTGTATAAATATGAATGAATATCCGGAGCACAGTTTCAAACAGGTTGCAAGGAAGTCTCGCGTGCCCTGGGTAGTAGGGTCAGAATTAACCTGCACATGAGGTTTCAGTGGCTGAAACAGAGACCTAAAAACGATGGAAAGAACTGAATTGCAGAGGAATAATTGCATGAATTCATCAAACAACCCCACGGCTTTTAAAGAAGAAAGTGGACAGGTAATTTTCAAATTAATCAAAAGTGGCAAAGGGTTCAGGGGTTCCAGAATCAAAGATGATCTAAATTAGCAAGGATGGTTAATCAGACCATGGAAATGTACTCTAACTACTGGGGCATATTTATAGAGGGATACAGTAAGAAACAAATCTGTTCATCAAACTTATATAGAAGTTTCATTAAACTGCACCTAGTGTACTGTGCACAACACCTCTATCAAGTCTCCTCACAACCTCTCTTCTTGAAGGACAACAACTGCAGCGTCATTAACCTATCACAAACGGAAGTCACCTATCCATCTTCATAGAACAAAAATGGATATCGATGCACTGGAGAAGCTGAAAACATTTTTTTACAAGCGTGATGCCAGAACCGAGAGATCGACCATCAGGAAATACTAAACAGGCTATGGTTCTTTTCTATAGATAAAGTTTGAAAGTGTTTGCCAGGCAAACTGTGGGGAAGGTATTTCCCTTTGTGAGGAGCACTAAATCTGACCTACAATATAGGATATTCAGGAAATACATCTTTACTCACCGAGTGTTGAGAATGTCGAAACTGTTACCATATTAACTAGTTCAGGCGAAGGGGAAACTGGCTAAACACATGAGGGAGAAAGGAATGGCAGCATATTCCAATGGGTTCACACTGGATGGGATCAGAAGAGGCTTGAGTACAGCATAAGGATAGGCAGAACCCAGCCGGGCCATATGACCTGTCCTGTAACATTGATGTAATTATTTAGAAATTGAGCGTTAATTACTAAAAGTCATCAGTTCGTTCATGACACTGTAACACTGCAGATATTGAAGTGGTATATTTACTGAAAGACAACCCTATTCATTTCTGTATTGGCAGTTTGTCCATGTGATTAATTACTGCCCTCCGACTGATCTTTTTATTATGAAAACCCGGTATGTACGTTCCTCAGGTGAACGTGTCTTTCCTTGATAAGAAACACCAGACTGAGTTATGGACAGAAATCAATACACATGACTTGTGTAAAGACTCTATATCATGTTTAAGTACTGGTTTCTCAAGCCTTAATCAATTCATAGAATTATAGAAGCGTAAAGTCAGAGAATGGTTACAGGACAGAAGGAGGCCAATGAGCCTTTCGTGTCCGTGCCTGCTCCCTGCAAGAGCAACCTATTTATTCCAATTCACCCACACTTCAGCCATAGCAGTGTATAATTTTCTTTTCAGACAATTATCCAATTCCCTTTTGAAAACAATGATTGAATCGGCTTCTATCACCCTCTCAGGTGGTTCGTTCCAGATCTTCACCCCTCACTGTGTAAACAGGTTTTCCTCAGGTCTTTTAGATATTCTCTTTTTATCGGTCTGATGGTTTTAAACCCTTCCGCCAATGGGAGCAGTTTCCCTATCTGCCCTGTCCAGTCTCCTTATGATTTAAATACCTCTATGAAGTCTCTGCACAACCTCTTTCCTCGAAGGAGAACAACTGCATCTTCATCGATCCTTCTGTTCATCCTTCATGAGATATGGTGCCCAAACTTGGATACAATTCTCCAGCTGAGGCAGAATGTCAGTTGTATAAATGTCCTCTATAACTTCTTTGCTTTTGGCCTCAATGGCTATATTTGTAAAGCCCCCTCTCCGGAGTGCATTTTTAAGCACTTTAGCAACCTGCCATAGAATCATGCAGCATAGAAACAGTCCTTTCGGCCTACCGTGTCCATGCCAACCACAATGCTTATCTACTAATCCCATCTGCCTGCATTATTTCCATGTCCCTCTATGCCTAGCTCATTCAAATACCTGCCTAGATGCCTCTTCAATTTTGATTTTTGATTTTGATTTGGACATACAGCACTGAAACAGGCCCTTCGGCGCTCCGAGTCTGTGCCAAACATTAACCACCCATTTATGCTAATCCTACACTAATCCCATATTCCTACCACATCCTCACCTGTCCCTATATTCCCCTACCACCGACCTATACTAGGGGCAATTTCTAATGGCCAATTTACCTATCAACCTGCAAGTCTTTTGGCTGTGGGAGGAAACCGGAGCACTCGGATGAAATCCAAGCAGACACAGGGAGAACTTTCAAACTCCACACAGGCAGTACCCAGAATTGAACCTGGTTCACTGGAGCTGTGAGGCTGTGGTGCTACCCATTGCGCCACTGTGCCACCCCAATGGCACTACAGTTCTTGCCTCCACCACCTCCTCAGGCAGCTCATTCCAGATACCCACTATTCTTTGTGTGAAACAATTACCCCTTTGATCCCCTTTAAACATCCTCCCTCTCACCATAAATCTATGCCCTCTACTTTTAGTCACCCCTACCATGGGAAACAGACACTGGCTAACTACCCTATCTATGCCTCTCATAATTTTATATAACTCCACCATGTCCCCTCTCAGCCTCCTTCGCTCCAGGGAAAACAGACCATGCCTATACAATCTCTCTTCATAACTCAAGCCCTCCAAACCAGGCAACATCCTGGTGAATCTTTTCTGCACACTCTCTAGCTTAATCATATATTTCCTGTAGTGTGGCGACCAGAACTGCACACATTAGTCCAAATGCGGCCTAACCAAAGTTATGTACAACTGGAACATGACGTCCCAACTTTTGTACTCAATGCCTCGGACAATAAAGGCAAGCATGTCATACGCCTTCTTCACCACCCTCTCTAACTGTATTGCCACTTTCAGGGAACTATGTACTTGCACCCCCCGGTCTCTCTGCTCAACAGCACTTCTCAGGGCCCTGCTATTCACTGGATAAGTCCTGCCCTGGTTTAACTTCCCAAAATGCATCACTTCACAAATGTCTGCGTTAAATTCCATTTGCCACTCCCTTGCCCACATTTTCTGTTCATCTATATCCTGTTGTAACCTTAGACAACCTTCTTCATTGCCCAATATGCCACTAATGTTGGTGTCAACTGCAAACTTACTAATCATGCTCGTTATATTCACATCCAAGTTATTCAGATATATGACAAACAACAGAGGGCCCAGCACCGATCCCTAAGGCACTCTACTGGTCACCGGCCTCCAATCTGAAAAACGACCCTCCACTACCACCCTCCGCCTTCTCTGACCAAGCCAATTTGCTAGCTCACCCTGGATCCCATGTGTTCGAACCTTCTGGATCAGCCTACCATTCGTGACCTTGTCAAATGCCTTGCTAAAGTCCATGTAGACAACGTCCACCGTCCTGCCCTCGTCAATCCTCTTGGTAACCTCCTCGAAAAACTCAATCAAATCCGTGAGACATGATTTCCCACGCAAAAAGCCACGATCACCATCCCTAATCAGACCATGCCTTTCCAGATGCATATAAATCCTGTCTCTTAGAATCCCTTCCAATAACTTTCCCACCACTTATGTAAGGCTCACCAGCCCATAGTTCCCTGGCTTATCCCTGCTGCCCTTCTTAAATCAAAGCGAAACATTAGCTATCCTCCAGTCCTCTGGTACCTCACCCGTGGCTAACGATGATACAGAAATCTCTGGCAGGGCCCCAGCAATCTCGTCCCTTGCTCCCCATTTCAACCTAGGATACACCTGTCAGGTGCTGGGAGTTTATCCACCCTAATGCGCTTCAAAACCTCCAACACTTCATCCTTTGTAACGTTGATATTTTCCAGGATATCGCTGATCCCTCCCTTGAACTCAATAGCGTCCATGACTTTCTCCACGGTAAATACGGGTGAGAAATATTCATTTAACACCTCGCCCATTTCCCGTGGCTCCACACATACATTACAACACTGCTCTTTAAGGCGACCTACTCTCTCCCTATCTACCCTTTTACTCTTAATATACTTATAGATTCTTTTAGGATTCTCCTTTATCTTATTTGCCGGGGAATTCTCATGGCCCCTTTTTGCCCTCCTAATTTCCTTCTTAAGTGTAGTCCTACATCCCTATACTCCTCGAGGGACTCGCTCGATCCCAGCTGCGTATACCTGACATATGCCTCCTTCTTTGTCCTGACCAGACCCTCAATATCCCTCGTCAACCAAGGTTCCCTGAACTTGCCAGCCTTGCCCTTCCATCTAACAGGAACATGCCGACCCTGAACTCTTCCTATCTCCCTTGCCAGAAGTCACTTTACCTGTACACAGCCTCGCCCATTCAGCTTTTGGGAGGTCCTGTCTGATGCCATCGAAATTAGCCTTCCCCCAATTTAGGACTTCAAACTGTGGACCAGTCCTATCCTTTTCCCAAACTTTCTTGAAGCTAATAGAGTTATGGCCACTGGTCCCAAAGTGCTCCCCCACTGACACATCAACCACCTGCCCAGCCTCATTTTTTCAGGGAGAGGTCGAATGTAGCTCCTTCTCTTGTAGGGCCATCCACATACTGCTTCAGATAATTATCCTGGACACACTTAACAAATTGTTCCCCATCTGGCCCTTAGCACTAAGACAGTCCCAGTCAATAATAGGGAAGATAAAATCACCTACTATTGCAATCTTATAATTCCTACACCTATCTGTGATTTCTCTACATATATGCCCACTTCCCTCCGACTATTGGGGGCCTATAGTATAATCGCAACAAAGTGATCACCCCTTTCTTATTTCTACGTTCTACCCATATGACCTCACTGGACATTCCCCCCGAGATATCCTCTCTAAGTACGGTCGTGATGACCTCCCTGATCAATAGTGCAACTCCCCCTTCTTTCATACCTCCACCTCTGTCACGCTGGAAAGATCAGTACCCCGGAACATTGAACTGCCAGTCCTGCCCATCCCTCAACCATGTAATAGCTATAATATCACAATCTCATGTACTAATCCATCCTCTGAATTCATCTGCCTCACCTGAAAGGCTTCTTGCATTAAAGTAAATGCAGTTTAGCTTACCAGACCATCCACGTTCCCTGTCCTGCCCGTGTCTGGCCTGCCTACTGGACGTGCTTGCTCTAATCTCTACATTTGCCTCAACTACCTCACCTGAGAGACTACTGGTTAGGGTCCCACCTCCATGCAAGACTAGTTTAAACCCTCCAGAGTAGCACTCAGAAACCTCCCCGCAAGGATATTGGTCCTCCTGCAGTTTAGATGCAACCCGTCCTTCTTGCCCTGCCACTTGCAATGAATTGTGCAGCATGCACCCAGGTCTCACTGCCCCTGCACTGCCTTTATAAATGAATACTTTGTTTTATATTGCCTTCTCTCATCCTTCTGACTAAAAAGTATCAATTCACATTTTTCTGTAATAAATTGTGTCTGCCACTTGTCCGCCTGTCCCAAAACGCTGCATGCATCCTTATGACGTCTATCACTATCATCCTTAGAGTTCACAAAACTTCCAGGTTTTCCATCTCGCAGAAAATTGAAATTGCTCCCTTTACACCCAAGTCTAGGTTATTGACATATGTTAAGAAGAACCGTGGTCTTAACGTACTTCCAGACAAGTCAATAACCAGAAACACAATATTCATCCTGCGTCACAGCACAATCACAAAATTCAAATTCAAAGTTCACAAATGTTCGTGGCCATACTGGGAATGGAAATGCATCAGTGAGAGAAAGTGTTGACAGAAATTCCACTTTGAAGAAGAATAATCAATGAATTCCTTATTACGGACATGTTTCAACCAGGAGCATAAAACGTTCCATTTGTCATAAATCATGGAGTCAGCTCCATGAAGTGGAGAGATCAATCTCCTGGAATGATGATCTTTAGTAGAATCGCTTGTTGCACTCTGATTAGCGAGCCACACTCTGTATAATTCTACAATGACAGATAATTGCAGTAACATATCGTCACTGGGTTCAAATATTCCACTCTGGTTAATGACACACACTGCGTATAATTATACAGTGACAGATACTTCCCCTAATAACTTGACTCAGAGATCTAGTTCAGCAGTACACAATATTTCAGTAAAGACAGTAACTTCATCATTCAGCGAGTTTGAGCTGCAAAGTGAGGCCTGTATAACTGCATAAGTAAGTCAGGACATTTTGGCTTAATGAAATGTTATTACTGGTCACTTGTCTCTATAGTGATGAACACTAGATCAACATGCAACATCAGTCACAGTGTAATACCACAGACCAGCTTCTAATTCCATTTACACAACATGAATGGTTCGAGTCAGTTACCTGGAACACCAATGACAGCAATTATTATGTAGCATATTTTGTCAATACTCTGAAATGTTCCACGCATTCTCTGTGTGAAGCGATCTGTACTTCGTGTTGTAGCCAATATCTCAGAATTACACTCTGAGACAATAAATTCCCAGAACCTTCATTTTATAGTCTGTGAGATCTCCACAGGGACAATGAGGGTTCAACATGGTTCAAATGTTATTTCAAACCATGGATCAAACAGATTATGACCGCCAAGTTAATTCCCTGATGTCCTGGAACGTATTTCGTGCTGAAATTGAGTTGCAAAACCCCACAGTGTGGACCATTATTTCCACTTTAATTAATTGATGAAAATGTCAAGCTGTACTCTCTCGCGAATGAGGTTCTGTTTTCAAACGCCATCACGGTCATCTTGATCTCATATTATTTAGCTTATATCCTTCCCTGTGCTGTGACCATTGAGTAATTAATTTCCTATTGTTAAAGTGCCTCTCTCCGGACTGCTATACTTCATTGTTTGGATGTGGCTGAAGTCATTACCTTTGGATGTACAGTAATTAAATTGTAAATGTCAGAGTGCCTTTCTAAGGGTTTCGCCACTGCACTCTGAGTCGTGGCTGTCTTCTTTAACTCTCTATTTCCTCTAAGTAATCTCCAAATGTGAAAGTGACTTTCGCAGGGCTGCTGTACTGCATTCTGGGATGTGACTGCACTCTTTAACTTTTTCTATTCTTTCAATCGATTAAAGTCTACAATTGTGTATGCAGCACATTATTAGACAACTCATCTTCCAGAAGCACAATTGCTTTGTTCAAGTTAAGGAATTTGTATTTTTTTCTAAAGCGTCTCCAATAAATTCGTTTTGTTCTGTATGTTCTTTAATAATCTTCTGCATTATGAACAATTGGCAACAAATGTGCTTTTTTATGTATTCATGGGATGTGGGCGTCGCTGGCGAGGCCAGCATTTACTGCCAATCCCAAAATTGCTCTTGAGAAGGTTGTGGTGAGCTGAAGAAAACATTGTTAATGATTGCAAACATTTACATAAAAACTTCAAATGAGGCACGTCAGACAAATATTGCATATCAAAATAATGCAACAACTCAAACTAATTAATTACCTCAAATACTATTGCCTGCCAAACTAAAACGGCCTGTCAAAATATTACAATCCCTTAACTTAATCATTCACCTTAACTAATAAAGTCACGTGAACTAATAGTGCCTTCAAAACTAAGACAACATCTCAAACTAATAAACCACCTGCAACAAATACAGTTTCTGAAAGTAATACAATTCGTCAAACTAATATTGCCCCTCAAACTAATAAAGCACCTCAAACTAATACAGCCACAAAAAGGACAGTGCGCAAAAGCTCAAACTAACCCATCACCTTAACTAATACTGTTACTCAAACTAATATGCTACCTCAAACTAATACATCATATCACTCTATTAAAGCTTCTTAAACTAATACAGTCCCTGAAACTAATGCAATCCCTCAATAAAATGCAACAGCTGAAACTCATACAGCCTCCACACAAATACAGCCCCCAAACGTCGACAGTTCCTGAAGCTAATACTATCCCTCAAACATATAGATCACTCAAATTTATAGAGCAGAACAAAGAACAAAGAACAGTACAGCACTGGACCAGGCCATTCGGCCCTCCAAGCCTGCGCCGATCTTGATGCCTGTCTTAACTAAAACCTTCTGCACTTCCGGAGTCCATATCCCTCGATCCCATCCCATTCATGGATTTGTCAAGATGCTCTGAAACGTCTCTATGCTAGCTGCATCCACCACCTCACCCGGCAATATGTTCCATGCACTCACCACCCTCTGTGAAATGAACATGCCTCGCAAATCCCCTCTAAACTTTGCCCCTCGCACCTTAAACCTATGTCCCCTAGTAACTGACTCTTCCACCCTGGGAAAAAGCTTCTGACTATCCACTCTGTCTATGCCGCTAATAACTTTGTAACCTCTATCATGTCGCCCCTCCACCTCCGTCGTTCCAGTGAAAGCAATCCGAGTTTATCCAACCTCTGCTCATAGCTAATGCCCTCCAGACCAGGCAACATCCTGGTAAATTTCTTCTGTACCCTTTCCAAAGCCTCCACGTCCTTCTGGTAGTGTGGCGACCAGAATTGCACGCAATACACTAAGTGTGGCCGAACTAAGGATCTGTACAGCTGCAACATGACTTGCCAATTTTTATACTCCAAGCCCCGACTGATGAAGGCAAGCATGCCGTATGCCTTCTTGACTACCTTATCCACCTGCGTTGCCACTTTCAGTGACCTCTGGACCTGTACGCCCAGATCTCTCTGCCTGTCAATACTCCTAAGGGTACTGCCATTTCCTGTATACTTCCCAACTGCATTAGACCTTCCAAAATGCATTACCTCACATTTGTCCGAATTAAACGCCATCTGCCATTTCTCCGCCAAAGTCTCCAACTGATCTATATCCTGCTGTATCCTTTGACAATCCTCATCATTAACCGCAACTCCACCAACCTTTCTGTCGTCCGCAAATTTACTAATCAGACCATACACATTTTCCTCCAAATCATTTGTATGTACTACAAACAACAAAGGTCCCAGCACTGATCCCTACGGAACACCACTGGTCACATCCCTCCATTCAGAAAAGCACCCTTCCACTGCGACACTCTGTCTTCTGTGACCGAGCCAGTTCCGTATCCATCTTGCCAGTTCCCCTCTGATCGCGTGTGACTTCACCTTTTTTATCAGTCTGCCATGAGGGACCTTGTCAAAGGCTTTACTGAAGGCCATATAGATAACATCCACTGCCCTTCCTTCATCAATCATCTTTGTCATTTCCTCAAAAAACTCAATCAAATTAGTGAGGCACCACCTCCCCTTCACAAAACCATGCTGCCACTCGCTAATAAGACCATTTGTCTCCAAATGGGAGTAAGTCCTGTCCCGAAGAATCCTCTCTAATAATTTCCCGACCACTGACGTAAGGCTCACTGGCCGATAGAACACAGAACATAGAACAGTACAGCACACTGTACTGTGCCTTCGGCCCATGATGTTGTGCCGGACATTGAACCTACTCTAAGATCAAACTAACTACCTAACCTTCATTCTGCTATCATCCATGTACCTATCCAAGAGTCGCTTAAATGCCCCTAATGTATCTGCTTCCACTACCACCGCTGGCAGCGCATTCCACGCACCCACCACTCTCTGACATCTCCCCGAAACTTTCCTCCAATCGCCATAAAATTATGCCCCCTGGTGATAGCCCTTTCCACCCTGGGAAAAAGTCTCTGACTATCCACTCTATCTATGCCTCTCATCATCTTGTGCCCCTCTATCCAGTCACCTCTCATCCTTCTTCGCTCCAGTGAGAAAAGCTCTAGCTCCCTCAACCTTTCTTCGTAGGACATGCCCTCCAGTCCTGGCAGCATCCTGGTAAATCTCCTCTGCACCCTCTCTAAAGCTTCCACATCCTTCCGATAATGAGGCGACCAGAACTGAACACAATATTCCAAGTGTGGTCGAGCCAGGGCCTTATAGAGCTGCAGCATAACCTCGTGGCTCTTCTACTCAATCCCCCTGTTAATAAATGCCAACACCTCATACGCCTTCTTAACAACCCTTTCAACTTGGGTGGCAACTTTGAGCGATCTATGGACATGGACCCCAAGATCCCTCTGTTCGTCCACACTACCAAGAATCCTGTATTTAAGCTGGTATTCCGCATGCAAATTGGACCTTCCAAATTGAATCACTTCACACTTTTCCAGGTTGAACTCCATCTGCCACTTCTCAGCCCTGCTCTGCATCCTGTCAAAGTCCCGTTGCAACCTACAACAGCCTTCCACACTATCCACAACTCCATCAACCTTCGTATCATCGGCAAACTTGCGAACCCAGCCTTCCACTTCCTCATTCAAGTCGTTTATAAAAATCACATAGAGCAGAGATCTCAGAACAGATCCTTGTGGAACACCACTGGTCACCGAGCTCCATGCTGAATACTTTCCATCTATTACCACCCTCTGACTTCTATGGGCCAGCCAATTTTGTATCCAGACAGCCAACTTTCCCTGTATCCCATGCCTCCTTACTTTCAGAATGAGCCTACCATGGGGAACATTATCAAACGCCTTGCTAAAATCCATATACACCACATCCACTGCTGCCTCTTCATCAAAGTGTTTTGTCACTTCTTCAAAGAATTCAGTAAGGCTTGTGCGGCATGACGTGCCCCTCACAAAGCCGTGCTGACTGTCTCTAATCAAACCATGCTTTTCCAAATAGTCATAAATCCTATCTCTCAGAATCCTCTCCAATAATTTGCCCACTACCGACGTAAGACTGACTGGTCTATAATTCCAAGGGTTATCCCTATTCCCTTTCTTGAACAATGGAACAACATTTGCCACCCTCCAATCATCCGTTCTGACTCCAGTGGACAGTGAAAATGCAAAGATCATCGCCAAAGGCGCAGCAATCTCTTCCCCCGCTTCCTGTAATATCCTTGGATATATCACGTCTGGCCCCGGGGAGTTATCTGTCATTCACATATCATTCAAAATTTCCAGCACATCCTCCCTCTTAACCTCAACCTGTTCAAGCATATCAGCCTGTTCCACGCTGCCCACACAAACGACCAGGTTCCTCTCACTAGTGAATACTGAAGCAAAGTATTCATTTAGGACCTCTCCTACCTCCTCCGACTCCAGGCACAAGTTCCCTCCACGATCCCTGATCGGCCCTGCCCTCACTCTGGCCATCCTCTTGTTCCTCACATAAGAGTAGAACGCCTTGGGATTTTCCTTAATCCAACCCGCCAAGATATTTTCATGTCCCCATCTAGCTCTCCTAAGTCCATTCTTCAGTTCCTTCCAGGCTACCTTGTCACCCTCTGGAGCCCTGTCTGATCCTTGTTTCCTCAACCTTAAGTAAGCCTCCTTCTTCCTCTTGACTAGCTGTTCCTCATCTTTTGTCATCCAAGGTTCCTTCACACTATCATCCCTTCCCTGCCTCATCGGGACAAACCTATCCAGCAGTCGCAGCAAGTGCTCCCTAAACAACCTCCACATTTCTGTCGTGCATTTCCCTGAGAACATCTGTTCCCAATTTATGCTCCCCAATTCCTGCCTAATAGCAGAGTAATTCCCCCTCCCCAATTAAATATTTTCCCATCCCGTCTGCTCCTGTCCCTCTCCATGACTATGGTAAATGTCAGGGAGGTGTGATCACTATCACCGAAATGCTCTCCCACCGAGAGATCTGCCACCTGGCCTGGTTCGTTGCCAAGCACCAAGTCCAACATAGTCTCCCCTCTAGTCGGCCTATCTACATATTGAGTTCGGAAACCTTCATGGACACACCTGACTCCTTGTGTAGTGCTGGGCCAGTTTGATTCCTCATCCCCTCCTACTGTGATGCTGATGACCACACACTAACCATCATTCCCTAGACCCATCCTGAGACACTCGTATCGTCCTGCTCTGTGCGTACGTCTGTTCCCCCCACCCACCCATCCCACCCATCCCACACTCACAGAAGTAATGCAATGCCTGAAGATGAGCTATTTGAATCCTTTTCTAAAATACTGAAGCCCATACACTTGAACTGAACTCTCCAGAATCGTGGTGAGCCAGCAGATTCCTCATCTCAAGTGTGGTACTGAGATCTTCACACTCAAATTCCATTACCAACCTCATGCAGAGCTAATTTTAACTCACACCACGAGTTTTGTACTGAGGCCCACACATAAGCACTCATTCCACAGTCTCGAGCTGAACCAGTCTGAGCACTGACTCTCGTTTATCGTACTGAGACCAATCCTATATTCTGCTTGCAGCCTTGTGCTGAGATAGTCTTATCCCACAGCTCCGAGTGTGGTACTGAGACCCCCACACTGACACTCAATCGCAAGCATTGCCGAGTTTGATTGAACCCTCACCCATAGTGCAGTATCACAGTCAATCTCACGCTTAGTGCTTAGTCATTCACGTTCCGCACTACTCAATGTGGTACTGAGGCAGACACATTCTCTATGTAATCCCACGTGCTGAGCTACACTGGGCCCACAGCCACAATTTTGCTACTGCGAGCCACACATTCACATGACGTCCAGTTGAAGCATTTCAAGAGGAATTAGACAGTTGTATGAAACAAAAGAATGGACAGGGTTATAAGGAGAAGGCAGGGGATTGGAACTGAGGGAGTTGCTCTTTCAAAGAGCCGGTGCAGTCATGATCGGCCAAATGGCCTCCTTCTGCACTGTAAGGATTCTGTGATTCTGTTTACCTGAGCGATGAGTGTGGCCCTGAGGAACACACACTCCCACTCAAACTACGGATAGTCTTAACCATCTTACTGACCTGTCCTGCGACCGCCAGGGATCAGTGGACATTCACTCCATGTTTCCTTACTTCCTCTACACTTCTCAGTATTTTCCAGTTAATTATGTATACATCTGCCTTGTCTGACCTCCCCAATTGCATCACCTCGCTCTTCTCCAGGTTGAATTCTATTTGCCACTTTTCTGCTCATCTGACCAGCCCTTCAGTCTCTTCCTGTAGCCTGCAACACAACAATCCTCCACATTACTACCACACCAATCTTTAAGACAGCTGGATACTTCTTGTTCATGCCCCCTACATGTACATCCAAAACGTTAATCTATACCACGAAAAGCATGTGACGCAGTACTGAACCCCGTGGAACGGCACTAGAAACAGCCCTCAAGCTGCTAAAACACTCGTCAACAATTAACCTTTGTTTCTTGCCACTGAGCCAATTTTGTACCCACTTTGCTGCATTGCCCAGGCTCCCATAGGATTTTTTTTTAACGAGTCTGCTTTGTCAAAAGCCTTGCTAAAATCCTCATCAACTGCACTACCCTCATATTTCTTCCTTGATAATTCTTCAAAAAAATCGATCAAGTGGGTCAAGCAAGATTCTCCCTTAACAAATCCATGCTGACGATCCTTCATTAACTTATGCCTTTCTAAGTGACACTTTATCCTGTCTCTCGGAATAGATTCCAATAATTTGCCCACAACTGAGGTTAGACTGACTCGCCTGTAATTATGCAATCTATCCCTCACTGCCTTCAACCGCTGCATCCATGCTGAAATGGTAAACCCACAGTTCGGTTAGGAGGGGAGTTCCAGGATTTTATCCTACTGACATTGAAGTAATGGCGATAGAGTTACAAGTCAGGCTGGTGTGTGGCTTGGAGGGGAACTTGTGGGTGGTGGAGTGGCCATGCATCTGCTGTCCTTGGCTTTCCAAAGTGGTAGAGGTCGCGGGTGTGTAAGGTGGTCTCTGAGGAGCTAACAATAAATATGAACAGAAAGGTCTGGGACAAGTGGATTATGCATGCATAGAAGTAAAGGGCAAGGCTATAATACTTAATGAGTACTTTGCATCAGTGATAACAAAGGAAGAGGAATATGGCAAGAATCATTTG